>NC_091252.1:82658560-82961590 GCF_042477335.2 Ovis canadensis
TGGTAGAGGAAGGCTGAAGGTCTGATGGTAGTCTTCTTCAGAACAAACTTTTAAATTCTTCACTGAAAGGTCATATATCTCTAAACAGATTGAAATAGAGGTTGAAATTCTTAGTTTGTTCCTTGTACAACATGAGAGACTAGTTTTCAGATTTAAGACTCCTTTTTCCCACACCTTTTTTTATTTTCTCATTCTCTCTCCCACCTCAAAAATCCAGCCTCCCCTGGCAGTCCTTTCCAGCCTCTTGATCTGATGTTCTCTGCTTAACTCTCTCACTAGTCACTTGTTGGTTCTAATAAATTAGGATGCAAGAGGCTCAGGGTTCCATTGCAATATTATTTCCTGCATAAAGAGGGGAAGAGATGTTTCTCTAGGATCTTAAGGCAGGAGTATATGCTCTAATACCAGTTGACTGGTGTGTATTTATGAAAATGTAATGTAATAAAGGTGAATTTCACATTAGTGGGGAAGGCTCTGGTGGTTCAGTGAGAATGCTGGCAGTTGTTTTTGTTGTTTAGTTGCTAAGTTGTGCCTGACTCTTCTGTAATCCCCATGGACTATAGCCCTCCAGGTTTCTCTGTCCATGCCATTTCTCAGGTAAGAATGCTGGAATGGGTTGGGATGCATCCATCTTCCCGACCTAGGGACTGAACCCACATCTCCTGCATTGCAGATGGTTTATTTACCACTGAGCCACCTGGGACACCAGTGCTGGCAGACGCACAACTGTATCACAGCTCATTACATTATATACTTTAAACACTTGGTCTTTATTGTCTGGCAATTATAGGTCAATAGAACTACACAAATAGTGCTGAAACTATTAGAGAAAAAAAATCTTACCTATACCAAAGTATACTTCAGAAAATTAATGTAATAAATGAAACTATAAAGCATTTACAAGAAAATGCTTCCCAAAGTTGTAATGATATTTGTGTGGGAAGAACTTCCTAACCATGAAACCACAGAAGTAGTGACAAAAAAAGACAGTTTTTCATACACATAAACATACATACATATGTCATTGTAGATAAACAGGATCATATAATACCAGCCTCTTCTCCATAAACCTTACTCTACATCAGCAGCCCCTTCCCCTTTCCTGCCTCACCGGATAAGCTATGTCAAAAATCTTGCAGATGTTCTTCCAAAATACATATATTTCTAAAATCATACATATTTATAGGCATATATAAGAGCATATGAGATTTTTTTGGTCATTGTTTTACATAAAAATAGAATTATATTCTTTCTTGCATCTTTTCTTAATGCTCTGTACTTGAGGAAAATCCCTGCTTTCATCTGGCATAGCTCTTAATTCCTTTATTTTAATGCTTGTGTATCAACCAGTTGTTTGTCTCACAATTCTTCATAATTTATTCAGCCATGCCTAATTGATGGATCACTACAAATTAGGCTGTAGTGATAAATTTGAAACTTTCAAATAAAGCTTCAAATTTGAAACTGTATTTTCAATTTCAGATCACTACAAATTATGCTGCCTTTACCTTTCTTGTACATATTCAGTAGGAATTGATCCTTTTATTCCTATGGAATAAATGCTTAAGAATAGAATTGCTGCTCCTGAAAATTGACTAGTTTTATATATTTCTATTTTTCATAAATGCTCTCAGCCTGCTTTTCAAAGAAACTGTACCCTTTGCATTTTTACCAGCCATTTTATCTCCGTTCCATTGTTCTTGCCAGCAGTAGTATTATAGCTTATTTTACTTTCTGCAGTGGTAAAAACTGCATTTTACCACTTTCTTACTTTTCTTACTTTTTTACTTTTCTTACTTTTTTTTTTTTTTTTAACTTCGAATTTGCTCAGGGTCTCAGAGTTTGCCAGAGATGAATGACAGGGGCCTTTTCCTTTCCCAGGTCTTTCCTGGGCATGCACACTGCCTTAAGTACAGCCTGGAGTATGTCTAGTTCTTAAGGATTTTTTTTTTTAATTCCTGCCCAGCCTCTTATTTGCCTCAACTAAAACCACAGCCTTAGGCAGGCACCATATTGCCAGCAGATTACTGTTATTTCTGTGATGCCTGGAGATAGGGCTTTTGGTCTCCCTGAGCGGATGTCTGTTGTGTCAAATGAAATTGCCGCAACATCTTGGGATTAGAGTTTTTCAGGAAGCTGCAATTGGGGATAATATACAGATTGGGCTCTAGGGAAACTGGTTTTAATGGAACTGCAAATAAACTTCAGTCCTATCTCTTGGCTGATGCTATTGCCTTTTTAATAGCACCATGCCACGGAGCTAAGGAGCATAGGGGATGGAAATAGCCCTTCATCAAAACATCTTGGGCCTGCCCCCCACCCCAGGTCTTAACAAGGTTCAGTCATTTCCATTGAGTAGACTGTGTTGTGCTCATTTTGTGGCTTCAGTTAGTTGGCAGAGTTCTGAAGTGATTACCCTTAGTTATTTTGCTAGTATTTCAATTTTACTAAGTGAGTGAGTTCACAGAGGTCTCACTTGATCACTCCGGAAATCATCTCCTGTTTAGTTTCTTTAGCAGTTCATAAGCATTGAGTCCGCTGTGTGAACTTTAAGGTCATTTTGTCAAAATTCAAGTAAAGCTGTTAGAATTCTTAATTCCATTAAATTTATAATGTAGTTTTGGAAGAGTGCCATTTTAGGATTTTAAGTTTTCTTAAATGGAAGCCTGATTAGGACTGATAGACTCGATTATTTAAATGTACACTTCTGTGCAATTTTTTTGGAATTCACAAGTGACACTAGGAAAAGTGGTTGCAACATATGGACACAGTGTTAATGAATTTTTAATGTTAAATTTATTTTTAAATATAAAGAAGATAACGTATAACCATGGGTAAAAGATATAAGCTATTTTTAAAGAGGAAATACAGATGACTAGAAAGCCAAAGAATTTTCAAAGAGATTAAACAATACAATTAGCAAATCAGAAAAAAATAATAGCATTGTTCAGGAAAGGTGGGACAAAGTACTCACATACTTTCTTCATCCTTTCTGGAATACAGATCTAACTAAATAATTTTTTTTCTCAGAATTAATCCTAAAGAAAAATCATTAATTTATTCACTTATCAAATTGTTGTTGAGTGTCCACTCTATGCCAAACAATGTCACCATGGATACGTAAACAAAAAACACATACACACTTAAAAATCTTTACTTTCGTGGAGTTTACATTCTTGTTGGTGAGGCAAACAGCAAACAAAAGAAAATTAAAAATATGTTAGAATGAGCTACTTCCTGGGAGGAAAAAGCTGGGAAAGAGGATAAGAAGTGTTGGGTTAGCAGTGTGTGTTTGGGACCTTCACTAATAACATAATGGTGACACTGATTAATCTCTAAGAAACAGGAATTAGTATGTCATATTTTCTTTTAACTTTTTCTGAATTAATACAGTGAACATTTAATACAGTGAACATTTAAAACTTGATAATAGAAATCAACCTTTTTAAAAATAATCAATTCTTTAACAGTATGAGTTTGACACATTTTACAAAGATTGGTTTATTTTAGCAGTCTCTTGGACAATACAATGGATGGATTTTACTTTAAGAGAGTAAACATAATTGACTTTATTAGCAGAGGGATTAATTTTGCAGCCTGTCACTTTGGGTGAAAATATGATTTAGACCTATTTTCCTCAAATAAGCTATATTAAAACTTGAATTCATTTAGCAAATTGAAATCCTATTTTCCATATCTTTAAAACATTGCAAACACTGAATTTCTCTTACTAGAACTTTGTCACAAATGTTGTTGACAGGTTATTCATTTTATTTACTTTTTAGCACTGGATTTCAAACACTAAATTGATCATTTAAAATATTTTATATTAAATACTTCTTTCAAAATCACTTTAAAATATTTCATGATGGATTTAATTATATTTCATTTAATAAACTGTCAATGTATAAGAATTTAGAGTAACTTAGAATTTTAGAAATTTAATGCAGAAAACTGTATTTTAGGAAAACAGTTAAAGGATGGGAAGAAGCCAGAACCATGCAAACCTATCCTCAAGGTGGAATTCAAAACGACTAGATCTGGGTAAGATTTTATTTCATTGACAATATTCATTGTATACAGTTACTGAAATAGCACTGAAGACTGTCATTACTTTTAAAAGCTTTTACAATGGTCCAGCAAGTTTTTAAATTTTATTCTTGCTTTATTTAACAAAATAACTAAAATTGGCAATTTCAGGATAAAATATTTCATGTATTCTTTGTCTTTAGTAGTTTTACAGTATATCTTGGAAAGCTTGAATTACTTTTCTTGTCAAACTTCATATGTTCTGTTAGTCTTCAATAACCGTTTATCCACTAGGGAAAATTGTGGAATAAGCAATGAAGAAAAAAACTTAAAATTTAACCTGTTAATGCAATATGTTTTAATTATGAAAATTATATGCATTCTTCACAAATTAAATATTATTTTAAGAATATCTGGCAATTTCAATAATAAGTAAGCTTAGTATTAAAGGAAGAGTGTCAGTTGTATTTGAATGGATTAATTGACACTGTGACTCAGGGATAAGATTTATATGGCTTTTACAGTTTACATATCTTACACATAGTTTTTTGTATATCTGTGTATGTGCATGTTCAGTCTGTCTGACTCTTTGTGACCCCATGGACTGTAGGCCCACAGACTTCTCTGTCCATGGAATCTTCCAGGATACTGGAGTGGGATACTGCCACTTTTACAGGATACTGCCAGGGAATCGTCCTCCTGGAGATCTTCCCAACTCAGGGATCAAACCTGCCAAATGTTATATTTTAAAATATAATAATGAAAACAAATAAACATTTCTTTGAAAATTCTAACCTCTAAAGGAGACCCTTTATGTTCAAGTTTTCTAGGAAAAGTGTGTGGTTTTATTTACTAGAACTGTGTAAGAGTGAATTTAGGTAGTGTATATAGTGCAGTGGTTCTCAAACTGTGACCCCTGGAGCAACAGGGGGCTGTAGTCTTGGATGCTGAGTCGCTTCGGTGGTGTCTGACTCTGTGTGACCCCATAGATGGCAGCCTACCGTCCTAAGATTCTCCAGGCAAGAACACTGGAGTGGGTTGCCATTGCCTTCTCCAGTCTTGGAAGAGAACTCATTAGAAATGTACATTATCACAATTTACCCCAGACCTCTGAATCACAAAATCTGTGTTGTGTGGGTGGAGCTCCACAGTTAGTGTGGGTGGAACCCGGCAGGTGGTGTGGGTGGAGCCCCGCAGTTGGTGTGGGTGGAACCCGGCAAGTGTTGTGGGTGGAGCCCTGCAGTGCTGTGGGTGGAGCCCAGCAGTTGGTTCTCACTAGACTGCAGGATGCACACTTAAGTTTAGAAGCACTTGGACATTTTTTTCATATGCCAGTTTAGAACCACTGGTTATTATAACTGGCTTGCTTTTCTTTTTAATCTGTTCTTTTCTCAGTCTAATTCAAGTCAACCTTTTTTATCAAGAGTTCTGTTCAGTCACTCAGTCTTGTCCGACTCTTAGCAACCCCATGGACTGCAGCACGTGAGGCTTCCCTGTCCATCACCAACTCCCAGAGTTTACTCAAACTCATATTCATCTAGTCATTGATGCCACCCAACCGTCTCATCCTCTGTCATCCCCTCTCCTCTCTCCTTCAATCTTTCCCAGCATCAAGGACTTTTCAAATGAGTCAGTTCTTCGCATCAGGTGGCCAAAGTATTGGAATTTCAGCTTCAGCATTGGTCTTTCCAATGAATATTCAGGACTGATCTCCTTTAGGATGGACTGGTTGTATCTCCTTTCAGTCCAAGGGACTCTCAAGCATCTTCTCCAACACCACAGTTCAAAAGCATCAATTCTTCAGTGCTTACCTTTCTTTATAGTCCAACTCTCACATCCATACATGACTACTGGAAAAACCATAGCTTTGACTAGATGGACCTTTGTCGACAAAATGTCTCTGCTTTTTAAAATGCTGTGTAGGTTGGTCATAGCTTTCCTTCCAAGGAGCAAGTGTCTTTTAATTTCATGGCTGCAGTCACCATCTGTGGTGATTTTGGAGCCCCAAAAAGTAAAGTCTCCCACTGTTTCCATTGTTTCCCCATCTATTTCCCATGAAGTGATGGAACTGGTTGCCATGATCTTAGTTTTCTGAACACTGAATTTTAAGCCAGCTTTTTCACTCTCCTCTTTCACTTTCGTCAAGAGTCTCTTTAGTTCTTCTTCGCTTTCTGCCTTAAGGGTGGTGTCATCTGCGTATCTGAGGTTATTGATATTTCTCCTGGCAATCTTGATTCCAGCTTGTGGTTTATCCATCCTGGCATTTCTCATGATGTACTCTGCATATAAGTTAAATAAGCAGGGTGACAATATATAGCCTTGATGTGTTCCTTTCCCAATTTGAAACAAGTTTGTTCTTCCATGTCCAGTTCTAACTGTAGCTTCTTACCTGCATACAGATTTCTAGAAGGTAGGTCAGGTGGTCTGGTATTCCCATCTCCTGAAGAATGTTCCACAGTTTGTTGTGATCCACACAGTCAAAGGCTTTGGTGTAGTCAATAAAGCAGAAGTAGATGTTTTTCTGGAACAGTTGCTTTTTCGATGATCCAGTGGATGTTGGCAATTTGATCTCTGGTTCCTCTGACTTTTCTAAAACCAGCTTGAACATCAGGAAGTTCATGGTTAATGTACTGTAAAGGCCTGGCCTAGAAAATTTTGAGCATTACTTTCCTAGTGTGTGAGATGAGTGCATTTGTGTCGTAGTTTGAGCATTCTTTGACATTGCCTTTCTTTGGGATTGAAATGAAAACTGACCTTTTCCAGTCCTGTGATCACTGCTGAGTTTTCCAGATTTACTGGCATATTGAGTGTGGCACTTTCACAGCATTATCTTTTAGAATTTGAAATAGCCCAGCTGGAATTCCATCACCTCCACTAGCTTTGTTCATAGTGATGCTTCCTCAGGCCCACTTGACTTCACATTCCAGGATTCTAGGTGAGTGATCACACCATTGTGGTTATCCCAGTCATGAAGATCTTTTTTGTATAGTTTGCCTATGTATTCTTGCCACCTCTTCTAAATGTCTTCTTATGTTAGGTCCATACCATTTCTGTCCTTTATTGTGCCTATCTTTGCATGAAATGTTCCTTTGATATCTCTGCTTTTCTTGAAGCGATCTCTAGTCTTTCCATTCAATTGTTTTCCTCTATTTCTTTGCATTTTCTCAGAGTAGGATGAAGAATCTTAAGATTGCTGTTATTTCTCCTTGATCCTCTTTAGCCTTCCTCTGGGACCCAGAACATGTATTGTGCTCAGACAAAAGGTTGAGTGACCTCCAAGAGGAATAGCATCTGTTTAATTAACTCTGACATCCCTCACTGTGTGACCTTTGGCACTGAGTTCTTTGACTTCTTTGTGCTGGTTTCCTCATTTAGGACATAGATGAGATAATAGGTCTAAGGTTTGTTGTAATGAATTGAGTGAGATGATCATGTTTTCAAAACATTACACACAGTGCCTGGCATATCATAAATTTTCTATGAGGGGTTGCCCTTATTTTTATGGGAAACCTCCTACCACAGGTTGCCTTTTTTTTTTTTTTTGCTGTATTTGTCTTGTGGCAAAAGTATGTGAATAGATAACATGACAGCGAAAGAGGGTGGGGTGGGGAACCAGGAAAAAAAAAAAAACCCTGTGCTTGTAATACAAAGGAAAATGAATTGTCTAAACATTTAAACTAACAGTGCTGCTTGTTCTCTGAATTGTCTAATCATATTAACAGCTGTGGTTTGGCAACAGAGGCAGACATCCTGGGAAGCTTTTTCTCTTTGTGTGTTCTACCTGTTTTCATGTTCATTCCTATATATCGGGAGTATTTGTAAGTTCTTGATTTCTTCAGGATGGCAGGGATAATTCTCCTTTCTTAGGATCAGAAACATAAAGCAGTCTGACTCTTTTATATGCATTCATGGTGGTGGTTTAGTTGCTAAGTCATGTCTAACTCTTTGCAACCCTATAGACTATACCTCTTTAATCTCTTCTGTCCATGGGATTTCCCAGGCATGAATACTGGAGTGGTTGCCGTTTCCTTCTCTGGGGAATCTTCCCAACCCAAGGATCAAGCTCAGGTGTCACGCATTACAGGTGCCACCAGTATGGATTTGTAAGTGCTGTTAATACAAGATAAATCAGTAGGGTAGCCATCTGGTAACAGTTCTCTCCAGCTTTCCAGTATCTTTTTCCACCTGGGATAAAATTTTCAGTAAATTAAATGAGCTCTTTCCTTAACTCCGTGACTTGTTTCCTTGTGATAGCTCCCCAGAATTCCAGTATGTAGCCAACATTGAGAACTGCTGCACGGAGAGAAGGCTCGCCTCATTTAAGCAAGCTGGGCAGCAGTCAGCCTTTCCTGTTCCTGGCGAGTGTCTTGGGCAGGTGCCCACAGAATATGTTCTGTCAGTTTATGTTGGAAAATCACCAGATTTTGTTAGAAGGGCTGTCCTCCCCTGCTCAGGATCTACCGCATCATCTTCTCTTTACCTGGAAATAATTTGGGGCTGAAAGATTCCCTCACGCCCTCTGTAACTCCGCACAGACGTCACTGCTTTCCAGGCTGGCTTGGCCGTGCGGACTGGATCGCGTCTGCTAGTAATTACTCCAAAATCATGCTGTATTTTTGTCGTTAATAATGAACTTATTTACTTGACGCACGCCTTTCCCATTAAATATTGAGCTTGATGAAAACACGGGACATACCTATCTCAATTTTAATTGTCCAGGCACAGCACTATTGAATATAAGGAAGTAGACAGGTGTATAGAAAAGTGCAGCCATGAAGAATTAGCTGTTACCTATTAACGATAAGAGCTAGCTGTTACTTTTAAAGGTAAACTCTGACAGAAAAATGAGTGATGTTGTATGCCTTCTATTTTCTAGTAAAGCATATATTACTCCAGGAGAGACAAGATTTTTCCCTTACATAGAGAACAGTGACAATTTAATTAACATAACATTTTAATAGCACTTTTATTAAAGACATGCAGCTGTTCTTTACAGGGCTTCCCTGATGGCGGTAAAGCATCTGCCCGCAATGCGGGAGACCTGGGTTCAATTCCTGGGTCAGGAAAGTCCCCTGGAGAAGGAAATGGCAAGTCCACTCCAGCACTCTTGCCTGGAAAATCCCATGGATGGAGGAGCCTCATAGGCTACAGTCCATGGGGTCACAAAGAGTCGGACACGACTGAGCGACTTCACTTCACTTCACTTTATTAAAGACATGCAGCTGTTCTTTACATGTGCTGTGCTTAGTTGCTCAGTTGTGTCCAACTCTTTGTGACCCTGTGGACTGTAGCTTTCCAGGCTCCTCTGTCCATGGGAATTCTCCAGCAGGAATACTGGAGTGGGTTGCCATACCCACCTCCAAGGGACCTTCCCAACCTAGGGATCGAACCTAGGTCTCCCACACTGAGGTGGATTCCTTACTGTGAACCACTGCCCTTGACCAGTTCTTAATAAAATTTCAGAAATTAAATGGTAAGTCAACTCTGTTGAAGTTATTTCTTTGAAAATCTAATGTGATTCAGGTGTGAAGTCATGCAGCCAGTGGTGCTTGACCAGTGAGTGTGAGTGAGCGAGCTCTTGAGCCAGACTTCCTGGGTCCAAATCTGGCTTCGGCTCCCCACTGGTGTGCAGTCATCAGCTAGGTTTCCTGTGCTTGTCTTTCTCTGTAAGATGGGAATAATGGTAGTATGTATGGCAGAATTGTTGTGAAGATTAGAGACTTCCCTGGCAGCAGAGTGGTTAGTACTTGCCTGCCAAAGCAAGGCATGTGGATTCAACCCCTGGCCAAGGAGCTGACATCCCGCATGCATTGTGGCCAAAAAAGCAAAACATAAAACAGAAGCAATATTGTGACAAATCAATAAATAGTTTTAAAATAATTAAAATAAATTTTTAAAAAATTTATGAAGACTCAACAATATATATAAAGCACCATTCATAGTACCACCAGGTTGCGGGGAAGCCTCTCGTTAGGGAACCTAAAAGTGAATATTACCACAGTCAAATGTGGCAGTTACATTTGGAGAAGCACATCTAAGAGATTCATTGAATCCCTTTTGTCATAACACATGCTGTGACCAGCCTTTTGTGTACGGGGTCAGACAGTAAATACTTTAGGCTTTACAAATTGTTTACGTCTCTTGCAGTTATTCAGCTCTGCCACCGTAGTCCCAAAGAAGCTCTGGACACTCATAAATGAATGAATGAAGAAGTGTTACAGTAAAACTTCACAGACTTGAAAATTTGAATTTTCATAAAATAATTTTCACAAAATTAAAAATTTTCACATAATTTTCAAAAACTATCATTATTACTTTGTGTGATTTTTTTCAACTTTTAAAAAACATAAAAACCATTCTTAGTTTGCATGCCATACAAAAACAGGCAGTGGGTCATGGTTTGATGACCCTTGATAAGCACACATACACACACATGAAATATTTGTTAACCTTTAAGGAAAAGTTGGGATTTTGTGTTTGATTATTCCCTTACTCCATTCCTCACTCCCATTCCTGGTTCCAGAATGTGTTTTGTAGATATGGTGATTTAATTTACTGAGTGCACTAAAACCTATAGGTCAATTACCTATATAATATAAAAGACCAGATTATAATAAAAACTCAGGATACGCTGGTGATATTCTGGTTCTAAAAATATCTAAAGATCTATTTTGGTAACTCCCACAAACTTGATACCACTGAGTCCCACTACTAACAAGGCTGTCCTTCTAATGAGAGAATCCTAACTTTGAGAAGTCCCAAAACAAACTCCTTGTACATGACGTAATTTCTCCAGAACATGGGCTCACTTTTTATGATTTTTAATCCTTCCAAACTTTTTTTTTTTTGGCTGGAAATTGATTTTATTATTAATAAGTCACATGATACAAAAGGATAAGGATATTCAAGTGGAACTTAGGAAAAGGGCAGGCAGAAAAAGTTAAGGCACAGTGGAGGCATCGAAAACTGGAAAAAGAGGGTGCAGAATCAAAACAAGCAATTTGTGCGCACACACACACCCCCCTCACCCCTCAAGCCCTCAGCCCATCAGATAAGAAGTCACCTAGCATTAAAACAGTGCGTGGGACCAGATAACCCGAGGTCTGGGAGCCAGTGAGGACTCTAGGAGAGATTAGGTTGTTCTTAAATAACTTAAATAATCTATTAACACTCATATGGGGTTTACTATGTATGTGCTGCCCAACACTGTTCTAAGTGCATTACACATATGTATTTAATCTCAGCAACTACCCTGTGAGGTAGGTATTATCTTACAGTTGACGAAACTAGAGCAGAGAGGTTGAGTAACTCGCTCAAGATTATAGCTGAAAAAACCCAGAATTAAGTCAGTACTCTTAACGATACTTGACTGCTGCCTACTCTGTTTGCATTAATGGCCAACCCCAACAATCATGCTTTACAGATAGATTGAACATTGAGCACAATGTTTTGGGATCCAGGTTTGGTAATAGTCTTTCAGTTTAGTACAGTCGCTCAGTTGTGTCCGACTCTTTGTGACCCCAGGAACTGCATCACACCAAACCACAGTTCAGAAGCATCAAATCCTCAGGGCTCAGCTGTCTTTATAGTCCAGCTCTCAATCCATACATGACTACTGGAAAAACCATAGCCGTAACTAGATGGACCTTTGTTGACAAAGTAATGTCTCTGCTTTTTAATATGCTGTGTAGGTTGGTCATAACTTTCCTTCCAAGGAGTAAGCATCTTTTAATTTCGTGGCTGCAATCACCATCTGCAGTGATTTTGGAGCCCCCCAAAATAAAGTCAGCCACTGTTTCCAATGATTCCCTTTCTATTTCCCATGAAGTTATGGGACCAGATGCCATGATCTTCGTTTTCTGAATGTTGAGCTTTAAGCCAACTTTTTCACTTTCCTCTTTCACTTTCATCAAGAGGCTCTTTAGTGCTTCTTCACTTTCTGCCATAAGGATGGTGTCATCTGCATGTCTGAGGTGATTGATATTTCTCCCAGCAATCTTGATTCCAGCTTGTGCTTCTTCCAGCCCAGCGTTTCTCATGATGTATCTGCACATAAGTTAAATAAGCAGGGTGACAATATACAGCCTTGACGTACTCCTTTGGAACCAGTCTGAGTTCCATGTCCAGTTCTAACTGTTGTTTCCTGACCTGCATACAGGTTTCTCAAGAGGCAGGTCAGGTGGCCTGGTATTCCCATCTCTTTCAGAATTTTCCACAGTTTATTGTGATCCACAAAGTCAAAGGCTTTGGCATAGTCAATAAAGATGTTTTTCTGGAACTCTCTTGCTTTTTCCATGATCCAGCGGATGTTGGCAATTTGATCTCTGGTTCCTCTGCCTTTTCTAAAACCAGCTTGAACATCTGGAAGTTCACGGTTCATGTATTGCTGAAGTCTGGCTTGGAGAATTTTGATCATTACTTTACTATTATGTGAGATGAGTGCAATTGTGCAATAGTTTGAACATTCTTTGGCATTGCCTTTCTTTGGGATTAGAATGAAAACTGACCTTTTCCAGTCCTGTGGCCACTGCTGAGTTTTCCAAATTTGCTGACATATTGAATGCAACACTTTCACAGCATCGTCTTTCAGGATTTGAAATAGCTCAACTGGAATTCCATCACCTCCACTAACTGTTTGTAGTGATGCTTCCTAAGGCCCACTTGACTTCACATTCCAGGATGCCTGGCTCTAGCTGAGTGATCACACCATCATGATTATCTGGGTCATGAAGGTCTCTTTTGTACAGTTCTTCTGTGTATTCTTCCCTGGTGGCTCAGAGGATAAAGTGTCTGCTTGCAATTTGGGAGACCTGGGTTCGATCCCTGCATCAGGGAGATTCCCTGGAGAAGGAAATGGGAACCCACTGCAGTATCTTGCCTGGAAAATCCCATGGATGGCGGAGCCTGGTGGGCTACAGTCCATGGGGTCACAAAGAGTCGGACACTACTGAGCGACTTCACTTTCACTTTCTGTGTGTTCTTGCCACCTCTTCTTAATATCTTCTGCTTCTGTTAGGTCCCTACAATTTCTGTCCTTTATTTAGCCCATCTTTGCATGAAATGTTCCCTTGGTATCTCTAATTTTCTTGAGATCTCTAGTCTTTCCCATTCTGTTGTTTCCCTCTATTTCTTTGCGTTGATCACTGAGAAAGGCTTTCTACTCTCTCCTTGCTATTTTTTGGAACTCTGCATTCGAATGGGTATATCTTTCCTTTTCTCCTTTGCTTTTCACTTCCCTTCTTTTCACAGCTATTTGTAAGGCCTCCTCAGACAGCCACTTTGCTTTTTTGCGTTTCTTTTCCATGGGGATGATCTTGATTCGTGTTTCCTATACAATGTCACTAACCTCCGTCTATAGTTCATCAGGCATTCTGTCTATCAGATCTGGTTCCTTAAATCTATTTCTCACTTCCACTGGATAGTCACAAGGGATTTGATTTAGGTCATACCTGAATGTTCTAGTGGTTTCTTCCACTTTCTTCAATTTAAGTCTGAATTTGGCAACAAGGAGTTCATGATCTGAGCCACAGTCAGCTCCCGGTCTTTTTTTTGCTGACTGTATAGAACTTCTCCATCTTTGGCTGCAAAGGATATAATCAGTCTGATTTTGGCATTGTCCATCTGGTGGTGTCCATGTGTAGAGTCCTCTCTTGTGTTGTTGGAAGAGGGTGTTTTCTATGACCAGTGCCTTCTCTTGGCAGAACTCTATTAGCGTTTGCCTGGCTTCATTCTGTACTCCAAGGCCAAATTTGCCTGTTACTCCAGGTGTTTCTTGACTTCCTACTTTTGGGATCCAGTCCCCTTTAATGAAAAGGACATCTTTTGGGGGTGTTAGTTCTAGAAGTTCTTGTAGGTCTTCGTAAAACTGTTCAACTTCAGCTTCTTCAGCATTACTGCTCAGGACATAGACTTTGATTACAGTAATATTGAATGGTTTGCCTTGGAAATGAACAGAGATCATTATGTCATTTTTGAGATTGCATCCATGTACTGTATTTTGGATTCTTTTGTTGACTATGATGGCTACTCCATTTCTCCTAAGGGATTCCTGCCCGCAGTAATAGATATAATGGTCTTCTGAGTTAAATTCACCCATTCCAGTCCATTTGAGTTCGCTGAACCCTAGAATGTCCATGTTCACTCTTGCCATCTCCTGTTTGACCACTTCCAATTTGCCTTGATTCATGGACCTGACATTCCAGGTTCCTATGCAGTATTGCTCTTTACAGCATCGAACCTTGCTTCTATCACCAGTCCCATCCACAACTGGGTATTGTTTTTGCTTTGGCTCCATCCCTTCATTCTTTCTGGAGTTATTTCTCCACTGATCTCCAGTAGCATATTGGGCACCTACCGACCTGGGGCATTCATCTTTCAGTGTCCTATCATTTTGCCTTTTCATACTGTTCAATAGTCTTTACATTTTTTTAAAATATTTACATCAATGAATGCATCGTCTTAGTTACTCATTCGTAGAGCCCCTGCTTTTCTCTGAACTCTTGCCACCCAAGCACTATTCAGCAGATGTTCCCTATTCATTCTCTCTTCTCCACTTCAGTTCTTGCTAAGCATAGCAACGAGAAGAGAAACTCATTTGAATAGCACACCCTCATTCCAAATCAAAAGGAGTTTCCTTTTGTCTTCTTCAGTCGCTCAGTTGTGTCCATCTCTTTGCGACCCCATGGACCATGGACTGCAGCATGCCATGCTTCCCTGTCCTTCACCATCTCCTGGAGCTTGCTCAAACTCATGTCGATTGAGTCAGTGATACTATCCAACCATGTCGTTCTCTGTCATCCCCTTCTCCTCCTGCCTTCAGTCTTTCCCTGCATCACAGTATTTTCTAATGAGTCGGCTCTTCACATCAGGTGACCAAAGTATTGGAGCTTCAGCTTCAACATCAGTTCTTCTAATGAATATTCAGGACTGATTTCCTTTAGGACTGACTGGTTGGATCTCCTTGCAGTCCAAGGGGTGCCTAAGAGTCTTCTCCAACAAACAGTTCAAAAGCACCAATTCTTCGGTACTCAGACTTCCTTATGGTCCAGCTCTCATATCCATACATGACTGTTGGAAAAACCATAGCTTTGACTAGGTGGACCTTTGTCGGCAAAGTAATGTCTCTGCTTTTTAATATGCTATCTAAGTTTGTCATAGCTTTTCATCCAAGGAGCAAGAGTCTTTTAATTTCATGGCTGCAGTCACCATCTGCAGTGATTTTGGAGCCCAAGAAAATAAAGTCTGTCACTGTTTCCCCATCTATTTCCCATGAAGTGATGAGACCAGATGCCATGATCTTCATCTTTTGAATGTTGAGTTTCAAGCCAGCTTTTCCAGTCTTCTCTTTAACCTTCATCAAGAGGCCCTTTAGTTCCTCTTCACTTTCTGCTCTCAAAGTGAAGTAGTATCATCTGTGTATGTGACGTTACTGATATTTCTCCTGGCAGTCTTGATTCCAGTGTGTGCTTCATCCAGCCTGGCATTTCTCATCATTTACTCTGCATATAAGTTAAATAAACAAAATTACAATATACACCCTTGATGTACTCCTTTCCCAGTTTGGAACCAGTTCATTGTTCCATGTCCATTTCTAACTGTTTCTTCTTCACCTGCGTCAGGTTTCACAGGAAGCAGGTAAGGTTGTCTGGTATTCCCATCTCTTTCAGAATTTTCCACAGTTTGTTTTGATCTACATAGTCAAAGGCTTTAGTGAAGTCAGTGAAGCAGAAGTCCTAACAATTCTTATATGCTTACTTGAGATAAAAATAACATCTTAGATCTTACTGTTCTCAGTACCCTTACTTAGATGGCTTGGCGTTCAAGCACCAAGAAGAAACGAATTAGTAGATACAGTGAACATTTGTTACTTACTTACTATGTGTCAGATATTCTCCTGTGCAATTTGAATGTATTATCTTTAATAATTCTCCTAGCAGCACTATGACTTGGGTACTTTTATTGTCTGCAATTAGGATTATAGATAATGAGCCATGGAAAGCTTAACTAGCTTGACCCATGAAGTAATAGAGCCAATTTTGAGCCCCGGGTGACCCCAGAGCTAGAGCTCTTAATCAGTTTACTGGACATGCTCACAGATAGCCTGGGTTAGGATTGGACTATACTAATCACTCATAAGTCACTCAGTTCACCAAGAACTGCATTCTTTTTTATATTTGCTAGTTTATCAGATTGTCTTTTTAAATTTAGTATTAAATCATACTTGGTACACATAATCACACTAATGTGAGCTGAGGAATCTGTCTGTGCCTCTTAGCCTAGATAACTTAATGCAGGTAACCCTAGCTACTCATGACCAGAGAGCTTTGTAGGTTGCTTCCAGGCTGCAGATTTAATTCTAACCTGATGATGCCCACTGTTTTTTATAGTATCCATCATGATCATAGCAGTTGGTCATATACCCATACTGTGGAAAATTCCCCAAGCAGATTTATATTTAATTGTACCTAATGGGAAAAGACCTTTCTGAATCCACGGACTCTTAAAATTTCAAGTGTCTCATCAGATAACCTTCCCTATTTACTTGTTATTTTTACAAGTAAAGTTTCAATCAAGTCAGCAAGTTTTAATCTCAGATTGGCTGATTTTCGTCTTATCACTGTCTTCAGAGACATTCTTATGACCCACTGCAGATTTATCTATATTATTTTCATTCTCTCAAAAGTAAAACATTCTTTCCCAGTCTTACTCTTTAAACCTCATACCTAACTAGTATAAGTTATTATTCACTTTCTTGATTATAACATAACTTTTGACTTGCAGTGCCTTAACATTATTGTATAATTCCCTGTAGCTAGATCACTGAGACTACTGGATTGATAGCTGTTTCCTCTGACATCAGAACACTTCATTTGGTAGTTATATAAGTATATGCTCAAGATTGGGTTTTGTCCATGGCATCTATCAATTTAAAGTAGTAAGATTTTTCTATTTTTAAGCATCTTTATTAATATTTAATTTATTACAGCTAAATTAAAAATTATATCCGTATTAAATTAAGTCTACTGATATCCAAATCCATTTTTCTGTCATTAACAAATTTTACTTGTTAACTTTTTTGGAAAGTAGATGTGTTATCAAGCCTTCATAGTATATTTAACCAATGACAGTTGCTAAAATGGAGGTGATGTTGCTTCAGTATGAAACAGAGCAACATATGCAGGATGCTTCCCTGACAGCTCAGAACCCTGTAGCACCAACGCTCCCAGCACTGGTGTTTTACCTTGAAAGATGCGAAAATAAAATAGGAATGAAGACTAGCAGACTCCAAACAGGGAGAATGGAAATATAAGATAATCATAATCTTGAACTGTTTCTAGGAAAGAGTAAGCAAGCATTATTTACTTCTGTAGAAAGATAACAGAAGAGAAGTTAGGAGATATATATTGTAGGAAAGATTAACTTGTAAAAAGGCGCTTGAATAGTACATTTCAAAGAAGAACCAGAATGTATGTATGTTAAAAGAAAGAAAAAGAAATGAATGGATTCATAATGGAAAACCCTCATGTAGAACATGTATTTAGTGAATTCACCAGTAGATATAAGTAGCAATTATGTGTCATCAAGAAGAGTAAGGTACAGATTCTTTTTTTTTTTTTTTTGAGAGTAGAAAGCAGTATTTATTTATTTTGGCCATAATGCATAACATGTGGGATGTTAGTTCCCCAACCAGTGATCAAACCCTTGCTGCCTGCATCAGAAGCGAGGCGTCTTAACCGCTGGTCCACCATGGAAGTCCCAAGATGCAGATTTTTATTTTCACTTTAAATTAGAGAAGACCTCCATATGACTAATGACAGAAAAGTAAGAGCCTTTGGAATAGGAGACACTGAAAATGAAACATGTTTAGAAGAAAGTTTTAGAGTGGATTTCTAATAATGATTCCAAAGTACAGATGGAGAAGATAACCTTTCTTAAATTTTGAAAGCATTTTTATATGATCATGTGATCTATTCTTTTAGAAAATTTTTTGGTGTCGGACATGACTTAGCAACTAAACAGTGAACAAACCAAAAATCTTAGGATTATATATATTTTAGATCCTGAAATGTAACACTGAAGTAGGTGAAGTAGATGATAAGAATAAACAGTGTGGCAGAGGGGAGTGCACAAGTTGAAAAATGGAACAAAACTAGGGAAATTAAAGGATGGAAAAGCATTCTTAGCCCCTGCTACAGTGACTTCCACACATAAAGCACTCAGTAAAATGATAGTTGAATGAATAAAACATAATAATATCCTGACTTAATTTGCTTTTTCTTGAGTGATCTAGAAAGCAGAAAAATTTTCTGCATAAGCTACATTTTAGCAGGACTTTAATACAAAGTATAATAACAGATATGAACATGACATTAAAAATTGGCAAGCTCTTCAGATATTTCCCAGGAAAAATGCACTTTTAAAAAGTTTAATTAGTCACGAAAACTTAACTTCATTTTAACCACTGTTATTATCTTATTCTCTGAAATGTTTTTGAAAGTATCTAGATTTTTTTTTAAATTTGTGACATTAAATAAAATCCTAACAAGAGAAACATAGGACCTGTGATTCCACTCTTCTAAAACAATTTTTTTTCATGGGTTCATTTTCCCTAAGTCTTTTTTCAAATGCATATCCATTTTCACTTTACTTTATTCTTTGAGGATATTCAGTTTGGTAACTTTTGTCCTCTTACTCTACCTAAAGTATCCTAGTTTTATCAGTGTTTAAAATTAAGTTTCAAAGGCTGTATAGTTTACTCAGACATGCCTCCCTTTTTTCAAACATTTAGTTTTTCACATTATAGATAATCAAATTATAATATTACTAATATAGTAGTGAACATATTCTCTCATGAGTCTATAGAGAATTCAACAGAAGATTTTTGCTATTATACTGTTTCTTTACAGTAAATTTCCAGTGATAAAATTTTGAAGATAAAATATTTTTAGGAACCTTGACAAATAGACAAATTTCTTTTTGAAATTATACTTTAAAGAAGTATAAAATATAATAATTTCATAGTCTTATCAATGCAGTATGACTTTGTTTTTTAACTTACTACCTTAAAATCAGCATTTATGCTTTAGAATTATCTTTAATTCTCTAACCATAATGTGAACTCCTAAATGAATGCTGTTAATGGAAAGGCAGCGTGCTGCCATAATTGGGGGTTGAAGTTAAATTTATTTCTATCTGCAGGCAAAGCAGCAATGATTCATAGAAACTTTCCACTTTAATTTTTTGTAAGCATTTGTCCAGCTAAGCTTTTATGTTTTGACAGGGACCAGAAATTATTCATAAACTTGTCTGTAGTTTTGTATATGCATTATTTATTAAAATACAAATTTTATTTCAAACCTAGTCATTTTCAAAATTGTTGCTTATTTGTTATGGCTATTAAGACATTCCCTTCTTATACTGCCTCTAGTTGATTTTTTCTACTTTGCCTACTACTGAAGTTCATTCTGAGCTTTCCTACAGTTTCCTTTAGAGCCATGCTTACTTTTCATGTAAGTTGGTTCTCTGTGGGTAGTTGCTCAGTCATGTCCAACTCTTTCCAATCCCATGGGCTGTAGCCTGCCAGGCTCCTCTGTCCACGGGGATTCTCCAGACAAGAATTTTGGAGTGAGTTGCCATTTCCTTCTTGAGGAGATCTTCCCAACCCAAGGATCGAACCCAGATCTCCCACATTGCAGATGGAGTCTTTACCTTCTGAGCCACCAGGGAACCCCCCCCCCCCAAAAAAAAATTGGTTCTCTAGTGCATTCTTAAAGCCTTATGTATTATTCAAGCTAATCTAAGAGTATATTTCCCATCTTTATTCATCATCCTAATCTACAATTTTTCCTGTCCCTAAGATGACTTCACTGTGATCTGTACATACACTCAGTGTCTTAGTGATAGTTCACTGGTTGTTGTTTCTGTTCAGTTGCTAAGTCGTGTCCAACTGTTTGTGACTCCATGGCCTGCAGCAGCATGCCAAGCTTCCCCATCCTTCACTATCTCCCTGAGTTGGCTCAGATTCATGTCCATTGAGTCAGTAATGCTATCTAACCATCTCATCCTCTGCTGTCCTCTTTTTCTTTTGCCTTCAATCTTTCCCAGCATGAGGGTCTTTTCAAATGAGTTGACACAATGCATCAGGTGGCCAAAATATTGGAGTTTCAGCTTTAGTGTCAGTCCTTCCAGTGAATATTCAGGGCTGATTTCCTTTAGGATGGACTGGTTTGATCTCCTTGCAGTCTAAGGGACTCTCAAGTCTTCTCTAGCACCACAATTCAGAAGCATTAATTATTCAACACTCAGCTTTCTTCATGGCCAACTCTCATATCCATACATGACTACTGGACCTTTGACTATACGGACCTGTGTCAGCAAAGTCATGTCTCTGCTTTCTAATACTCTGTCTAGGTTTGTCATAGCTTCTCTTCCAAGGAGCAAGTGTCTTTTAATTTCATGACTGCAGTCACCTTCCACAGTGATTTTGGAGCCCACTACTTGGATGTTTATAATATATATTGATACTAGCTTACATAATTTAGGTTATATTTTCCTAGATGACAACAATAAAATCCATGTAAGACTGTTTGCAGTAAATGACTTTTAAATGTTGTTTTATAAATAAGCTTTGAAATTATACTTGTGACACTGTGAACCACATATATAATTCATTTCATCTTAATTTAATTCCATATGGCAAAGACTACATTAAAAAGTTTAGATTTCTTTTGGGGGGAAAAAAAGAAAGTCTAATTGTTACATAGTCAAATTTTTCTATGTATATTGATACAAGAAAAAACCAGAGTATTACACTGATATGTATTACTGTTTTGTCCTTATAAATCTTACGTATCCTAATGAGTCTGTATGTAAAAACTGTAAAATCCACAGCATAAGTTTTGTAGAATTTGTATAGTTAGGATAGGTCTACTAAACTCTTTATCTTTATCTCACTGATTTACCATATGGTGCTTACTGTTTTGCTTTCTGTTTAACTTCACACTACAACTGATGCTCTGTCCTAAAAAGCGCAGGTGGAGAAAAGTTATGTTGCCATTGCATGGCAACTTCATCATACTAGCTTTTATTATCATTATCAACCTTTATGGGCTACTAGAGAATTATTATAATTCTTCTGAAGTTTTAATGGTTCATGAAATTTTCAGTTCATAGTAGCACTTAAGGAAGTTTTTGCCTCCAATGTGGGAATGGTGTTCTGAGATCCTATTTCCCTTTCATAATTAAGCAAGGAATTTAGAATTCATGGATTTTTCTGCCTTTATCTTTAAATTTGTGATTTGTGGGCAGTTATTTAAATGAAAGTTTCAGATATTAGAGGACCAATGCTGAATAACTCTTAAAAATTCTTAAATGATTAAGGAAGACTTTAAAATTTGACTAGTATGAAGAGAAGTCATTTTCCTTTGTTGCGTAGATCCCCTGGAGGGGAGGGCATGGCAAACCATACCAGTATTCTTGCCAGGAAAATCCCCATGGACAGAGGGGCCTGGCATTCTACAGTCTGTGGGGTCACAGAGAGTCTGACATGACTGAATGACTAAGCACAGAAGTCATAGGACTTTGATAAATATCACTATACTAATGGTCAAAAGAAGATAATTTAGAGAAGATGCCACTTTTATTTCTTTGTATTGTACTAATAGAATCCGCTAATAAACCCAAGCCCACTACTAATACCTCTTTAATTATAATACCATTTATATAATTATATAATCTCTTAGTAATTATAATAACCCATTAACTGTTACTACCTTTATTAAAATGAAAACCTGTCATTGCTTATTTTCTTTTGTGTGGGCTTAATTTTTAGATGTATACTTATGATCCGCAAGCTAATCTCAGGATCCTGTACACTTTTAATTATGAAAAACCGAAAAGAACTTTTATTTTTGTGGGTTTTTATCTTTTGATATTTACCATATCAGAAATAAAGTTTAGAATTTTAAAAATATGTATTAATATATTTTAAAATAACTTTAACATTCTAAAAAAATTAGGGGAATTGTTTTATTTTGGACATCTTTAACGTGTAAAATAATAAACTACAGCTCTTATACTATTCCTTGGGAGGAAAGCTATAACAAACCTAGACAGCAGTTTAAAAAGAAGAGATATCACTTTGCCGACAAAGGTTCTTATAGTCAAAGCTGTGGTTTTTTCAGTAGTCATGTACGGATGTGAGAGTTGGACCATAGAGGCTGAGCACTGAAGAATTGATGCTTTTGAACTGTGATGTTGGAGAAGACTCTTGAGAGTCCCTTGGACAGCAAGGAAATCAAGCCAGTCAATCCTAAAGGAAATCAACCCTGAGTATTCATTGGAAGGACTGATGCTAAAGCTGAAGCTCTAACACATTGGCCATCTGATGCAAATAGTCAGCTCATTGGATAATACCCTGATGCTGGGAAAGATTGAAGGCAGGAGAAGGGGGAGACAGAGGATGAGATGGTTGGATGGCGTCACCGACTCAATGGACATGAGTTTGAGCAAATTCCAGGAGATGGTGAAGAACAAGGAAGACTGGAGTGTTGCAGTCCATGGCATCTCAAAGAGTCAGACACGACTTAGCAACTGAACGACAACAACTTACATACTACTACTCAGATACTACTCAGATCTGCTCCCATTTTCTCAGCACAGTGTTGGACATTTCTTTCCATGGTACTAATAGAACTCCTTTTAATAAACTAAAGCCCTAGGGTCAGGATGCAAAATTTAAAAGTAGTCATTTTACTGCTTCATCAAGGACACTTTAAAGTGAGGGGGGGAAAAGTCCTTGACTTGTGGCAGTAAAGACTATAACTAGTAGAGTTTGGTGCCGCTGTTTTAATTCATGCTGATTCAGTTCAGTCTGAGGTACACGAGTTTTATCCAATTACTGTTACTTTTTTGCTGTCAGTACAAATATCAACATGGTAAAAAAGGCAAGTGATGTCTTAATATCACAATGAAAATAGTTTTACCCATCGTGATTTTTTGGAAAGAGTCTTGGGAACCCCTAGCAGTCACAGACCATAGTAAGAATCACTGTTGCATGTCACATAGGCATTTAGAGGACTTATCCAAAAGGAAATATTTTGAGATTCCATATTTTTATTATCTTAAAGGATGTGTATTAAATCCAATTACTCTTAACAACTTAACAAAAATTATAATAAAATATTTGACACAAAATTAAAATCTTGTATTTTATTCAAATACTGTAGTATAACAGACCCACTCTACCAAAACTGTATTATCATTGTTAAATTAGTCATGTTAAATTCTGTTCATGAAATGAACAGAAACTTGCTTAAATGTTACCTTCTTTTATTTTTACTCCAAAATCATAACTTTTTATCTATATTAGCAAAAGATTCTTAGGGTTAGTCACTAGTGAAACATGGTCTGGAAGTGTCTCCCTTGGCTCCAAAGGGTCCTCTTAAAATTGGCAGATGTACAGATGTGAACTGGAAATATAATTGAACATCATCTTCATCATACTAGCAAATTATGTCATTATCATAGTGATTTTTTCTTATGGTACCCAGGTATTTCTCTGTTCAGTCAAATGATACCCTGATGAAAACTTCTTATAACTAAGTAGTAGTTCTCTTTTTATCAAAGAAATGTTCTTGTGATCAGCCTCTCTATCCATCCAGGCCCAGCTAAAGAGTTCTATGGTTTCTGATTGAAGTCTGCAGAGTGTAAGGGGTGCGGGGTCTCATAGTGAGATCCTTAATGACACTAAGTCAAGTAGTGCCAGTCATTAGGAGGCTCAGCTTTCAGTGCTCCACTACTCACAGTGTGATGTATGAATGAGTCCACTGATCTGAGACAAAATTAGTATAGAAATCAAGAGTAGATCGTAGAAACTTTCATCTCATTTGACATTGCCACAACATCTACATACACTTTAGTTGTTTTTCTTATAAAAAGCATAGATTTCCAGTGAATTTTAAAATTTTTAAATAGTTCTTGACCACAGATAGTTTGAACAGCATTGTTTGAGACTGTAACATTATATGATTAGAAATTCATCTCCCAATGTTTTCTTCTTTTATTTTTATTTTGTATTATTTTTTGCTCATGCCAACCACATACCAGAATCTTAGTTCACCCACTAGGAATCAAACCCACATCTTCTTCATTGGAAGCCCCTGGACTGCCAAGGAAGTCCCGTTTCCCTGTATTTTCAATTTTATTTTCTTTTCTGCTTCCTGGCCCTTACATTAAATATTCACATTTTTGAAACCTTTGTTTTTGCTTATTCCATTTTGATTTCTTGGCTCAAAAACTTTGCAGAAGGAATTCACTACTACTTATTGCGTGTGCTTCACAATTTGTTTTCCACTCTAACCATGTGTGCGGGTGACTCCAATTTGCCACCAAATAAGAGGTCATAATTGCACAAATTTCCCTTAGACTATTCAAATTACATAATACAAATTTACATTTATTTGAAAGGTGAACTAAGAATGTGAAAAATATAGGGCCTTATAAAAATTAATAATTCTTTATTAATTCAGTCAGTAATAAGTGTGTGTTTGGACTTCATGTTAAGCTCTGAGATTAGAGTGGTAAGGATAAGGTATTTGTTACCTGGGTAGCTTTCAAGAGCTCAGGTATAATTCTGCTCACCAAATGCAAAGTGTTACACCAGTCCAGTATTCTTGCCTGGAAAATCCCATGGACTGAGGATCCTGGCGGGCCCATGGGGTCACAAATATCAGACATGACTGAGCGACTAAGCACAACACAGCACACACCTCTGAAATAGAATGGCATATCTTCATTTGGAAAAACTCAGGGAATTTGATAAGATTAGTAGTATAAATCAATGGCATATGAGATTACGTATTTAGAACTTAAATTCCAATCTTAAAAATATATAGGAGTAGTGACTAATATAGGTAAGAGTGCTAATTATGCAGAAGGAGTATCAGAATAGCACAACAGTTGTATTTCAAGCTGCTTTAGACAGCGTTTCTCAATGTTGTTGTTGTTGTTTAGTTGCTAAGTTGTGTCCGACTCTTTAGGACCTCATGGACTATAACCCCCCAGGCTCCTCTGTCCATGGAATTTCCCAGGCAAGATTACTGGAGTAGGTTACCATTTCCTTCTCCAATCTGACTAAGATGTGGGGCTTCTACAGGAGTCAGTAAGTCTAGCACCATTGACCAGCTGAGCAGTAGGTTTAGTGATGTTTACAATGTATGTAACAAAAACATTTGGGGATACCTTGCCTAGCGCCTATGAGTACAGAGATTAAATACCATTCTGTGTCCTGAAGGAGCTCACAATACAAATGGAAAGTAGATAATGAAAATTCGGTGTGGAAATGCTGAGAAGAGGTATATGGAGGGTGCTTAGGAACACAGGAAGGGCATCCAACTCAGGAAGGATGGGTCAGGAAAAATATGGATTAGACTGAGTTTTAAAGGAGAAATAGATATTAGCCCAACACAAAATGAGGGACAAGTATATCTTAGGCAGTGAACAACCAAACGCTATTGTAAGAATGTAAGTTGGAAGTTATTAGGGCCAGAACTCATGTTGATTAAGAAGATGAAATAGAGAACGGTTAGGTTCTTGAGGTCATTATGATGTAAACAGGATGTGTTTGCAAGATTTAGAGTCATGTCATCTACCACGTGTTGCTTTACTCAGTGTGCTGCAACCATAGTGGCCTTTTCGTTCCTCAGGTAGCCCAAGCTCATTCTAGACTTGAGGTCTTTGTGGTGGTTATTCCTGCAGTCTAAACTGTATATCCTTCTCTTCCAACCCTGAGGTCTTTGATTGGCTGGCTCCTCTTCAATCTGATTCCAGTTCACCTGTCATTACTTTAGGGGCCTTTCCTGACTGCTCTATTTTACAGAAGCCCCTCTAGTCCCTCCCTCACATTCAGCACTCTACCTTGTTTTATTGTCTTCATACTTGTCACAGTGTGTTAACTGTCTGTCTAGAACAAGCATGAAAGCACCATTTTATTCTCAGGAGTTCAGTTCAGTCGCTCAGTCGTGTCCGACTCTTTGCGACCCATGAATTGCAGCATGCCAGGCCTCCCTGTCCATCACCAGCTCCCGGAGTTCACTCAGATTCACGTCCATCAAGTCAGTGATGCCATCCAGCCATCTCATCCTCTGTCGTCCCCTTCTCCTCCTTCCCCCAATCCCTCCCAGCATCAGAGTCTTTTCCAATGAGTCAACTCTTCACATGAGGTAGCCAAAGTACTGGAGTTTCTGCTTTAACATCATTCCTTCCAAAGAAATCCCAGGCTGATCCAGAGTACAGGTGCTCAAATGAATGGGCAATATTATGGGACCTGGGTTAAACAAATTGGTTATACAAATGACTTCTTGAGTAGAGAAAATGAAGAATGCTTAACCTGGAAACACAACTTCAGCCAAATCTATTGTCAAGGCCAACCTTGGGAGCTTAATCAGAGTCAGGAAACATTTTTACTTTGCCAAAGTGTCTAGCCTCTTAAAAATAACAATCAAAATTGTAAAAAGTTCAAACTAATACCTTCCTAACCTAGAAGCCTTCAAAAGACAGACTCTTGGATAAAACTTATATTACTTCTAGACCTTATTATGACATCAAAAAGGATAATTTATTTTAAAAAAGATTACCCACATTCACAATTCACGTGTTATCTAGAAATAATCTAGATTCCTAGAACTTTGAATATAATTCCAAGTGTCAACAAAACTTTTGAATTTTTATAGTTTTACATGTCAAAAGTTAAAATATTTAACTCAATTTTACCATTGTATTTAAGACTGGTTTCTTCTGGCAAAATATTTATGCCTCAAGATTTGGGACATTAAGTTTGTAAGTCAAGTGATTCCTTTCTGGCAAACTGAGGTGATTTTTTTAAAAACATCCCATAAGATAAGAAAAAATATGCATACACATGCATTTATTGCTGAATTATGGAAACTTTTATTATTATGAAAAATAATATTACCTTGATATTCCTTTCAAACTATTTCTTATTCATTTATTTTTATCCATAATTTGTTGTTGTTGTTGTTTTTTCTCCTAAATTTACAAAAGAAGTATAGGCATTTACAAGGCCACTGAGCAAACATATATATATATAGGACAAACTTAACAAAATGCCATGATGTTGTTTAAACCATGTTAAGTGTTTGTCTAATAAACTGATTACCTACCTGTCAGTACCTACTTGGTATCTCCATGGGAATTTTATTCTATAATGTACCTTAGCATGTTCCTGTTCATAGTTCTTGTATTAATAATGTGAGTTTTATATATATAAAAACAAACTTGTCAGACTTTTTTTGAATTATTACGTATCAAATACGTGGCCCATGCCTCTCATTCTGTAAAAATGTAAGTTGTTCAACTCTTCACCCTTTTCAATATTTTATATTCAGTTGTATGTTGTATTTCAGAATACAAGAGTTAGTTATATTGTTTATTCACTGTATGTAATGAAAAGTGGAAGAAAATTAAATATACTTTCCTGACTACAGTCAATAATCATAGTAAGTCAAGAACTGAGAATAGTGAAAGTACGGGTATAGGTCTATTACCCGAAACAGTTTAGTACTGAAAAATCTAAATGTTAGTAAGCTAGACAATAGTTAACGTAACATACATTTTTGTTAATGTACTTATTTACCAACAACACACTGTTTTGCATATAGCATGAACAAAACAGATAAATACCCTTGCCCTCATGGAGGTCATGTTTTCATGAGGAAAACAATAAGCAAAATAATTAGTTCTGTGAATGATGATTTGAAGATAATAATAATAATAGGTAATTCTTTACACCAGACACTGAACCCAGTGCTTTGCATATATTAATTAATTCAGTAATTGTCTGAGGATAAATACACTTGTTCCTTCGAAGAAAAGCTATGACCAACATGGACAGCATATTAAAAAGCAGAGACATTACTTTGCCAACAAAGGTCCATCTAGTCAAGGCTATGGTTTTTCCAGTCATCATATATGGACGTGAGAATTGGACCATAAAGAAAGCTGAGTGCTGAAGAATTGATGCTTTTGAACTGTGGTGCTGGAGACAACTTTTGAGAGTCCTTGGGCTGCAAGGAGATCCAACAATTCAATGCTAAAGGAAATCAGTCCTGAATATTCATTGGAAGGACAGATGCTGAAGCTCCAATACTTCGGCCACCTCATGCAAAGAACTGACTCATTGGAAAAGACCCTGATGCTGGGAAAGATTAAAGGCAGGAGGAGAAGTGAATGACAGAGGATGAGATGGTTGGATGGCATCACCAACTCGATGGATATGAGTTTGAGCAAGCTTTGGGAGTTGGTTACGGACAAGGAGGCCTGGCGTGCTGCAGTCCATAGAATTGCAAAGAGTCGGACACGACTGAGTGACTGAACTGAAATACTTACCACTCTAGCTCCATGTTATATAGATGCAGAAACTTGGCAAGGAGAGATTAAGCACCGTATGCAATGTCATGGGGAAAGTAGAGCCAGAGCTGAGATTTAAACAGAGGCAGTGTTGTTCCAGAACTAGCTATGTTTAACATTGCATATTATCACATACTACTTATATTAGGTCTGAGAGGAGGGGGATAGATACACTGGACCTCGAGGAAGCACTATGAAACTACCTCAAAAATTATAAATGAAGAGATTTAAGAAGATTATATAGGAACATTTTAAATCATCTGTGTGATGCACCATAAACAACTCCCCACCAACAAATGGGACGATACGTGTGGCAGATCAAGAGCTGATTTCCTTAGTATGCAAAGAACTCTTAGAAAACAGTTAGAAAAGATACTAATCCAACAAAAGATGGATGAAAAACATGTGCAGGGAAGTCAAGAAATATACATAGATCAAAGCATATGAAAGGATATTTAGGTGTTTTTCTTTTTTCATATTTAAATATGTAGCTTTTAAAAGTAAATCATTACATTTATTAATGACAAATAAGGAGACAAAGTTATAGGGCTTATTAGAAGTGTCAATGGCACCCCGCTCCAGTACTCTTGCCTGGAAAATCCCATGGACGGAGAAGCCTGGTAGGCTGCAGTCCATGGGGTTGCGAAGAGTCGGACACAACTGAGCAACTTCACTTTGACTTTTCACTTTCATGCACAGATGGAAATGGCAACCCACTCCAGTATTCTTGCCTGGAAAATCCCAGGAGTGGGGGAGCCTGGTGGGCTGCCATCTATGGAGTCGCACAGAGTCGGACACGACTGAAGCGACTTAGCAGCAGCAGCAGCAGAAGTGTCAAAAAAGGCAGTTGATAGATGTGTATGGGAGTTGTATTTCTGAGGATACCAGCCAAGCTTCCAGAAGAGAATTAAGCACTACAGAAAATGATTTGAGTGACCATTTTTTCAGTTTTCTCAGGGGTGATTTATGGCTAGTACATTCTTGATGCATCTTTGAGAAGTTAATTCATTGCATACAATGGGTGCCTTAGGATATTCACATTTCCTCTTAGAATGTCTGTTGAGAGGGTCTGTTTATTAGGATTGAAAATAATGACAGTACATTTAAGAGACTTAATAGGAGAAACCCAGAGATAATTTTTTGAGAATTCTATAAAGAAGATAAAGGAAAGAAAAATATAGGGACCAAAAGGAGATATGAAAGTAGAATGTGGTCAGTGTTCATATGCACTGTAGAATAATTTTTAAGAATTCACCTCGTTTTTGCCTACTGCAATTTAAAAATCTACATGTAAATAATCAATTAGATGGTGCCTAAAAATGTTAAAATTTAAGATTTTATTATTTCACTAAAAAAGAATTTATGATACAGCAAGAAGATAGACTCCACTGTGTTGTTTATAATCCTAACTGTGTGTTTTATTTCCAGGGAACCTTTTATTATTTTATCAGGAGGCTTGTCATATGATACTGTAGGAAGGAGACCTTGCTTAACAGTGATGCATGGGAAAAGTACCGCAGTGCTAGAGATGGACTACTCAATTGTTGACTTTCTGACGCTGTGTGAGACACCATACCCAAATGGTAAGTGTTGTACCTTTAAAATTCAGTCTCTATATGTCTATTACTCAGACCAAGACCTCCTGGTTTTCTAAGCAGTTAACTTATCCCGTTGTGCTGATTTCTTCTGGGGAAGGAATGCTGCCTTCATAACTTTATAAATTTTATTTGAGAAATTTTATTTAATAAACTGTGTCTGTTTCATTCTAAATTTTGGTAATAAGTGCCTCTGAAGGATAGACAAAACTGTCCACATTAAGAGCAACTTAAAAATCCTCTAAAAATCTAGGGTGTCAGTTATAGTTTTCCAGAATAACAGAACCAATAGGCGATTTTAGAAGGTGAATGAGAGCAGAAATATGAATTTATTTTAAAGGAATCGTGAAAATGTACTACCGATTTGAAAATTCAAAAAAGAGTTTGATTTGCAGTCTTGAACCTGAATTTTTAAGGCAGGAAACTCAGGTAGATTTCCAAGTTGCCATCTTGAGGCAAATTGCTTTTTTCAGAACACCTCCTGTCTTTGTTCTTCAGGCCTTCAACTGATTGAATGAGACCCACCCAAATTATCTACAATTTTCTACCTTACTTAGAGTCTACTAACTTAAATGTTAATCACATCTAAAAAATGCTTTCATAGCAACATCTGCACTGGTGTTTAACCAAACAAATGGGCACCATAGCAGAGATAAGCTAACACATGAAATTAATCACTATCATTGACATGTTATTATTTAAGGAGAAATTTAGCTGGATCTTTTTTACTTTTATTTAAAGCTAATTGAGATATAAATATGTAATACATTTTATAGTTGATATGCACATAGAAAATACCCAAGAAAGAGTTATAATATTATAGTGGTAATCTAGTGGATTTCTATGAGATCCAGTTATGAGAGTTGTTCTTAAGGGTATTCAGATTTAAATTTGAGATATGTTATTCATGTACTGTCTTGGACTTTGCAATACAATGGAAGGTACTGAACTTTGTCTAACTCATCTTTACAAAACAAATAATTATTTATGGGGTATTATATAGATTTATCTCATTTAACACATACTGCCGTTACATTATATGAAGTACAATATCAGAATGTTAAATACTTGAGTGAATGGAACAAAATAAAATAAAAACCACGCCAACATGTTTTATTATCTAATCTGCAGCCCTCTTGCATATCTGTAACTATTGTTCATGCCTTGTTTTCCTGTTCCAGATTTTCAAGAACCATACGCTGTGGTGGTTCTACTAGAAAAGGATTTAGTACTAATAGACCTTGCACAAAATGGGTAAGAAATAAAATTTGGTCAACAGTTACTTTAGTATGTGGTGAAGAAAGAGTCTCTTTAGGATTGACTATTTCATTTCTTTGAAAATGCTGCATTCATATTCATAACCTGGACCCCCTTTTGGAACCACAGATATATGTTTCTCATTACCTGCCAAATTTCTCCGTTATGGTACTCACATAGAAATCCAAGTTTAAGTCAAAATTTGTTGAGTTTCTGAAATTTTTTATGATACTTGAATACCCTGAAAGTGAAAATGAAAGTCGCTCAATCGTGTCCAATTCTTTGCGACCCCATGGACTTATACTATATGGTCCATGGAATTCTCCAGGCTGGAATACTGGGGAGTGGGTAGCCTAACCCTTCTCCAGGGGATCTTCCCAACCCAGAGGTCGAACCCAGGGTGGATTCTTTACCAGCTGAACCACAAGGGGAAGCCCAAGAATACTAGAATGGGTAGCCTATCCCTGTTCCCTGGTTCGATTCCTGGGTTTGGAAGATCTGCTGGAGAAAGGAGTAGGCTACCCACTCCAGTATTCTTGGGCTTTGCCTGTGCCTTAGCTGGTAAAGAATCCACCCCAGGTTTGGTCCCTGGGTTGGGATTATCCCCTGGAGAAGGGAAAGACTACCCACTCCAGTATTCTGGCCTGGAGAATTCCATGGACTTTAAGAGTCAGACGTACATGACTGAGCAACTTTCACTTCACTTCACTTCACCAATCTTGTTACTCTTTTCTTTAAATCTCTTTGGATCTCTGTTTTTTATGTAAAAACAGTTTCTCAGCCTGCTACTCTATTCAGCGTACATTTCCAACCTGGCACCTGTTCTCTAGGAAGACTGGACAGCGTGTTAAACAAGCATCACCCCCCGCCCCCCGTCTTTTGTTATGTAGCTCCCAGCAGGTGAAACATCCCACTTGTGTCACTGACACCAAAAATCCACATAACTTTCAAAGGCAGCTTTCTTTTCCTCTTCAAGTTTGTCCTATTTCAAAGCAGCCTTCTTCTCCTCTTCAAGCTTTTCCTACTCTCTCTTCACCAGATATGGCATAACTGACCTCTAAATTCTCACCATAGACCCTGTGCAACTTTTTGTGGTATTTCCAATATTCTGCTTGTTCTAGATTAGATGATAGCATGTTTACTTATAAATTTTTTGAATAGAAGAACATTGTGTTATATTAGTTGTATTTCCTGAGAGATAATCATTAAATATGGTTTTAAATAAGTTTACCCATTCAGTATTTCCGGACTGGGGGCAATTTTGCCCCTCAAGAGATGTTTGACAATGTCTGTGTGGACATCTATGGTTGAGGGGAGGGGTGCTGCTGGCATCTAGTGGTAGAGGACAGGGGTGCTGCTAAACATCCACGGTGCACAGGACATAATAAGCTGTCTGATTAAAATGCAAATGGTACTGAGATAAGAAAACCCTAAAGTGTAAATGAACGGTATTATTTACCTTACTTTAAGGCATTCCAAAGTTCACGTCAACTCAGTGCGTGCTAGCTGCAATAATGATTTTTTTTTTCTTCTTGAAAATAACAAGACCATGTTGAACAAAGGAATTTTAAAACATTATCTCTAAATGATAGCCCTAGAATAACCTATTATTAAATAAGTTTAAATATGTTTTTCATTGTTTCATTAATCATAGGTAATCATTCACTAACAAATATTTTTTCTTTTCCTCTTCTTAAAGATATCCTATATTTGAAAATCCCTACCCTTTGAGTATACATGAATCCCCTGTTACATGTTGCGAATATTTCGCTGATTGTCCTGTGGACCTTATTCCTGCACTTTATTCTGTTGGAGCCAGACAGAAGCGTCAAGGCTACAGCAAAAAGGTAATGAGCATTAATTTTACTCATTACCTTTCAGTATTTTATACTCTCACCTTGACGTGGTTGATAATGATACCTTTTCTAGAGAAATTAATCATTTTTGGAAATGAAATGTGTTGTTTACTGCTGTCATAAATATATTATGAAGATACATGCTATGCTTGGAAATGGCTTTATACAATAATCTTTTCTTATAGGAATGGCCCATTAATGGAGGTAATTGGGGCTTGGGTGCTCAAAGCTACTCAGAAATAATTATTACAGGGTAAGTAAAAGTCTCTTTTCTCCTTAAAAAAATCATTAATAACTAAATATGATTAGGACTACATAAATATTAATTAGTTGGGCAGGTAGTGCTTTTCTTTATACAGTAACATCATAAGTAATAAGTTATTGTATAGAACCTATAAATTTATCCTAAATTTTACCATTTTCCTCATTTTGGTAACTGTGTTCAAGTAATAATATATTTAACTTCAAAGAGAAAAATAGTGTAAATTTTTTCTTCAACACATTCTTAATTCATTTGCTTTTCACAGGCATGCTGATGGGTCGATTAAGTTCTGGGATGCTTCTGCGAGTAAGTATTCTGAATATTATTTGTTACATGCTATGCAATTATTGCTTTTATGTAATTTGTTTTGTAATAATTGCATAGCTAAAATTTAATTTGAAATTTAGAGGCTGTAAAGTTAATGCTTGATTTATCAAGTATTTGAGTAGAATTTATAATAGATGAAGATATTTGGAGGATGTTAATTAGTAAATCAAGAATAAGTCTCAGCAGAAATACTCAAATCCTTTCTTCAGTATTTTTTCAAACCTTCTCTTCCTAACTCAGAGATAAGAGAAGTGAGACTATGTTTCAAATCAACATAAATCTGTTCAATAATTTTAGTGTCTGATTCTAAACTTATATCATGAAAGTTTATGCTATGTGAATTATATACAGTGGTTACATTAGCAAAAAGGAAAGAATGCTTTCAATGAGTAATGTACAAACACTACTAATTATAAAATTAGAATCTAGTTAACTCAGGGTATATTATGTTTCATCATGAAGTGTGTTAGATAATAGTGGTACCTTTCAGAGAGAAAATAATTCTGTAAAGCAAAGTATGTGCTTTATTATTTATATTTATGCTTTTCTTTTTTATAAAGTCTTTTTGTTACTCATGTTTTTCAGATAATCTAAATTCATCGTGATGGTGATTTTTTTTTTTTTAATGAATACAATGAGTGTACCTTCTTTGGTCAATGAAGTATAATGAATACATTATATAAAAGAATGAGAGAAATATAGACATAGGAATAAACATATGATTCAGAAAACAGGCTGTTTTTCTGATGTGGTATGACTGATTAAATATTCCCTTTTATTCTTTTTGTACTAAGATATTTTATCCCTTTTTTTTTTTTAGTAACTCTACAAGTATTATATAAACTAAAGACATCTAAAGTATTTGAAAAGTCAAGAAATAAAGATGAGAAGCCAAACACAGACATTGTAGATGAGGATCCATACGCCATTCAGATCATCTCCTGGTGTCCCGAAAGTAGAATGCTGTGCATAGCTGGAGTTTCAGCTCATGTCATCATTTATAGATTCAGCAAACAAGAAGTGATTACAGAAGTCATTCCGGTAGTAGTCTCTTAATTATTTTCAGTGTCAAATGTCTGACATTTAAGTTTTCAAATCACTTAGAAGACTATCTGTAGTCATTTTTAAAATACCTCAGTATTTACAGTGCATTTATCTTTTGTGAAGAAAAGGCATACTTTTACTTATATCTTTTTACTGAACATTTATTTAAATCTTTAAATGCATTCTGTTTCATTTAAGGAAAGCTAATATAAGTATGAGCCTAATCTAATTTAGTATTAACAGGAGTGCTATAAACCCTAAAACCATAATGTATATGTGTGAATGTACTTGCACACAACACACAATCATTTTTAAAAAGCTGAGTCAGAAACATTTTTTTCTTTGTGAAATCTTTACCTTTAGTAACCTCACTAAATTTTTCCTTTAAAAATGTTCTTTCCGCTGTAGTGTACATGTGTGTATGTATAAACTAACAAAGTGAACAGTAATTGTTAGGAGAGGGTAAACTGTCTTATTTTACAACAGATGCTTGAAGTTCGATTGTTGTATGAGATAAGTGATGTGGAAACCCCAGAGGGTGAGCAGGCACCACCTTTGCCAACGCCGGTTGGGAGTGCCAATTCACAGCCCATCCCTCCTCAGTCTCATCCTTCTACCAGTAGCAGTTCATCTGATGGGCTTCGGGACAATGTCCCTTGTTTGAAGTAAGTTAAAGAGAAATACAGATGGTTTGAACTTACCTTTTAATTTAGGTAAATTATAAGCATTAGTAAAGTTAAGTAATGTTTTCCTGTGACAGAGTAAAATGACATAACTACTTCTCTTTCTGCATTTCACTGTGGTTAATCCAGCTCACTTTTTTGTGGCACAAAGAGGAATATGATTGCATTCCATGATTTTATCCTTAAAGTAATATGACTTGATCTCTAAACCTACTGATAGACCAGCATGGATTTTTCCTCTGTATCTAGCTCATTCTTCTCAATCCATCATCATTTTTCAGTCTGGGTTTATGTGTGGATCAAATGTACACGTTGACTGCTTTCTGGCACTCTGAAAATTCTGTTTTTTCAGCCTTTAGAGATATAGTTGTTTGGTAATCATTTTCTTTTTCTGAATCTTCTTTAATATCACAGCATTGTTATGTAAATGCATTTATTGGTGAAATCCATATTTAATGCATTTTGCTTTTCTATAGGAGTAAATTGGACAAAATTTATTTTTACTTTTATATTATTGAGTGGTTAAAATTTTTAAAGCATCAGTTCAGATCAGTCACTCAGTCATGTCCAACTCTGCGACCGCATGGACTGTAGCATGCCAGACTTTCCTGTCCATCACCAACTCCTGGAGCTTACTCAAAGTCGTGTCCATTGAGTTGGTGATAACATCCAACCATCTCATCCTCTATCGTCCCCTTCTCCCACCTTCAATCTTTCCCAGCATCAGGGTCTTTTCCAATGAGTCAGTTCTTCACATCAAGTGGCAAAGTATTGAAGCTTCAGCTTCTGCATCAGTCCTTCCAGTGCATATTCAGGACTGATTTCCTTTAGAATTGACTGGTTGGATCTCCTTGCAGTCCAAGGGACTCTCAAGAGTCTTCTCCAACACCACAGTTCAAAAACATCAATTCTTCGGTGTTCAGCTTTCTTTATAGTCCAACTCTCACACCCATACATGACTACTGGAAAAGCCATAGCTTTGACTAGACGGATCTTTGTTGGCAAAGTAATGTCTCTGCTTTTTAATACGCTATCTAGGTTGGTCACTTTTAAAGCATATGAGCCTTAAAAATGGCATAGAAAGAAAACAGAGTTAAAATTACTGAATGATTTCATGAAGACTATGATTAAAAGTATTATATTTATAGAGAAGTCAACTAGGGTATAAAGAGAAGTCAGTTAGGATCATGACTGAAAGTGTGTGGAAAATGTCAGAGATTAAATACAAAAGTTGGGGGCAAAAGGCAGACTGTAGTAGATTCAAGATAGGGAGGGTAGTCAGAAAGACAATTCCATTTGTTAAAAGAACCAGGCTTTATACTGTTTGACTTTAGGTCTACTAGAACCATTATTGAATGGTTTAATAGTTGCTGAGGAGAATGTCTGCATAATCAAAAATGCATTCAACCAGAGATAAAGCAGATTTTTTAACATCACAATCACTCATGATATAGAACTATAGAAGAGTACAGCTTTTTAAATCTTCTTTATATGCTTACGTAAATTTGAGATTGTGTTCTATGCCAGTGGTTCTCAAACAGGGAAGATTTTGCTCCTCAGAACTCTTGGCAATGTCTGGAGACAATATTTGTCACAACAGGAAGGAGCGCTACTGACATCTAGTGTGAAAAGTGAAAGGCGCTCAGTCATGTCCGACTCTTTGCAACCCCATGGCCTGTACAGTCCATGGAATTCTCCAGGCCAAAATACTAGAGTGGGTAGCCTTTCCCTTCTCCAGGGGATCTTCCCAACCCAAGAATCGAACCAGGATCTCCTGCATTGCAGGTGGATTCTTGACCAGCTGAGCTACCAGGGAAGCCTGGACATAGAGACCAGGGTTGATGCAGAACATCCTGCGGTGCACAGGACAGTGCCACACAACAGATTTAGCCAGCTCAGGATGCCAGCAGTGCCGAGGATGAAAACTGACCTGACCTTAGAATATAAGCATTGAGGTTAAGCAGCTACTTTCTTAGAAAGGTCTTAGGTTTCTTCCCTCTTTCTCTCCCCCTTCCCCTCACTCTCTCCCTGCCCTCCCTACCTCCTCCCCTTTCCTTTCTATCCCATGTGTATACTTCCTTTCTGCTGCCATCTGGCATATGTTTAGATAGAATGAAACTTGGCAATAAAAGAATTCTACCTTTCCCTTTTGTTACTTACTCTGTAGTACTTTAAACTTAAATTTGTAAAATTTACATTAATGTCACTTCTTCTAATTTTCATGTATATTTCTGTTTTTTGTTTAATTTTTATAAGCATACAAAGTAGTTTGTCTTTGAGGTTTGTTTTGGTAACAGGTTCAAGATTTTTGTCTAAAATCCACATATTCACTAGTGACTTCTAAATCACAGGCAATCTGAATTTTATATATATATATTATTATTTTTTACCATTTTAATAGTTTTCAGGTAAATGCAGTTAATGTTAACTGCACATCGTTTTAGTCCACAATCGCAAAAACCAATTTTAAAAGTCAAGATATAGCTAAATTGATGTGAAAATAACTGATACTTAGATTTTGTTTGTTTTTTGTACAAATTATTTTTGTACTTAGTTTGGTTTTTTTTTTTTTCTTTTCCCCATTGAAGTATAGTTGATTTTTACAATGTTATATTTCTGCTCTACAGCAAAATGATTCAGTTATATATATATTCTTTTTTAAATATTCTTTTCCAATATTCTTTATCATCGTATATTGAACATCGTTCCCTGTGCTATACAGTAGGACCTTGTTGTTTATTCATTCTGTATATAATAGCTTACATCCTCTAACCCCAGCCTCACATTCCATCCCTCTCTGTACATAATTGTCTTTTGAAGAAACTTTTTAAAAGTAACTGTTTGATTTTGTTTTCAAGTATTTTAAATGTGCTTTTTTCAGGGTATTAGTCGAATCAGACAAATTGTTTTGAAACTGCCAGACCTCTAAACATTATTTTTAAATTTAAAATACATTTGTACAAATTATGGAGCTTTTCATAAAAATAAGTTCTACCCTTTGTCTTTAAAAAGTAAACAAATTAATATATTAAAAACATTAAAATGATAACTTGCATATAACCATTATAAACATTAAACATAATGCCCACTCAGCCCTCATTTTGTATTTTTAAAATCTAACATATGTCATCATTTCTTGATTTGATTTCTAATTTTTTACTAGTTGAGGCTTTTTCAACATGTTTGACTATTTAAAGTTATTTTTGCCTAAGAATGTTTTTGTTTCATACTAAGTAAAATAAGAATTCCATGACTTCTGTGTGTCTTCATCCCTTATATCTAAAATGTGCCCAAATATACCTATCTGAAATTATCCCTGAATGCCTGTTCCTGCTCTTGAAAATCTGAGTGTGAGTATATAAGTGTGAAAGTCACTCAGTCGTGTCCAACTCTTTTCGACCCCATGGACTATATAAGTCCATGGATATCTCCAGGTCAGAACTCTGGAGTGGGTAGCCATTCCCTTCTCCAGAGTATCTTCCCAACCCAGGGATTGAACCCAGGTCTCCAGCATTGCAGGCAGACTTTTTACCAACTGAACCACGAGGGCAGCCCTGAGAATCTAAGGTGCGCATAAGTATGCCAGAGGGACAGTGGATACTTCCTTGAAGCTTATTTAATTCATACAGGGAGAAAATAGCACACTCAGACTCTGCAGGCTATGCTTGTATCAACAGAGGCTGTCTCTGGTGGAGATGAAATGCTACTCAGTGTTTATTTTTGTCTTTTGAGGTGGATGGCTGTAGCCGATCAGTGGGTGTTTCCCGGAGGAAAATTAGAACTTCTGCTTCAGCCAGTGTGTAGTTCTGAGTATATTAACTTGCAGACTTTGCACAGGCAGTTGTGACTGCAACTCAGTTCATTTTAAGAGTACTCTTGGTGATTCACATTTACTCCAAAACTTTGAAAACATCGTGACCCTTTTCTTACCTGGACTGAGTCTAGCAAATATGACAGCAAAAGGTCTGGTGTTGTGGTATTCTTCATGGAAGTACCAACTAAATGATCCAAAGGGTTCTCTGAGTTTAGTGTCAGGAGGTTAAACATAGAATAGACTTCCAGCTGTCCTTCTTTATACATTTACTCCAAGGCAGAAGCCTCAAGAATCATTAGAATACCCAGGCTTTGTGTATGTTTTACAAGAACAGTTACTGGAGAGTCTGCAATCAAAATGTCCCCACCTTAAAGTAAAAGTAGATTTTTTTAATAGTAAAAGTAGTCACACAGATAGCTCATATTTTATAAAAATTTTATCTTCCAAATTCACTTGACGTTTACAAGTAATAAAGGCATTAGCTTAGTAACTTTATTCCTTAGAAGTCTCACATTTATAGACAAACCCCTCCTTCCCTCCCTCTAACATGCTTATAACAAGTTTAACCAATATAAGTTTTGTGGGAACTCACTCAATATAAGTGAGTATAACTGTTTTGCTGAATAGTTCACTTGAAGACCCCTACCATCCTGTCAAAGTTACCACATCTTCTAAGACTGGCTCTTCATCCTGACATCTTTTTCTTTTTCAAAACTTAGAATCACTGTCTTCTTTTTCTCCCCTCCTCCGCCTCTAATCAGTCTGCAGCTCATTTATTAATTCAATAAATACTGAATACCTCATCTGCTGGAGTATTAAAAGTAATGCAAGGTATCCACCTTAATGGAGTTTATGAACCTTTTTAAGACTTAGTTCATGGGTTTCAAATCTGTCTTATTATTTTGCATCACACGAATCACAGGAAGTTCCTCATGAGTCTTCTTATTCTACGTCATCTTGTAAAGTTCTACAGTTAATCTTCCCAAAATATTTCTCCTAAACCCTTCGCTGTCTTTTAACTTTAATAATGAAATTGTATGCCTTTTGCATAATTTGGCCATTGAAAAAATTCTCTCATAGGCACTCACAGTATCCTTATACTGTGATTAAGTAAAATATTCCCACTTTCAAACAGGAAGACGTTAAGTGGCAGAACCAAGACTCACACTCTAGCACTTCAGAGCCCTGAGTTCTTTCTACCAACATCAGACCTTTGCAGCTAGACCTCACAGACCTCCAAAGTCTGGCCCTGGCCTATCTCGCTATAGTGACTTTTTTTTTTTAATTCTTACTATTACTACATATACCTTCTACTGTGACCAAACATATACACTTGTTAATCTTTGTTTATGGCTTTCCTACGTCTTTATCTTGTTAGTATATTTTTTTGCAAAGGCAATTTTTTGACACTATCCAGCAGTTTTGGTGGAGAAGGCAATGGCAACTGACTCCAGTTCTCTTGCCTGGCCAATCCCATGGAAAGAGGAGCCTGGTAGGCTACAGTCCATGGGGTCGCGAAGAGTTGTACACGAATGAGTGACTTCCCTTTCACTTTTCACTTTCATGCATTGGAGAAGGAAATGGCAACCCCCTCCAATGTTCTTGCCTGGAGAATCCCAGGGACGGGGGAGCCTGCTGGGCTGTCTTCTATGGGGTCACACAGAGTCGGACACGACTGAAGTGACTTAGCAGCAGCAGCAGTTTTGGGGGGAAGAGTCTATGCTATCAAGGGGCTTCCCTGATAGCTCAGTTGATAAAGAATCCTCCTGCAATGCAGGAGACCCCGGTTCGATTCCTGGGTCGGGAAGATCCGCTGGAGAAGGGAAAGGCTACCCACTCCAGTATTCTTGGGCTTCCCTTGTGGCTCAGCTGGTAAAGAATTTGCCTGTAATGCAGGAGACCTGGGTTCGATCCCTGGACTGGGAGGATTTCCTGGAGATGGGAAAGTCTACCCACTCCAGTGTTCTGGCCTGGAGACGCAAAGAGTCGGACACAACTGAGCGAATTTCACTTCACTTGACTTCTATGCTATCAAAAATACTACCAACTCAAAGTCAAAATAGATTTTTTAGTAGTAAAAGTGGTTATGCAAACAAAAATAAATTGCTCACATTTTTTATACATTTTCCCTAATCCCTTATGTTTTAGGCCAGTTTTCATCTACTTATACTCCACCTTTATCAAAGTTTAAGTCTACTCTTCTGTCTTGGGTTTTTTCTGCAACTTGATTTTTTTTCCTCTCAAGACCTAGAGTGCAGCTTCTCTTTGTTCTTCTCTCCGTCCTTCCCTGGTCTTCTTTCATTCCTCTCTACCCACTTCCTCCTCTCCCCTTTCACTTCTCCCTCCTCAATTTATATGTGGAACTTACCTATGATTTGTTGCATCTCCAACTAGATTAAATGATTCTAGAAGACAGGATTCTGATTTTTGCATATATAAAGTTATTTTCATATATTTTCATTATATATTTTCATATATAAAGTTATTTTTGTATAGTTATTGGTGGATGACTTTATAATTACATAGGCTAATAAGATAATTGAAGATGTGTTAAAAGGCAACACGTTTTCCTTTCTTCCAGAGTTAAAAGTTCTCCACTTAAACAGTCTCCAGGTTATCAGACAGAATTAGTTATACAGTTGGTGTGGGTGAGTGGAGAACCACCACAACAAATAACCAGTCTGGCAGTTAATTCTTCCTATGGATTGTAAGTATATTTATGTATTTCTGTGTCTCTTCATTGTATTCCATGCATTTTATATTTTTAAAAAGAGAATGGGTGATCCTTATTATATCACTTAAAATGTTGTATAAGCTTCAATGTCAGATCAAATTCAGTGTTTATTTGGAACATACTTCTGTTCTGAATGTTCCAAATAAACACTGAATTTGATCTGACATTGAAGCTTATACAACATTTTAAGAACATACTTCTGTTCTGAATGGCTTCCCTGGTGGCTCAGATGGTAAAGCATCTGCCTGCAATGTGGGAGACCTGGGTTCAGTCCCTGGGTTGGGAAGATCACCTGGAAAAGGAAATGGCAACCCACTCCAGTACTCTTGCCCGGAAAATTCCATGGACTGAGGAGCCTGGTAGACTACAGTCCATGGGGTCACAAAGAGTCGGACACGACTGAGTGACTTCACTTTCACTTTCACTTTCTGTTCTGAATAATTTACTCTGGATGTGCTTGTTACTACTTCCTTATCTAAAGTTAAATATCTCACAGATCAGTGAATCTGTCCTCACCTTGATGTACTCTGAGAAATAATTTCCATGTTTGGGAACGCATGTAAGAATTAAGGATTTTAAAATTAAAAAAATAAAAAACTAAAAAAGAAATAATTTCCATATTAATGTTTGGTATAATAAAAGTCTAACATCAACCCAAAAGACTATGTTCTAAATTGATTCTGTAAATGTTGAACCATAGCTGCATAATTTATTCTTTCTCCTTCCATAGTTAACTTGTAAAAACTGTAAAGACATAGTAATAGCTTAGTAAAGTATTCATCTGTACTTCAGGTGTGTTTTTACTTATCAATTCATGCCTTCAAGTGTATGGTGTTCATAGTACATACTTTTTATTATAATAGGATAAAGTCATAAAGTATTTACTTTTGTTTTAAGAATCAACACTGTCAGGCTTCCTGGTGCCTCAATGGTATAGAGTCCACCTACCAATGCAGGAGACACAGGTTCAGTCCCTAGTCTGGGAAGATCCCGCCTCCCAGAGTAATTTATACCCGCACACCACGACTACTGAGCCTGTGCTCTAGAACCCAGGAGCCTCGGCTGCCGAGCCACGGACCTCAGCTACCGAAGCCTGCATGCCCTAAAGCCTGTGCTCTGCAACAGGAGAAGCCGTTGCAGTGAGAAGCCCACACACTGTAACTAGACAGTAACCCCCGCTCACCTCAACTAGATCAAAGACCATGCCGCAACAAAGAACCCAGTGTAACCAAAAATCAATCAATCAATAAAATTATTTTTTTTAAAAATCAACATTGTGATAAAAGAGAAACCACATGCCAACTGTTTGGTCCAGAGCTGTTTATCTTGTGTAGGTCACTGTCTCCTTCCTTGATTCTAGCCCTAGGAACTCATTCCTCTTCCTTCTTCCTTCTAATAGCTACTACCACCTACCCTATTTCTTGCATTTGTACACGTAACTAAGACTGGCTACAGTCTTCTCTAATGTCTTTTATTTGCTGTCCCACAATGTGAAAGCACAGATGTTTCTTTTTTTTTAATATTTTGCTATACACAGCCATAAGAGAAACAAACCAGAAATAAGCAATAGAATGTTTCAGAGGAAGTTGCAAATCAGTTGCTCACAGTCCTGACTGGGTTCACAACTATATTTTGTTTAGGCTTTTTTGTGTATTTTCAAAATTTGAACTAGTTGCCAAGACTTTTCAATGTGAAAATCCACATTTAGAGCTCTAATTGAAAAGTTCGATTATCTAGCCCATGTCTCATTCCTGGTCAGCCACAGTTAGCAGGAGCTGAGGTGAAGCTTCCCCTGTTTAGATGAGTTGTTCCCTCTTCAGGTCCCTACAGTCCTTAGTTGGCGTGTTTTACTTACTTACATAGCCCCTCTATGCATGTTCGTTTTCGACACCTGGCTTACGGGATCTTAAATGAAGAAAGTTCCTTCATTTATAGTCGTTTTTATTCATAGTTTGTTTGTACTTCCCGACTCACGATTGAGAAAGTATTTGGAATACTCCAAAGGGAGGCCTCCGAGATTTACGCTTTCTATGTTTTACCCTTGACTGTAGAAATTACCAAAACTTTTCCAAATGTGTAATGCCCTATTCCCCAGTAGAAACGAATGTCTTCCCCTGAGGAATTCAAAATAGTCAGAAAAATGGATGTCATATTGTTTAGTGTGGGGGTTTATGTCTTTGGTTAAATTTCAACTCCCACATCAGATTTTTTATGTTGATTTGTACGCATTGATACAGAAGATCTGCACAGCTCCATCAGAAGGCATATGTAACCCATATTTGCATGTCTGTAATAGTGTTTTATTTCAAAAGGAGTTTTCTTAAAGACCCATCATGCTTTTTTAGCCCTGTAGACTACATTTTCTTCCAACTATTTAATTGTGCTAAAATGTTTGTTCTTTTCCTATTCCTAGGGTAGTTTTTGGCAATTGTAATGGCATTGCGATGGTTGACTACCTCCAGAAAGCAGTACTCCTCAACCTGGGCACTATTGAATTGTATGGCTCCAATGATCCTTATCGGAGAGAACCCCGATCTCCTCGTAAATCTCGACAACCTTCAGGAGGTAAAAAGAAAGAAATCCTGAGCTTTAGGATTTCCATAAATGCCAAGTTACTTCTGTGAATATAAGTACTTCCGTTAGGTAAATAGCTTATCTGATTGTGTCTGTTTGTATAAACTGTCAAAAAAAATAGTAAAAGGTATCAACCTCCTTTTTTGTTTTCTATTGTTATTAGTTTATGCATTTGTTTTTAATATTCTAAGATTTTATTTAACATTGGGAAGGAACCACAGTTTCAGACTTCTTTAGCTAAATTACTATGATGGGAAAATTTATCATTACAGAACAAAAGTTAATTTCATAGTTCTGTCCCTTTTACTGTTTAATAGTGTGAGACCAGCAGTTTATTGTTTTGAGTATCAAAGGAATAATTTCCCACATGAAAAAAAAAATGTAGATGCAAAAGTGAATTTGAACTCTGTGAGATACAGCATTCTCAGACAGATTCAGTGCAAGCCCAGATCCATTAAGAATTCTCTCTATAGCATTCTTTTGTGTTTGCTAGATAATTAATCTTATTTTGAATGTTTCAATACTAATGCCTCATGGAACACATATATAGTTAGCTGTTTATACCAGTACTCCTCACCTTTTTTTTTTTTTCCCAAACCTTATGGCAGACACAGAAAATGACATTGGATCTCTGGCATGTAGACATATGTTAATGGGGCCTCCAGTGGTGGTGACTGATCTCTGAGCTCCATACTCCCTAGGACCTGCCCAGGGGGACCAGGGATTCAAGAGAACTCCATCTGTGGCAGATGTAACCTAACCTGTTTGCAAAATGCCACTGGGAAGCCCTGATCTACATCTCCTAACTCAGACTCTCTGAATTAAAATTCTTTCTGACATTCATTTCTCAGTTGCTTTCTAAACATTTTTGCTGATACTAAATACCTCTCATAATTCACGACAGAAGAAAAGAAAAAGGTGATGGATTATAGATCTTACTGTCACTTTGGCAATAGTTGAATATTTTTTTCTGTTTTTGTCTATGTGATCATTTTGTCATGTGTTATCTTCAGAAATTGTTGTCCCAACCATACCATTCTAGTATCTTTGTCTCCTTTTTTTTCTTTTGCTTTTCGTTGCTTCACTGAGGCATGCTGATTGTGACTTCTTGCATGTGCGGCGTTTCTAGCTTATATTCTGAATCTGTGAAAAAACTCCGTTCTTCTTTTTTAAGTAAGTTATTCATTCCACGTCAGTAAAGTCATGACAGTGTATTTTGTCTGTAAAACTATTTTTTTCTCATTTATTTTTTAAAAAGCTTATTAAAGCATTCTATATCTAAAATAATATACTCATTATTTAAATTCATCTCATAATATATAAATGAAAACAGCTACTGAAATATTTGTGTTCCAATCCAGTTTCTTTATAAAGCAAAGAAATTAATATATAGTGTCAGAAAGTTAAACATTGTCTTGATAGAAAAGGAGTGGTAAAAGTTTCATTACTCATGAAATTAATTTCTTTTCTTGTTAGTACCTCATCATAACTTACATAAAATTACTAGAAATTAAATACCTAAATTCATCCAAGGTTAAAGACCAATTCCACCATGTGATTTTAATTTTTTTTCTTGCATTCCATTGTATCCTATTTTATTCTTTAATAAGCATTATCATATTATTCATATTATTATATGCTTCAGTTTGTATTGAAGAGTTACACATTTAGGTATAAATGTGTAAGCAGGAGAACTTAAGCAGGAGAACTACTTAAATTTTTATCAGTTTAAGATGTTATTGTTATGCTCACTTGAACAATATTAAGGAGAAAGAAAAAGTTAAAAATTAAGAGAAAATTATTTTAAAACATACTTTAACATTTCAAGAATATTTATGTCTTGCTTCTAAAATATATTTATATTTTAAATAAAATAAAATATAGAATAATTGTTACTAAAATTCTTTGATTACATTGATGCAAAAAAGATTTTTTGCTAAAGTGTATGTTTTAGCATATATTCTTGAAGTGAAGCCCAAATACCATGAAGTTGTTCTGTCTTTTATAATAGATCAGTATGAATGGAGAAACTTTTTTTTGCTACTACTTGGTGCTAGTAGGTTTTCATAAAGAATATGATGGCACTCATGAAATTATTTTGTGAGACAAAACATTGTCATTTAAGTGTTTTGTAGTTGTCTTAAAATACAGTTGAACTATTGAGTAAAATATCTACAGTATTTTCATAATAAAAATTATGAAACTGTCACAGGGTACAAGTAGTGGTGAAGTAGTTCAGCTACATATATGTATCTGCTGATTATCGTAATTCTGTTGGGTTGTTGACCAGAAAGTTCAACTGGGTTTTTCTATATCATCTTACCAGGTAGTGCAGTAGTAAAGAATCCGCCTGCCAATGCAGGCGGCAAAAAGACGTGGGTTCCGTTCCTGGGTCGGGAAGATCCCCTGGAGTAGGAAATAGCAACCTACTCCAATGTCTTTGCCTGGAAAATTACATGGACAGAGAAGCCTGGCAGGGTACAGTCCATTCATGTCTCAAAGAGTCAGACACCCCCACACACACACATACCATCTTACGGAAAAGCCCAAACAAACTTTTCAGCCAGCACAGTATTAAAACAGACCAAATACTCTACCCTCATGTAGCTCACATTATACTGGAAAAGACAGAGTTTGAAAAGATAAGTGGTATATATTAAGTTACATAGTAGTGCCAAAGGAGAAAATAATTAAATGAGGGGGATTTGAAATAGTGACAAGGGTGTTACATTCTAAATAGAGCATCTTGAGCGAAGATTTAAAGGAGACAGCTGTTCTTCATGAGGGTGTCTGTAGAGAGAACATTTCAGGTAGAGAATAGCAAGTACAGTGGCTCAGAAGCAGTGTAACTAGTGAGTTCAAGGTTACAGTGAAGGATCAGTGTGGCTGATGAGAGTCAGGGAGATGGTGAAGTAGGTAGGAGAGGAAATAAAGTCAGAGAGGTAATGGGATACCCATAGTCACATAATGAATACCACAGTCACGTACCATAGGATCATATACATCAACCAGTCTTCTTGGACTTTACTTTAGCTTTTACCCTGAGTCAGATGGAAAGCATGGAAGGGATTTTTAGCTTATTCCAGAATTTAATAACTAAATTATTCCTATCACACTTGAATTTAGTTTCCTAAATGATTCCTCCTAGGCTGTTTTAAGACGGAAAATTAACATCTCTTACTACATTTTTATAGAGTTTAGTTGTCGTTCAGTCGCTAAGTTATATCCAACTCTTTGTGACCCCATGGACTGTAGCACACAAGGCTCTTCTGTCCTCCACTGTCTCCCAGAGTTTGCTCAAACAGTTGACAAAATGCCAAAGGCTCAAAATTTCAAAATTGATTATTTTTATTCAGTACCAAGCTCATTGTAATACTGGAACATATTGTTGCTATTTATTTACTTAGTTGAGGAATATGAGATCACATGGTGTTTGTCGTTCTCTGCCTGATTTACTTCACTTAGCATAATGTCCTCAAGGTCCATCCACTTGTCACAAATGGCAAAATTTCATTCATTTTTATGGCTGAATAATATTCCATTGTATATTTATAACTCTTTTTCATCTATGCATCTACCAATAGACACTTGAATTGTTTCCATATATCTCTACTGTTTAAAGACCTGCTATCTTAAGGCTTTATCAAGGAAAAGTTTATTTATGTATATAGATATTATGTCAGAGATTAATACATGCATACCTATAATTAATCTATGATCTTAGAAAGACTAGTTTTTCTGTTTTTCTAGAATCATTAGTTTGATGAAAGTTAAAAAGAAAAAAAAAAACTGTCATTCAAAAGCTCCCTATTCAGTGAAGACAGTAAGACACAGTTCAAAATAGAAGACACTCCTTATAAACTCAATTCAGTACTCGTGTGTGCTAAGTTGCTTCAGACATGTCTGATTCTTTGTGACCCTATGGACTGTAGCCCACCAGGCTCCTCCATCTGTGGAATTCTCCAGGCAAGAGTACTGGAGTGGATTGCCATGCCCTCCTCCAGGGGAGCTTCCCGAGCTTGAACCTGTGCCCTTATGTCTCCTACATTGTCAGGCGGGTTCCTTACCGCTAGCGCCACCTGGGAAGCCCAGTCCAGTACTCAGCATTCTCTAAATGTTTCTGTGAGAGCTCTCTCAGGGACTGTAAAGATTGTGACGTTATGTCTTTTACCAGAGGAGTAGAAAGGCAGATACTGGTCATAACGTGCACATATGTTGATTTCACACCTGATAACTTCTGAGGCCTAGACATGCAGCTTTTGTCCATTGCCCAGCTATCCCAAGCTCCCTGGCTATGAGTGTCCTAGATGGCATCTTCCAGTAGAAGGCTGTTCATCTACATTGGAAATCTGTTGACTGGTATAGTCACCTTCATTAATTATCTTACTAGATTTCCTGGATAACTCGCTGCTTCACTTTGTATTTCTGTATTGTGGAGATGGCTTCTGTTCTTAATGCTTATGAACCAGCCTCTTCCAGCTTCAGAGTTTTCTGCAGCTTCCATACCACTCTCAGTCTTCATAAAATTAAAGAGAGTTAGGGCCTTGCTCTGGATTGGGTTTTGGGTTAAAGGGATGTTGTGACTGATGGAATCTTCTATCCAGACCACTGAAGCTTTCTGCCTGTCAGAGCAAGGCCATTTCACTCGATCATTCATGTGTTCATTGGAGTAGCACTTTGAACTTCCTTCAAGAACTTTTCCTTTACTGTCACAACTTGGATAACTGTTTGGCTTAAGAGGCCTAGGTTCTAGCCTTCCTGAGTTTTTGACATGCCTTCCTCACCAAGCTTAATTATTTCTGGTTTTGGATTTAAAGAGAACAGAGAGTGACTGACTGACTCATCCTTTCACCTGAACCCTTAGAGGCCATTGTAGGGTTATTAACTGATGTACTCTCAATTTTGTGTCTCAGGGAATAGGGAAGCCTGAGGAGAAAGAGAGAGAAAGATGGGAAGGGCAGGTCAATGGAGCAGTCAGAACACAGATGTTTCTTAGCTAAGTTTGCTATCTTATGTGAGTGTGGTGTGTGGTGCCCCAAAACAATTAAAAATAGTAACATTAAAGATTGTGATCACAGATCATCATAGAAAATGTAATATTTCAAACTCTTTTGTGATTGTTATGAGAATTAACCAAGATATGACATAGAAACATGAAGTGACAAATACTGTTAAAAAAAAATGGTGTCTGTAGGCCATCTCCATGCAAGGTGCCCACAACCTTCCATTTGTTTTTCAAAAAAAGCAATTTCAGAAAAATGCAATAAAACACGGTATGATTGTATTTTAAATGTTGCAAATTTGGTGGTACAAAATATTTTCTTAATTATTTGTCAGTAATATTTAAGGGAGTATATTTGAAATATACTTAGCAGAAACAACTTTGAGACATGAGTTGGGAGTCCCTATAATGTAAAAAAAAAAAAAAATCACCAAAAAAGTCACCAAATAAATTTTTCCCTCAAGAGAAATTTAATAAGCAGTATATCATATGCCCTCAAATTGCTGACTTTGAACAAAATCCTATGTTATGTCTAATGTCCTTGAAGAACAGCAGATTGAAAATTGTTACTGATTTAACTGGTGACTTCTGTATTAGTTTTAATATCAGAATGCTGCTATATTCCTATCTCAAAGCTATTGAACATCATAGTCTGATAACCTGTTTAGTTTTTAAAACTGGACTGTCATTAGAAATGTACTGTAAATAGGAGGTACAACTGCACTTACATAAACTTGTGTGTGGTGTGACTTGGTCTGGGTTTTGTTTTTCAGCAGGTCTGTGCGACATTAGTGAAGGGGCAGTAGTCCCAGAAGATCGCTGCAAATCTCCAACTTCCGGTAATTTGCTTTTTATTTTATTAGTAGTTGTAGTGCTACAAAAAATATAATGTGCAAAATTTTTATAGATAAACATTTAAAATACACCTACATGGAGCTTTTGTGTTACCTATTTATTCTTAAAATTATAACTATATTCTTTGCATTCTAATTAAGTTAAAAGAAATGCATTAGATAAAAATCTACAAGTGTTACCTGTTGAGAGTAATGCAGGAGTTTATTTAGCTTTCTAATATTTACACTTTTGGGGAGAAAATAGATCTTATTTCTTACCATTGGATCAGAGGTTTAGTTACCTGCAGTCTTGTCTTTGCTCTTGGTAGTCCTAGAGTCAGCTGGTAAAATAGTGCTCTAATCCTTGAATAATGTCTATTTAAATGTTATGAGAGATTTTTAACACTTATTGTCTAATGGTGACTGTGGACAGTTAGAATAATTGTAGACTAGTTATATTTGGTTTTGATTTAATCAAAGTAATATATAATTTTATAGCTATATTAAAGCATTTGTCCTTTGTTATCCATATATTGGCCTTATGTAACCTATGTATATGTTACTATTTCAGAGGAACATTACTTTTAATTCTCCTTAATTAAAATTGAGGATCCTGAATTTATCGGGTTTTTTTTTTTAGTGGATTGAAAATTTGCTAAAATGTAATAGTTTAACTTCATAATTTTAATAAACGTGTTTGAAGGCTGGGACTTTTCATCAGCTTTCTCGTGGAAAGATTGTTCTTAGCTTAAAGTAACACTGTTCATGGACATATTTTGATCCTCCATGCGCAGTTCTGCTATATCATAAATTATTAAAGAATAAGAAAAACTAAAGTGCATTTTACTTCCTCATATTTCAGTTGACCATTTTATTAGCTGTAGGACCATAAAAGCTTATGTGAGGTTTTCTTTTTAAAACTGCATTTTCCTGATATTGCTCAAGCTAATCATTTCTTCTCTTAAAATATATACACCTTCTGGTTTTCTTATTATTTAAGTTTCACATTTAAGTTCAGTCATAACACTAATAAAATAGATGCAACTATAATATATAATATTAGGGCTGAACATTGGTAGCATAACACTGAACAAATAATGTGGAGCAGTATGTACTTCCCGTCTCACAGGATGAAAGCTATTTCTCAATATAATTTTGAATTATAATATCTCTCTTAATTATTGCTGTTTTTCCTCCAACTATATACAGTACTATTCCGATCTTCTCACCTTACCTCAAGGCCATGTGAATGCAGTTATCAATATGTTAAGTCTATAAACCAAACTGGAAAACATGGACATGTGATATATTGTCTTTTAATATATTAAATGACCATCAAATGTGTTTTAACAAGATTCAGCCAAAGTACATTAATACTCCTTTTAATCCTAAGGCATACTTTCAGTAGGTATGTATAAATAACAATTTGAAATAACCCAACAAGAGGTAATTGTAGATAAACATGATCAGTTCAGTCTGTTCAGTTGCTTAGTCATGTCCGAGTGTTTGCGACCTCATGAACAGTAGCATGCCAGACTTCCCTGTCCATCACCAACTCCCAGAGTTCACCCAAACTCATGTCCATCGAGTAGGTGATGCCATCCTGCCATCTCATCCTCTCTCGTCCCCTTCTCCTCCTGCCCCCAATCCCTCCCAGCATCAGGGAGGGTCTTTTCCAATGAGTCAGCTCTTCACATGAGGTGGCCAAAGTACTGGAGTTTCAGCTTCAGCATCTGTCCTTCCAGTGAACACCCAGGACTGATCTCCTTTAGGATGGACTGGTTGGATCTCCTTGCAGTCCAAGGGACTCTCAAGAGTCTTCACCACCACAGTTCAAAAGCATCAATTCTTCGATGCTCAGCTTTCTTCACAGTCCAAATCTCACATCCATACGTGACCACTGGAAAAACCATAACCTTGAATAAACGGACCTTTGTTGTCAAAGTAATGTCTCTGCTTTTGAATATGCTATATAAGTTGATCATAACTTTCCTTCCAAGGAGTAAGTGTCTTTTAATTTCATGGCTGCAGTCACCATCTGCAGTGAATTTGGAGCCCCCAAAATAAAGTCTGACACTGTTTACACTGTTTCCCCATCTATTTCCCATGAAGTGATGGGACCAGATGCCATGGATCTTAGTTTTCTGAATGTTGAACTTTAAGCCAATTTTTTCACTCTCTTTCACTTTCATCAAGAGGCTTTTTAGTTCCTCTTCACTTTCTGCCATAAGGATGTTGTCATCTGCATATCTGAGGTTACTGATATTTCTCCCGGCAATCTTGATTCCAACTTGTGCTTCTTCCAGGCCAGCGTTTCTCATGATGTATCTGCACATAAGTTAAATAAGCAGGGTGACAATATACAGACTTAATGTACTCCTTTTCCTATTTGAAACCAGTCTGTTGTTCCATGTCCAGTTCTAACTGTTGCTTCCTGACCTGCATACAGATTTCTCAAGAGGCAGGTCAGGTGGTCTGGTATTCCCATCTCTTTCAGAATTTTCCGCAGTTTATTGTGATCCCCACAAAGGCTTTGACATAGTCACTAAAGCAGAAATATATGTTTTTCTGAAACTCTCTTGCTTTTTCGATGATCCAGCGGATGTTGGCAATTTGATCTCTGGTTCCTCTGCCTTTTCTAAAACCAGCTTGAACATCTGGAAGTTCACGGTTCACGTATTGCTGAAGCCTGGCTTGGAGAATTTTGAGCATTACTTTACTAGCGTGTGAGATGAGTGCAATTGTGCAGTTCAGTTCAGTCCCTCAGTTGTGTCCAACTCTTTGCGACCCCATGAATTGTAGCACTCCAGGCCTCCCTGTCCATCACCAACTCCCGGAGTTCACCCAGACTCACGTCCATCAAGTTGGTGATGCCATCCAACCATCTTATCCTCTGGCGTCCCCTTCTCCTCCTGCCCCCAATCCCTCCCAGCATCAGAGTCTTTTCCAGTGAGTCAGCTCTTCACATGAGGTGGCCAAATATTGGAGTTTCAGCTTTAGCATCAGTCCTTCCAAAGTACACCCAGGACTGATCTCCTTTAGGATGGACTGGTTGGATCTCCTTGCAGTCCAAGGGACTCTCAAGAGTCTTTTCCAACACTGCAGTTCAGAAGCATCAATTCTTCGATGCTCAACTTTCTTCACAGTCCAACTCTCACATCCATACTTGACCACTGGAAAAAGCATAGCCTTGGCTAGACGGACCTTTATTGGCAAAGTAATGTCTCTGCTTTTGAATATGCTATCTAGGTTGGTCATAACTTTCCTTCCAGGGAGTAAGCATCTTTTAATTTCATGGCTGCAATCACCATCTGCAGTGATTTTGGAGCCCAAAAAAATAAAGCCTGACACTGTTTCCAGTGTTTCCCCATCTATTTCCCATGAAGTGATGGGACCAGATGCCATGATCTTAGTTTAGTTTGAGCATTCTTTGGCATTGCCTTTCTTTGGGATTGGAATGAAAACTGACCTTTTCCAGTCCTGTGGCCACTGCTGAGTTTTCCAAACTTGCTGGCATATTGAGTGCAGCACTTTCACAGCATCATCTTTCAGGATTTGAAATAGCTCAACTGGAATTCCATCACCTCCACTAGCTTTGTTCGTAGTGATGCTTTCTACGACCTACTTGACTTCACATTCCAGGATGTCTGGCTTTAGGTGAGTGATCGTACCATCATTATTATCTTGGTCGTGAAGATCTTTTTTGTACAGTTCTTCTGTGTATTCTTGCCACCTCTTCTTAATATCTTCTGCTTCTGTTAGGTCCAGACCATTTCTGTCCTTTATCGAGCCCATCTTTGCATGAAATGTTCCCTTGGTATCTCTGATTTTCTTGAAGAGATCTCTAGTCCTTCCCGTTCTGTTGTTTTCCTCTATTTCTTTGCACTGATCGCTGAGGAAGGCTTTCTTATCTCTCCTTGCTGTTCTTTGGAACTCTGCATTCAGATGTTTGTATCTTTCCTTTTCTCCTTTGCTTTTCACTTCTCTTCTTTTCACAGCTATTTGTAAGGCCCCCTCATCCAGCCATTTTGCTTTTTTGCATTTATTTTCCATGGGGAAGGTCTTGATCCCTGTTTCCTATACAATGTCAGGAACCTCCGGCCATAGTTCATCAGGCACTCTATCTATCAGATCTAGTCCCTTAAATCGATTTCTCACTTCCACTGTGTAATCATAAGGGATTTAATTTAGGTCATACTGAATGATCTAGTGGTTTTCCCTGCTTTCTTCAGTTTCAGTCTGAATTTGGCAATAAGAAGTTCATGATCTGAGCCACAGTCAGCTCCCAGTCTTGTTTTTGCTGACTGTATAGAGCTTCTCCATCTTTGGCTGCAAATAATATAATCAGTCTGATTCTGGCGTTGACCATCTGGTGATGTCCATGTGTAGAGTATTTTCTTGTGTTGTTGGAAGAGATAAACATGTAAGTATACTTCAATATAAGTAAATATAAAAAGTGCGTAGTGGTAAAAATTCCAGATTCTCTCTTTTGTACCAGAGCAACTTAAACATCATTCAGCATTTTCAAATATACTGTGCTCTTTGGTTCACAGGAAAAGAGGATATAGTTGTAACATGCAGAAATTTATGACACCAGGCATTTTTCAGGTGTTTGAAATGCAAAGTAAAAATTGTGACCTCAGAAATTATTGATAAATCACAGATTCTCATCTTTAGACACAAACTTTTATTTAGTTTAGTCCCTGATTATGCTCTGAAGAGTTTTTGAAGACTCGTATCCATTCATGCATACCAGGAAAGACCACTTTTACAAAAGCAAACCAAACTAGTAGGCAATAATTGTACCTAAAACATGTTTTATATACCAGGAGATAGTTAGTCATGCATGAATACTAAGAACTATCATAGAAATCAGAATAAACCTCTGGAAATAGTTACTAGAAAACAATGTTTGTATTTTTGGAAGAAGAAGAAATGCATAAAAAGTGAGTTGGAAGTTCAACAGAATCATAAATACTAAGAAGAGTACCTCTGTTATAGAAAATGAAAGGGCATCATCTGCCCTTTATCACAACCAATATGTTCATTTGAGATAATACATATAAGAGAGGAGAAACTTTTTGAAAAGCATTTAAATCCCATAACCAAAATTTGTGATCTGAATAATTTAGCAACTAATATCAAATCTCTATTCAAAACTCATCCTGAGAAAATCCAAATTACAAGTATCATTTTCCCTTTCCATTTATTTTTAAATAAACCAACAATAACTCTGAAATAGAAAATTCTTGCCATCCTGAATTAACATAGAAAATTATTTCTGCCATCTCTGTTTGATCTTTATTTCAGAGAACTCAGATTGCTTCACTGAGCACTTTAGTAATGTTGGGATATTTTTAGTACTGTATCCAAAATTTATGTGTATGTGTGTATATGTATGTATGTATTTGTATATGTACATTTCAAATTGAAGAAAACACAAGGCCACATATCATGAGATGGTGACCTCAGGAGTTTCCATGTACCCTAGAGAAAAAAAAATTTTTAAGCTATATGTATTTTCTGTGCTTGTTTAATCATAGTAATTTGTAAAATATATTCAAGTAGAAAATGCTAAAAACATTTTTGGAACTTTTTCATAAGCTATCATGGAAGTTTTGACAACTAGTAGTAGGCATTTTCACTTAGGGGAAAAAAGATCTTCTTTTACTTATGTTTATGGCTTATGTTGCCTACTTTTATGTTGGAGTTACTGAACATTTTTATAATTTTATATTCATGTTTAGATATGCTATCTTGCTATTATTCTGATATAAAATATATAGAATAAAATAAGTATTAATTTTTGTACATTCATGTGGTTATATAGTGTCAGAGATGAATAGTATTTTAAATTATATATAACATCTTCTCATAACTATTATCTTCTTTAATGAATTATATTTATATGAGAAAGGAGGGTACTTATTTATATTCTTGAAAATGTTGCTGAGCTCAGTGTTTCCTGTGTGATATTTTTGTATATAGCATTTATGAGGCTCTCTAAATGCTATTTAGCAAAAATAAGGTAGTTTTAGAAGAGTAATTTTTATGAGACTATTTTAGAAGTAATTGGCTCCTGCCAATGTTGACAGGTTTTACTTGTTCTGAGAAGAGACTTCAAGGATATTTTCCACCTGGCCAAAAAAAGAAAGTATGATTTTGTGGGGAAAGGTCAAATTTTGACCTTATTTATTAAGGCTCAGTACTTTCATTGGGATAAAAAAGAAATCAGCACAGAAAAATCGATTTACTTCCAGTTATATTCTAGACATTTACTTCTAGCAGAAAAGGTTTATTCATTCAGCAAATGTTTACCTAGAGATTCCTACATGCTAAGAGCTCCACTGAGTCCTGAAGGGATGAAATGATCAATCAGATAGGGGTCCCAGCTTCTCATTTCAGTTCAGTGGGAAAGGTCAAGTGTGTGTAAACTCAAAATATAAGATGTTAAGTGATTAACATCATAAGAAAAATAACAAGTAAACTTTTACAGGAATTCAAAGGAGGGGAAGTGATTTATAAGCTGGAGAAATTTTGAAAATTTTAGTGTCTATCATTTGAAATGTGTTGTAAAGAATAGATAGTTTGTAGAATTTCCTTTATAAAAAGATTTGTTAGAAGTTAAAGAAATACAATGAAAATTTAGAAACATTTTTAAGAAAAAAGGACAAAATCTCAATTATAAAAATATTAGATAAGCTTATTGAAAGTCACAGTTGAAATAAAATATCTTATACCTCATTAAAATAAATATTTGAACATACCTAAAATTGTAAGTATTATCCTCAGTATTTTAAAGACCTGTATGATAATAGTACAATTTATATAAAATTTTAAAGTTTGTATCTAGAAAGCTAACTCTAAAGTAGCCTCATCAGGATAGTGCTTGTACAGGATTCTATGTGCCACTAGATAAACCTTATTCAGTTAACTAATATCAAGAATTTTTACATTTTCTTTCACAAACAGTTAGCTCCTTATATTTTATTTATCTATTCTCCAACTTACAATATATATGAAGATTTTGCCAAATACTTGTATCTTATGGAAAAATTATTATAGGTTAGAGTTAATATATATACTAGAGATTGGTCTACCCTGAAAGATAATGTATTACTAATTGCTATTGCTACTGTAATATTATATAAATTTTTATTAACTATATATGCAATATTTTCTTGTGGCCAGTAGTGTGGGAACTTATCCTAGGGGTTACCAAATTACTCTGTTTGTACTTTTCCCTGTGACAACTCAGTGTTTGTGACTGACTGTATGCCTGTTCCTTCCATTGTCTTCATCTGTGTAGGTTCTTCATCACCCCACAATTCAGATGATGAACAAAAAATGAATAATTTTATAGAAAAGGGTATAGTATCTTTAAAGTATTTTCTTTTAATTACATTTAATTCATTTAGTTTACTTTGAATAGATTTTGACATTTTATATCAAAATATTATTTTCAGTGAGGATCAAAAGCAGAAAGTTTTCCAAGATGGTAGCCAGTGATATAGGTAGGAAATAGACATTTCTATTTTGTTCCTAATCCTTGCTATATGCAATGCTAACGCAGCATCAGAAAATTATCTAATGCATTGCGTTTTGTATATATTAATTTGTTATTCCTATGCTAAATGATAATCTCTTGGGCTGTGTTTCTTCTAAACTCATTGGGACAATAATTATCAAAAATCAGTTAAATTGGGGGTGCAGTTCTTCCTCTGACTTAACTGTGTGAATTGCTCTATTAATTTTTATTTTTGCTTATTTTAAAATAAAGCAGGGTTCAATTTATGACACAAGTAGTACAATTTTTTACTCCAAGGTTGTGAATTTTTTTAATGTATTTGTATTTTTCCTGCCTTTACTCTATCCTCCTCACATTATTAAGACTCCAGATTTCAAGGAAATGGTTTAGAAAAGATTGACATTTAGGCTATTATCTGTACTACCCTTGAGTTAAATAGGAATTTTCTAGGACTCTTGCCCCCCAAGTAAAAATGAGTGGTACTTTGAAATTAATAACTCACTCCAAGATTTTCAAAATTTCAAGTTTGGGGATAAAAGACATAGTTAAATTTAGGGATATAATCCAAATAGGATTTTTTAGTCATAAAAGTTTGAATTTTGTCTGAAGATTTTTAAAAGCCAGAGAAACACCATTTTACTGAAAGAGAATACATTTAATCTTTGATTTAAATCCAAATTTTTAATTATATTATTAATATATTATTTATTTCCCCCCAAACTCCCTCCATAGATTCACTGAATTATATTAAATTAGATGAATTTCTAGGTAGCTGGAATAGATTTACTTTTTTTCAACTCAAAGTTTAATATGTAGTAAAATTAAATTTCAAAAACTCTTAGAAATAGCACCATATTGTCTGTATATTGTAAATTGAACCCTGTTTAGTCATATTAACATTGGCTGACTCTTAGCACCTCTGGTCATTTTTTGAATAAGGCGATTTATTCTTGGGCTCTTCATTTATGGAGAATCAATTATTCACTTCTTTGTATTTGTGGTACCTTAGTGAATCATCTGGTAATATTTAAATCACTTTCATTAGCTATGAGCACTGTTACATAATTCTTTTTCAACAAATTTCCTTTTTAGTATATACTATCTTAATAGTACTTTAGAGGTTCTTTTACCTTCATATAATTTGAAAAATTTGAAGGAACTTTGTATGTACAATTTATCAAAGAACTTGCAGAGTTTAATTACTTAAGAATTTTGCCTTGTGTGAAAGTTACTTTGTATATAATTAAAATTTTTGAATAATTTATCTGTTTGATTTTTGATCCTAGGGTTATATTGTTTTGTTAAATATATTGACTCAATTTTCATTATTTTCTGTGTAATGAATATATAACATTGAATATCTATCTGAGTGTGATTATTTGATTGACTTCAATTAATTTCTTAGAATTGAGAATATTATTGGAAGGATAGTTCTTTGGTAGCATAAAAAATAAAAAAAGCAAGAATGTTATCAGGTTTTTTTGTCATGCCGGTTTCTATAGCTATATTTTTGGGGAGACATGTTAACTTTCTTCAACTTTTCAAACTTATGTTAGTTTTTCACTTCCAGAAACCACAGTTGCAGCTGTGGTTTATATATGTCTGTATTTGTTTTCAGTTGGAATCTTGTAGTATCTTCTATTGACATGTAATTGACTTAAACTATTAGATTAGTTTCAGATAAACAGTGTTGAATACAAGATTCAACATTTTTATACATTACCCACCATACAGAGTTATTACAGTATTTGTGAGTATGTTCCCTGTGCTATACATTACATCCTTGTGGCTTACTTTGTAACTGATATTTTTATTATTCCAACATATATCCCAGGTGATATAGAAGGAAAAACGTACTTCTCCATTTCTTCATTTCCTTTTTTAATCCACTCAGTAACCTCAGTTAGCTCCTCATTTTTATTTCCCTGTTTTCTGTATGACAGCACTGTCAAAGGGTATACAGAGTAGCTATTGGTGACACAGCTAACACATGTCAGAGCCATGATTTACACTGAGGTTGTCCAACTCCACTGTTTGTCCTCTTCAACACTGTACTGTATTACCTCTTAAGAAAATTTACTGAAGCCTGTAAGGATTCAAAGACAAATCTGTCGTATGGCTTATAACTAGATCATCTGGTTATGACTCTGTTCTATCTACATGGTAACCTGGAAAAATAAAAAGATGGTTCATATCAAACTCTGTCTAAGCTCTAGCTCGTGGGTGCCATCATGGTACCCATCACCCAACTATAGTATACAGTGCCTGGAAGTCTACCTTTCTCAAAGAGCAGACTCAAGTGAAAGTAACAGGAGTCAACAGTAGAGTTCCCTGACCTGTCTATCAGAAGCCTGGCTTCATTGTTTCCTAACTGACAGTTAATTCAGGTAAATGACACTGACAGTGAGGTCATTGTTCATGCTTAAGAATAACAGCCTAGAAAGACATAACTGTAGTATTGTGAATTAACAGTAAAAATATAGAAGAGTGTACTGTATAATGCAACTGTAGCATCCCTGTGCATATAGGGATTTGTTTTGCCTGTTCATACTTTATGATTAATTTTTGTTACTAAAAATCTTAATGGCCAGAATTTTAAAAATCAATAACTTTCCCATAGTTAGCAATTTCTGTAAATCATTTTGAAAATAATATTGGTTATCAATTTTTTATTCATTATTTATATTTTATAAAATTTCAGAAATATATAAAGCTTTTTGTTATTCTGTTTATATAAAAATAGTCCTAAAATATGTATCTTTGTTAAAGTATTAAACAAATTTTTCATGATGTACTTGTGAATAAAATATGGTCCAGATGTTAGCATTCTTTGGTAGATTTTGATTAAACTTCTCTAAAGATTATTCTCTCTCATTATGAGTACTTTATTCAGAAAGTAGATACCTAGCTCTATTCTGTAGTCTCTTATCTTGCCCATGTCCCGTTTTATTACTAATATCCGTATAGAAGGAATGAAAGTGTAAGGAGGAAGTAATATTGGAGATTAAAGAATAAAGAGGGAGGGGGGGTCATGTTTGGGAACGCGTGTAAGAATTAAAGATTTTAAAATTAAAAAAATAAAAAAATAAAAATAAAATAAATAGAAAGAGAAAAAAAAAAAAAGAATAAAGAGTCAGGAAATAAGGTCACTTAATTAGTGCTGTGCCAAAACAAGCAGGAGTAATAGTGCTATGTAATGAGCACCCCTAAGTTCTACATATTACACTAGGCGTTTGTCATATGGTATTTATTAATTATAAGAAAGATAACACCTGCAGAGCCCTTTTTAATTTCTCAAATTTCTGAATTAGCTATTACTTTGGGAATGATTGGTTTTCTTGCTTAGCAAAAACTGAAGTAAGTTTTGAAGTCAATTTAAATGAGAATAATGCCTAGTTGCTGTTTTCATGAGTTCTCCCATACATGTGTACTTGCTTAGTTGCTCAGTCATGTCACTCCTTGCAACCCCATGAACTGTAGCCCCAGGCTCCTCGTCTATGCATGGGATTCTCCAGGCAAGAACACTGCAGTGGGTGGCCATGTCCACCTCCAGGGGATCTTCCCAACCCAGGATCAAACCCACGTCTCTTGCGTCTCCTGCGCTGGTAGATGGATTCTTTACCACTCTGCCACCACATGTGTCCCAGTTACTCCTTTTTTATATTTAAGTGTTCTAACAGACTTAGATCTGTTCTGAATCATATTTTAAATCACTGACTCATTAAATCCTGCATTTTAAAGCAACTCAGCCCTTTTATTTTTCAAGAAAAGAATTTGAGCCTCAAAGAAGTCAAATGCATATCCAAAGTAATAGCATATGGTAATGACTTAGTCAAGGTCAGAATCCCAGTTTCTTGATCCTATACTACAGCATGTATCTGCTTTCATAATATGTGGCCTCGTCTTGTACTCTCTTCCCAATTCATTTATGTTTACAGTTTGAAAAACAATTTCTCAGAGGTTTGTTTGGAATTTTCTATATGAATTTGAAAAGATATGTATGTAATTAAGGTTTGTTTTTTGTTTACAATTTTAATTTGATTTTTTTATTTTGTTCTAAGAATTTTAAGTTTTTAAATTATTCTAATTTATTATAAAACAAAGTAGCACTGATATTTCTAGTTTATATCCCCCAATATTCATCCCAAAATACGGCTGCTGCATCTATAGAAGTTCATCTTTATATTTAATCCTCAATATGGCCATTGAAAGAACAGAAGCTTGTCTTGAAAGAGAAGATGAGTCAAGTATTCATTAAACCCCTTTTACAGGTAACTTGAATATTTTCTACTTTGAAAATAGATTATTATGTAATATTAATACTTACCCTTACTTGGTCAAGAACTAAATTTCACAGACAGGTACTTTAAAACCACTGTATAAGTCAGAGTTCCTCTAAATGAATTTCTTTTTCTTTTTCAGGATGACTAAAGTCTGAGGATTTTGGCATATCACGTGTTCAAACTCTAATTCTGTTTCTGACTGTATTTTCTGTCAAATTGCATAATAAAATATGCTCAGCAAAGTCTGTGTCTTATATACCAGTACTTACTGTATATGCGTCTCTACAGAATCATCTTTTTCTAACATTCAAAGGCTATACAGTGATCTTTCTAGAAATAACTTGCTGTTTGCTTCCTAACAAAGAAAATTAGTCCAAACTAAAGTTACATTACTGAAATATTTTTTGTCAACTATTGTTTGACCAGAACTATCAATATTAATGTGGCGATCTATTTTATGTCATTACTTATTATATTTATTTGGTAGAGTTGCCGTAGGAAAATACTACAAACTGAGTGGCTTAAATAATAGAAATTTACTTTCTCTAGAATGGTTCTGGAGGCTAGAATTCCAAGATCAAAGGAGTGACAGGTTTTTTTTGTGTGTGTGTTTTTGTTTTCTCCTCTGAGTCCTCTGTCCTTGACTGCCTTCTTGCTATGTTTTCACATAGTCTGTCTTCTAGGCATATGCACCCCTGGTGTGTCTGTGAGTCCGGATTTCTTCTTATATGTGCCAATCAGATTGGATTGGTCTACTCACTTAGTGGCCTTATTTCAACTTAATCACCTCTTTAAAGGTCCTGTCTCCACATAGGTCACATTTTGAAGCCCTAAGTGATGCTTAAGGCTTCGGCATACCAATTTGGGGGAACAGTTCAGCCTGTGGCACTTAACTATGTTAAGTTTGTTTAATGCCTTCTCTAGGAAATGGCTATGAGATGTCTTTAATTATGATGATATCTTAGATGTTATATTTCATGAATTTGTGAAAAGTACATAGAGATGGGAAAAATATTGAAGACAAAAGCTCTAGGAGTTCAAGAATTAAGAGAGCTTGTAGTAGCCAGCTCTTTACCTGGCAGGTATTAGTATCTCTTTAAAATTTCTCCTTCATTTTAGGTAATGGATAAGTGTCTTGTATTTCCAAAAGTTGTCTTTTTGATTAACAAGCTTATATTTAATTTGTCCTCTTTTTCTCTTTATTTGATTTCACTTGTGAAGAAATTCAGCTTCTTTCTAAAAATTCCAATGACAGCTTTTGTTTATTTATATTTATATTTTGTTTATTTATATTTATATTATAAACATTGTCATGTTTATTGAACATGCACACTAAGAGCTAGACACATATACATGGATGCAGTATTTTGCAAAATAAATTGCTCCCAAATTAACAGAATTTATATTCTAGCATGGGAGGTAGAAATTGATATTATTAGTTCCAATAGCTATTAAAATAATGTGTGATAGCAGTTTCTACTTCTTGGTCCCACTTTCCCCTGGGATCACTTGCCCTAACCTACAAGCTGATTTTTAGTCTTTTTTTTTTAAGTTCTGATTGCTCTTATTTTATATGCATACATTTTAACATTATCCTTGAAAAGAAGTGCATTGGATCTCTGCCGGTGAGAAAAGTTATCTTGCCACTGTATTCTAACTTTTGAACCTTTCTCAATAATAAAGATCCATTTGCTTTTTTGGCATCTTCTCCATAGTGTCATAAGAAGAAGTCATTTTTCCTTGTATTGTGAGTACATTGTTTAATATAAAAGCCACATTCTAAAAAGCGAAGTTATAGTTCTGTTTTCCTTAAGAAATCGTCCTTAGAAAAATAAGATGTGAAACACAGTGGGTAGAGAAGCGAAAGGAAAATTATAAAGCATCTGTTTAAATTCAGAGAAACAGTAAGAATCTCTGTAACAGAGAAACTTTTCCTTGCAAAAAACTAAAAAGCATCAACCATGACTGATCTGTCATCTCTAGTATAATGGTTCAGCCCCCTTACCTCAAGATTTGCTTTTCTTAAACATCATTCATCTTTCATTGGTATTGAAACCACTATTGCAGACTTGATTATTGTGATCAAGTATAACTTCATTATTCTTTGCAAGCAAATGCAGCTCTTTACTGCTTATTCAGCCAGCCAGCTTGATATTCTCATTCAGATTTATAAAAAGAGCAGAGACTTGGGTTAGCAGCCTGCTGTGACTGCAGTTTTCTCCAAATTGAATAAACTTCTTTACCGTCATTCCATTGTTTCTACTGTGGACAAAGGCATAGAAAATAAGAGCTATTTTATAGCTTTGAGTGACAAAGGATTTCAAAACAAGAAAGGTACGGGGTTACGGGGGAAGAGTTGAAGAAGACACAAATGAAGAAGAGAAAAACAGACAGTTTGCCTTCCAGGAACTCATTCAGATGATAATGTTTTCAGTTTGAAAACCTCATTGGAAGCTGGATAACTTCAAAGCATGGACAGAAGTTTCTTTTCCAGGGTGATGAAATCAACTGACAAGATTAACTGTGTTGGCAAGTGCTTCTGAGACTCCTGAGAGGTAAAAATATAATCTTCAGGAAGTGCTGGATAAAGTCTACAGCTACTTTCTGCCCCACCTCTCTCTGACTGGAGAGTACTTTCCTGTTGCACCGCAGAGTGATTCGAACCTAAGTGGAGTTGTAGCCTCATTAAGCTAAGGAGGAAGAAATGGAAGTTCTGGGTGGCTAAAGTGACTTGAACTTGTGAGGGTAGGCATCGGAGAGAAAGGAACTGCTCCAAGGGGCATTCCTAGAAGTCTTGTGGGTAGGTTCAGTGTAGGTCCTTGCCTTTGGCCTGGGGCACATATGAGCTGGTCAAGACTCCACCACCAGGCCTCAGACACCTGCTCTGAGGCTGAGAGCTGCCCAGTGACACGAGAAGTCACGTGGTGCTAGGAGTAGATGCAGTGAAACCTTGCTGAGCACCTGTCATTCTGTTGAAATCCCGGAAAGGCCACTTATTAAAAACCATATGATTATCTCAATAGATGCAGAGAAGGCCTTTTGACAAAATTCAACATCCATTTATGATGAAAACTCTCCAGAAAGCAGGAATAGAAGGAACATACCTCAACATAATAAAAGCTATCTATGACAAACCCACAGCAAACATTATCCTCAATGGTGAAAAATTGAAAGCATTTCCCCTAAAGTCAGGAACAAGACAAGGGTGTCCACTTTCACTGCTACTATTCAACATAGTTCTGGAAGTTTTGGCCACAGCAATCAGAGCAGAAAAAGAAATAAAAGGAATCCAAATTGGAAAAGAAGTAAAACTCTCACTGTTTGCAGATGACATGATCCTCCACATGGAAAACCCTAAAGACTCCACCAGAAAATTACTAGAGCTAATCAATGAATATAGTAAAGTTGCAGGATATAAAATCAACACACAGAAATCCCTTGCATTCCTATACACTAATAATGAGAAAGTAGAAAAAGAAATTAAGGAAACAATTCCATTCACCATTGCAACGAAAAGAATAAAATACTTAGGACTATATCTACCTAAAGAAACTGAAGACCTATATATAGAAAACTATAAAACACTGATGAAAGAAATCAAAGAGGACACTAATAGATGGAGAAATATACCATGTTCATGGATTGGAAGAAATCAATATAGTGAAAATGAGTATACTACCCAAAGCAAGCAATTTACAAATTCAATGCAATCCTATCAAGCTACCAGCCACATTTTTCACAGAACTAGAACAAATAATTTCACAATTTGTATGGAAATACAAAAAACCTCGAATAGCCAAAGCAATCTTGAGAAAGAAGAATGGAACTGGAGGAATCAACTTGCCTGACTTCAGGCTCTACTACAAAGCCACAGTCATCAAGACAGTATGGTAGTGGCACAAAGACAGAAATATAGATCAATGGAACAAAATAGAAAGCCCAGAGATAAATCCACACACATGGACACCTTACCTTTGACAAAGGAGGCAAGAATATACAATGGAGTAAAGACAATCTCTTTAACAAGTGGTGCTGGGAAAACTGGTCAACCACTTGTAAAAGAATGAAACTAGATCACTTTCTAACACCACACACAAAAATAAACTCAAAATGAATTAAAGATCTAAATGTAAGATCAGAAACTATAAAACTCCTAGAGGAGAACATAGGCAAAACACTCTCAGACATAAATCACAGCAGGATCCTCTATGATCCACCTCCCAGAATTCTGGAAATAAAAGCAAAAATAAACAAATTGGATCTAATTAAAATTAAAAGCTTCTGCACAACAAAGGAAAATATAAGCAAGGTGAAAAGACAGCCTTCTGAATGGGAGAAAATAATAGCAAATGAAGCAACTGACAAACAACTAATCTCAAAAATATACAAGCAACTTCTGCAGCTCAATTCCAGAAAAATAAACGACCCAATCAAAAAATGGGCCAAAGAACTAAATAGACATTTCTCCAAAGAAGACATACGGATGGCTAACAAACACATGAAAAGATGCTCAACATCACTCATTATCAGAGAAATGCAAATCAAAACCACAATGAGGTACCATTTCACACCAGTCAGAATGGCTGCGATCCAAAAATCTGCAAGCAATGAATGCTGGAGAGGGTGTGGAGAAAAGGGAACCCTCCTACACTGTTGGTGGGAATGCAAACTAGTACAGCCACTATGGAGAACAGTGTGGAGATTCCTTAAAAAATTGCAAATAGAACTACCTTATGACCCAGCAATCCCACTGCTGGGCATACACACCGAGGAAACCAGAATTGAAAGAGACACATGTACCCCAATGTTCATCGCAGCACTGTTTATAATAGCCAGGACATGGAAACAACCTAGATGTCCATCAGCAGATGAATGGATAAGAAAGCTGTGGTACATATATACAATGGAGTATTACTCAGCCGTGAAAAAGAATTCATTTGAATCAGTTCTGATGAGATGGATGAAACTGGAGCCGATTATACAGAGTGAAGTAAGCCAGAAAGAAAAACACCAATACAGTATACTAACACATATATATGGAATTTAGGAAGATGGCAATGACGACCCTGTATGCAAGACAGGGAAAGAGACACAGATGTGTATAACGGACATTTGGACTCAGAGGGAGAGGGAGAGGGTGGGATGATTTGGGAGAATGACATTCTAACATGTATACTATCATGTAAGAATTGAATCGCCAGTCTATGTCTGACGCAGGATGCAGCATGCTTGGGGCTGGTGAATGGGGATGACCCAGAGAGATGTTATGGGGAGGGAGGTGGGAGGGGGGTTCATGTTTGGGAACGCATGTAAGAATTAAAGATTTTAAAATTTAAAAAATAAAAAACTAAAAATAAAATAAAATAAAAAAAATAAGAGTAAGGATCACTTCTTAGTGTGAAAGCCATACCCTAAAACAAAGTTCTAACTGATATAAACCCACCCTAATAAAGAATAAAACCAAGAGTGATCAGAAGGATCCACCAGGAATTTAACTGCATGACAGACTAAAACTCAATACCTGTTAAGGTTGATGATATAATCCATACTCAACTTCAACATATTGTCCACTATTCAGTCAAAACTTATATCCACATTCAATCAAAAGGTCCTAGGCATGTGAAATAAAAATTCAGAATCAAGAAATACTGGGTTGGCCAAAAAGTTCAGGTTTCTGTAGGTGCTTATGAGAAAATCCAGGAATTTTTTGGCCAACCCAATATGACCCATAATCAAGAATTTTATAAATCATTCAGTAGAAACAGACCACAAGGTGGCCTAGATGTTGAAATTAGCAACAAAAAGTTTTAAAGCAGCTGCTGTAATATGTTCAAGTACTAAAGTGGGAAAATGGCCATAGTGAGTGAACAGATGGAGAATATCAGCAGATAAAATTAAACTTTATAAAAAATTGAAATACTACTGTGGAAAAATTCAGTATCTGAAATTATATGATCAGTTCATCAGATGAGTTTAGATGGAGACTACAAAAGAAAGGGCTATGGAGCCTGAAGACGTAAATGCAAATTATACAAGAAATGCTGAGGAATTAAATCTTTTGCCCCTCCACCACTTTCCCTCTCCCCTTCCTCATAAAAATATCTTACAGGTTACTCAGATTGTTTCTCCTTCTACAATTAGATATACATTGAATTTACCTTTTGAAATGAACTTAAAAAAGGTTGAGCTTGTAGTTGTACATGCTGTTCTATATTTATGTCCTAAAAATTGTTTTCCTTTTTTTTTTAGTTAATTGGGGTAAAATTGGGGTTTAATTACTGTAGAAATAAAGAAATATTGGGCTGTTTACAAGTATATTAATGGCTCATCTGTATAACATTTTACAGCTTATGAAAATTATTTCACTTGTTTAGTATTACTAGTAACTAATGTTTATCAGCTCTGTACTGTGTCAGATATTGCACTTGATGTTTTGCTTATGTCCTCTTTTATAATCTCCAAAACTATGAAATTGGCATTATTATCCATCTCTGTTTTCCAGGGGAAACTTGAGGTTTAGAGAGGCAAAATGGTTGGCCTACGGTCACACACCCACTAGTTCATTGAATTAGATACACGGTAATATCTGGTCTGATTCCAAATCCAATCCTCACCACCATACTTGACATTTCATGTTTTACAAACAAGATTTTGAAGCTTATTCAAGAATTGTTTGCTGTGGACTTACTGTGTCTACAAATGGATTTGATGAATTAGTCTTGTTTCCTATCTTGAAGTTACTTGTAGTCTAGAGACCTTGATGCTCCACAGACCAGGAGCATCAGCATCTCCTGGGAGCCTGCAAGAATCTGATTTAACAGTTCCCCAGATGATGTATATGTACATTCAATATTGATAAGCACTGGTCCTAAAGATATAGAATAACTTAATCAAATCAGAGTAGTCAGGTCCAGAGAGGCATATACATCTGATTGTGAAAGGGTATCTTTAGACTGTACTAGCCTAGTTTTTCTCCTTCTGTTACTATATAGATATTATTTATCAGTCTGTGTACATTGTACCTATGATACGTAATAAAAACTTCTAAGTTCTTTTGAAAGTTAAATGTTACATTTTAGAAAATGTTTTGAATTGAGGAGACTTCAGTTTAGTTGCTCAGTCATGTCCAACTCTTTGCAACCCCATGGACTGCAGCACCCCAGGCCTCCCTGTCCATCACCAACTCCTGGAGTTTACTCAAACTCATGTCCATTGAGTCGGTGATGCCATCCAACCATCTCATCTTCTGTCCTCCCCTTCTCCTGCCATCAATCTTTCCCAGCATCAGGGTGTTTTCAATGAGTCAATTCTTTGCATCAGGTGGCCAAAGTACTGGAGTTTCAGCTTCAGCATCAGTCCTTCCAGTGAATATTCAGGGCTGATCTCCTTTAGGATGGACTGGTTGGATCTCCTTGCAGTCCAAGGGACTCTCAAGAGTCTTCTCCAACAACACAGTCCAAAAGCATCAATAGTTCAGTGCTCAGCTTTCTTTATAGTCTGACTCTCACATCCATACATGACTACTGGAAAAACCGTAGCTTTGACTAGGTGAACCTTTGTTGGCAAAGTAATGTCTCTACTTTTTAATATGCTGTCTAGGTTGGTCATAACTTTTCTTCCAAGGAGCAAGCATCTTTTAATTTCATGGCTGCAGTCACCATCTGCAGTGATTTTGGAGTCCAGAAAACTAAAGTCTGTCACTGTTTCCCCATATATTTGCCATGCAGTGATGAGACCAGATGCTATTTATATGAGATCAACCATGATAGATTTCATTTGGCTATTTCCGTTTTCTATTACTTTTTATGCTTTAACTGAGGTTAACTCTGTCAAAATGGGATAAGACTGATTCATATATTTGACGCTTTATTGTTGTTTTTTGAAAGGATGCTAATTAGATTAATGAATCTTAGAAATAAAAACCTGATTTCCCCCTATCCCTTCCCACTTAGCCTAATGCCTCTTCCCTAACAATGAATTTGTCATTTTTTTAGATGTGGAAGTTGTGTGCTATGACTGGATTTCTCTTTGTTTACATGGCGCCCTTATGGACTAGCAGGGTCTGTTTTTTAAATATCTCCTAACCATCCAAAATTTAACAGCATATACGCATTCATGTATTAACACGCAAATGTGTATTCAAAATTTCACTTAGGAAGCACTGTTCTGTTACGCATGCATTGCCACTAACATAATAGATGTAGTAAAACACCTCCTAACTGTAAAGCACTTCGTAGATTTAGGCAGTAACTGAGGATGGAAAGTGAATTCCAATAAGATTTTTACATAGACTTTTTAAATATCGTAGTCCAAAATAGAAATATCTGTAGTTTACATTTTTGTAAATATGCTAGACTGAGCATGACTTTGTTTTTTTTGTTGTTGTTTTTGTTTTTTACTAAAATGTAAATAGAGATGTTAACATATATGAAGAAATGAATGAGCCAGCTATTTTTGTGATGTAATCAAATACTTCAGCTTGATGTAGGTTCATCCTGTATTCAAGATACTAACTTTAAAAGGAATGTGAAGATGAGGAGCTGGAAAGTTTGTATTATATCACATACCCAGACTGTCTTATGCCTCTGTTGTCCTTATCTGCAACATCTTTCTGAGAAATGACTGCTTCTCTTAAAAAAGCCTAACCCTTTCCTATGAGCCTAAGAAATAATTATCAGAATTTAAAAGGCTTCCTTGAAGTGAGAGCTTCAAGCACTCAAAGATATTATATCAAGTAAGTACGAACTTTTTAAAAAGCTGAAAATAAGATTTACTTTCCAACCATAACATTATTAATCATATTTTAATTATCTTAGTCTCTAGATTTAGTAATAAAAACATTCACTCCTATCTTGAAGAACAATTGATAGAAATAAGAATGAATCAGATATTCTTCAGAACTTTAAAAGTGCATTTTATTTTTCAGCAAAAATGTCAAGGAAGTTAAGCTTGCCTACTGACCTAAAGCCTGACTTAGGTAAGTAAAATAAATGAAAATATGCAGTAGTTAAAATCTCTTTAACGGAAAAACAAAAAGTCAGGAAATTTAAAATGACCATAGAATAGATTTTCACTGAAAATTAAGTTTAAAATGACTGTTTAAGGAATAACAGCCTTTGGATGCCATCTGTATATGATAAGATAATTATAATATAAATTTAAGCAAACCAAGATAATCTATTTACTCAATCCTCTCATACTTGATATGTAAACAAAATTCAGTGTAAGATTAAAATTTATGTGATTTTAGGTTAATTTCTATTAGCCATCTGAAAACTCATCTTGAGCACTATGATTTATTAACTTATTTTTATGAGAATAATATTTTCAAAATATATGACTGGTTTTCTTTATTACAGTGAATCTCATGTCAAGAATCAGTATTACTTTTTGATGATAATAAGTTGGGAAGTATTTGTTTCTCTGTAGTACTTTATATACAACCTATCCATTAGGAAAGCAGAGTGAATATATCTCGCATATTCCTTCTGCTTTATATCCAGCTCCAAAACAGCTTCCTGATATTTCCAGAATAGGGAAAAATGACGTTTCAATAAAGATTTAAAGATTTCACATAGTACATATAAAGCAGATTTCTTTTAGAAATTTCTACTGCTTTTATTTAACTGCACGTGGATGATTCCACCCATGTTTGTCTTAGAAACTAGATTTGCTCCTTTGTATTTGCTCACCCACCTCATCTTCTCACTTGTAATTCTCTAGATTGCTTGACTATCTTTTTATGTATAATAGAGACTTAGGTATTGGTCCATTTCACCTTACTGATTTTAGCATTTCCAAACCATAGTCTTATCTCAGTTGTGATAGAAAATGTGTTATTATGAGTAGGCATAATATCATCCACTGTCATCAGAAAGTTTCCGTTCCTGAACATAGGAAAGATAGTATGGCAGACCCCTGTAGTAAGTAACACTGGTGTTAAGGGACCCAGAAAAAGTTCTAGAATGTAGTATAACATGTTTTGAGAAGAGGGTAGTTCCCTTCACTATAAAAATGAAATATGCAATTTGAACACAAGTGTATCTGAAGTTAACCTTATGCATTTCCCTCCCAACAAGAGTGTCCAGAGTTTTCTTCAATCTCTGAGAGTCCCAGAATTTCAGTAACGTTAAATACTATTAGCTTAATTTTTGTGACACTATGATTTTGTGTCATTTAGTATCTACAAATCTGAGAAAACACATGTAGGAGTACTTTTTTAAAATCAGTAAAATATGATATCAATTTAAAAAGAATATTCACACTTAGGTACTATTTAAGTATTTTAATCAAAGTGTGTGCTCCGTACTTTTATAGATTTATCTTTCTTTATTCAGCTTATCTTTTACTGTGTGCCCATGTATTTCAATGCCCTAAGCTAATTGCAACTTCATTTAATACATGCATTGAAACAATACTTATATCGCCTAAATAATTTCCCTTTAAGGTCATCATGCTACTGAACTATTTTTTGGTAGAGATTCTTAACTGGTAATTATTTTACACTGGGCAGAGGCTTCCCTTGTGGCTCAGCTGGTAAAGAATCCACCCGCAATGCAGGAGACCTGGGTTTGATCTCTGGGTTGGGTAGATCCCCTGGAGAAGGGAAAGGCTACCCACTCCAGTATCCTGGCCTCGAGAATTCTTGGGGTCACAGAGTCTGATGACTGAGCAACTTGCACTTTCCGAGTCACTGGGGGAAAACAAATACAATCAGTAGGCTCAAACTGCCCCATGTTGCCGTGTAGTGGTAGTTACAGTTCCTTAACTGCTAAGATTCTAACTTGTTTTCAAACAGTTCCAGACACATAAAATAAGCAACTTAGTTCTGTAAGTTCAAAGTTGATTCTGATTCAGTTCATTTTCCCGTATTGATCTAGCTATAGGAGTTTCTTTGATAACCTAATTTTTATAGAGGTCATATAATAAAAATGCACTTGTAGTTTATAAACTGTATATCATTAAATTAGTCTATTAAATTAAAATGTTTTGTTGGCCTGTGAATTAACATTTGAATTATAGATTGTTGTGAATCACCTATTGTAATTTTAATAGATAACAGTAAAAAGCTTTTATGCAGCTTAATTTTTATTGAAATTTACAATATCAGGTTTTCTTATATCACTGATTTACATTTATATCACTAAGTCCCAACTGATAATATAGGTCAGTATGTATGTTCACCTTGTATGTGTCTGTTTTATTAAAATAACAAATATTTTAATCAAAAGAAAATAAATTTTAAATTTCTGTTTTACTGTAATAACTGTGGAAATATGAAGAGTTAAGATCTGGCATCACTACCATATTACACTTACCCAATAGTGAGCTGTCACTTATAGAAGGTTGTTTTATTTATATTAACTAGTTCTTTTCTCCTGTGTCATAATCTGTAACAGGACACACAATCTCAGGCAAAAGAAGAGCATTTTTAGAAACTACAGTTAAAAATAATCCATGCTGCTGTCATAACTAGTGGCTTTATTGTTTTCGAGGCTAACTATAATCAAAATTATGTTGTATATAATTATTTGGGGAGAGAATTTTTTTTAACTTATGAATCTAAATTTGACCATAAGAAGCTTTTGTGAAGGTGTACATAGGATTCAGTAATACCTTTTTTAATTCATAAAATACAGTTTAGAAGACTTGAACGTGTTTTTCATTTTTCACAATATTATGAAGTCATTTCTTTCACAATAGCATTGAAAACATAGAATTTGAGGAATGACTTATTAGATGTGAACAGTAGAAGCCACTGGAAAGTTTAATATATCCCAGTGGTGTAGCAGAAACACATTGCTCTAGATACTTTGAACTATAGGTCTGTCTTCAGCAAGTATCAGTTGACTACTTTCATATGCAAGGCACTATGCTAAATTCTGCAAGGAGTCAAAAGCCCTTGTTCTCAAGAAATTTTCAGTCACGTTAGAACAAGGCCCAAGACAAGTCAGAAATAAGTACAGAACAAATGTGCTACTAGTGCCATGGAGGAGATAAAAAGCTATCAAGATTCAAAAGAGAAAAACTATAGATGGTTTTAGCAATCAGGATAAACTTCATGAGGACGACAGCACCTGAGATGGAGAATAAACACCATCTAAGTAGGTAGAGAAAAGGCAAGGATAGCAATCAGAAAGAAGAGCATAGGCAAGTGCCAAGTATGTATGGAGAACACTGAATAGCTTGGTTTATTTCCCACAGTGAACTGAAGCAAGGCAGACTGGCAGAAGGGGCCAGGATGGTAGGCTGAAGATGTTTTGTGGAGAATTTTATAAACCTAAGTAAAGGAACCATTGTGGATTTTTAAGGTAGAGGTGATAGAATTAAAAGTGTACTTTGTAAAATTTGAGTTGTGATAGAACAATGACAGAGTGAAGGTGGGGCGGTCTCTTGGGAATTGTAGATGAATGGTGATAAATGCCTGAAATAGGATCATGGAACTTGATCGGTAATGGAAAGAAGAAGATAGAAATATTAGAATAATGTAGGACTTGTCATCCCATCAGAGACATACAGTTAAAGTGAAAGGGAAGAACCAAAAGTGTGACTCATGTCAAATGTTATTCCCGAGGAGAATGGGGTTGTTGTCAATATAAATAGTGCCGTTAGAAGAATTTAGAGACTTGGGGAAATGGTGTGTTTTGATTTAACAAGAAAAAATTTCATGAAGCATTTGGAAATGCATTCCAAGAGAAAAGAGGCCAGAGCTTGAAACAAACTTAAGACTGGTCACAGAGAAGAAGGTAACTGTAGACAAGAGAGGGTTTATTAGTAGAATTTATAAGTATCCCTGAATATACCTGGGATTGAGTTAAGAATGAGCCAGGTGCTGGTTGTCCAGGTTAATGAAAAATGCCTAAGTTGAATGTTGATTCCAGTTAAAATAGCATTTAAGAAAAATAAAAGCTAAATTTTTATGGATTAAGACTTTCATAAGGACAGATTTGAAGAAGAAAGTCCATCATACAGTAAATTTGAAGGTAGAATCAGAGTACTTATAAATGCATTTTTTTAATCTAGGAAATTGAAAATACCCACTCTGCTGGTACTGCCTAATCGTGAACTATATTATACCAAAGGAAGAGGCAGCACATGAGAAAAGGTGGTGGTGGTGGTGGTGTAGTCGCTAAGTCGTATCCAACTCTTGCGACCCCAAGGACTGTAGTCTACCAGGCTCCTCTGTCCATGGGATTCTCCAGGCAAGAATACTGGAGTGGGTTGCCATTTCCTTCTCCATGAGAAAAAGGTAGTAATGACTAAATTTGGAAAAGCAGCCAAGATACCAGCAGAGAGCTATACCAAAACTGCAGACAGAGATCATGCATCCAAAAACCCCCTGGCTGCCCCCAGCTCAGTTCTCACAAGTGTGGATTTTTCCCTTTGTGTTTCATTTATGAGCAATGGGCAAAATTGTTAACATAAAAATACATTGTTTTTCTTTTCAGTTAAAATTAAGTATGCTTTAGATTTTTCTCGTTTTGCAGATTAACTATTTGATAAAATTTAAAACTAAATGGACTGCCCTGGTGGTTCAGATGGTAAAGAATCCACCTGCAATGCGAGAGACTTGGGTTCAATCCCGGGGTTGGAAAGTATTCTGACCCAGAGAATTCCATGTACCATATGGTCCATGGGGTCGCAAAGAGTCGGATACAACTGAGTGACTTTCACTCACTCTTACCAAACTAAAAACATGATTATTTTATAACTTGAGTAATCTCACAACATTTGAAATCATTTCAGACATAAAAGATAATTCCTTCAGCCGATCACGGAGCTCAAGTGTAACCAGCATTGATAAAGAATCCCGGGAAGCAATGTCTGCTCTTCATTTCTGTGAAACTTTTACTCGAAAGACAGATTCAGCCCCTTCCCCGTGTTTGTGGGTTGGCACTACACTGGGAACAGTGCTTGTCATTGCACTGAACCTTCCCCCGGGAGGAGAGCAAAGACTTCTTCAGCCAGTGATTGTGTCTCCGAGTGGTATGTGTGCGCTGCTGCTGGACTACCCTTGAAAGTTTGCTTTACTATAATTTAACAGAAGCCTTTGCTTTTCATCTTTGAATCAGTCTAAGAATTCTGAATGAAGATAGTTACAGTCTTTTGCTTTTAATTGAAGGAATTCATGGATTAAGATTCCAGAATATCGTTTACTTATACAGCCATTCAAGTTGTGCATTTTTTTAAACATTAGTATCATGTGTAAAATGATTACTACATAGAAAATGAAAACAAAATACTGTTGTTCTGTCTCATTCTAGGATACCTTGAAATAGTATGTTCCGTAAGCAAAAGGATAGTACATATGTAGGGAAAAAACTGAAAAGTTTTTTAAATATTGCACACTTAGCTATTTTTAATCTCTAAGTGTGAAGTCTTAAGATCGTCTTTCTTCTTTGAAGAATTAGAAAAGGTAATTTAACAAAAATTTTAAGAAGAAAAAATTTATACTTTTCCTATATTAAAAATGAGAGGAAAAAAAGCATGATTTTGCTCTCTAGCATATTCCTTGTTTATATATTATACATGTAGTATTTTAAATTTTCTAGTAGCCATATTAAAATGTAAAAGAAACAAGTGAAATTAATTTTAGTATAGCAAATTTCATTTAGCCCGCTCTATGCAAAATGCTAAATCATTTTAGCATGTAATCAGTATTTTAATATTATTGAGTTATTTTATTATAATTTTACTGTGCTAAGCCTTCAAATCCAGCCTATATTTCACTCTTACAGCATGCCACAGTGTGGACGAGCCACAGTTCATATGGCTAAGTGCTGGGCTGCCATATTGGACCTTGCAGCCCTAGATGCCATCTACTTACATTCAACGAGAGTACACTTGGCAGGTGTGGGTATGAGACCTAGTTCTAGACATCCCAGCATTTATCAGTCTTGTAACACTTATTGAGATCTTTTTCCAGATTCAGATACCATGCTTGAGGTTTGAATCCTGTCAGCGAGCCAGTGTATAGTTTTGGTTCAGTATATATTCTACATATTTTTGAGTGTCTAGTGTGTGTCAGAGTTGGAATAAACATATTTACTGTCTGGAGTAAAATACTTTTTATTTACTGAAATGGCAATTTTAGGTACTATATTGCGGTTAAAAGGGGCGATCCTGAGAATGGCGTTCCTGGATTCCACAGGCTGCTTAGTGCCACCTGCACATGAACCCTGGAAAGAACACAATGTCCCTGAAGAAAAGGATGAGAAAGAGAAATTGAAGAAAAGAAGACCTGTCTCTGTATCTCCCTCCTCCTCTCAGGAAATCAGTGAAAACCAGTATGCAGTAATATGTTCTGAAAAGCAAGCAAAAGTGATCTCATTGCCAAGCCAGAACTGTGCTTACAAGCAGAACATCACAGAGACCTCATTTGTGCTTCGTGGGGACATTGTATCGTTAAGTAACGGCATCTGCCTTGCCTGCTTCTGTGCCAATGGACACATCATGACTTTCAGGTAAGAGGTTTTTGTTTGTTTGTTTTTTAAACACAAATATAGCATTTCCTCCCGTCAGAACGTAATATTGCATAATTGTATTCAGTTTGGAGAAGTGCTTTTAATTTGCTTACAGTCATATACAGTGAGAATTTATTTTCATTCAGTTACTTGTGAACAAGTACATGAGGAAAAGAAATCAGTTTTATCTCCCACTCAGGTGTACTAAATCATGAGGTTTAGAAGGTCCCTGCCATTTTTACTTTCTGTAGTATTTGTTCAAGACTAAAGCCTTCCTGTCTGTTAATAAGTTTTTCATTGTATTCTCAAGTTTGCCAAGTTTAAGGCCTCTGCTGGATGTGTATTACTTGCCCCTTACCAACATGCGGATAGCCAGAACGTTCTGCTTCACCAACAACGGACAAGCCTTGTATCTTGTCTCACCTACAGAAATCCAGAGACTCACTTACAGTCAAGAAACCTGTGAGAATCTTCAGGTAAGCAACAAAACTATCACTATCATTTCTTCAGAGGTAAAATATTTTCTAAGGTCCCTTACATTGTCCATCCCTTCTACTCCATGAGAAAATTCAAAGCTTTTCTTGAGAACTTGAGAGCATATGCTTTGATACTGGTAATAAAGTGTCTTCATCAGATTCCTGTTATAAAAGGGACTCCATCTCATCAATCCATATTTTTTCTCACCAGTGATGTCAAAGAAATACAAAATACTACATCTGTTTTATACCACTCTCCACACAGAATAAATACCTATTATATAGAAACAAAAGAAAAATCCTTTTTAAAGGCATATGTTGATATGAAAATAATTATATCTATTTTAGGACAAATTGTGTCATTCCTTTTAATATACTCTGTATTCAAAGGATAGATACAGATTATCAGAAAAAATAAGATTTGATAATTTTCCTCTAAATATTTTTGTTGATCTATTTGTGAGAGATTATGAAATCTTTATAAAACTGTATCTTTAAAAGTATTGAGTGCTTTATGTGCTTGTATATTTGTGAGAAATGATCAGTTTAGCTTGAACTTTTTAAACAAAACTGCTCTTTAAATATTAGAGCTAAAATATTCATTGATATTTAGAGAAACAATTATCTAAGGGAACTTTATTGTGAAAGTTTTTAGTTAATTAGCCATATTTCACTGGTTTATAAATTTAAACTTATGACTTATTTTTAGAATATGAGCTTTGGAGTCAAGAAGAATGAATTTAAGTCCTAGCTTTGCTAGTTACACAGTTATGTGACCTTAGACAAGTTAGTATGTCTGAACTTCATTATATTTAAAATGAGTATAGAATATCTAATGTCATAGGATCTGTTATAAATTAAAGGAGACAGTACACATAAAGTTCTTACTAGCACAGTGCTCAGTAGAAAGTATGTGCTCTCACATGTTAGTAGTATTATTTCAATAAGCTAGACTATACTAAAAACATACTCCTGTTATTATAAACCTTGAGAGTGAAACAAAATTACAGTTATAACTGTATTACAATTAGAACTGTATTCTGGTAGCTCAGCTGATAAAGAATCCACCTACAATGCAGGAGACCCCGTGTTGATTTCTAGGTCGGAGAGAGCCCCTGGAGAAGGAATAGGCTGTCTACTCCAGTATTCTTGGGCTTCCCTGGTGGCTCAGGAATCCACCTGCAATGCAGGAGACCTGGGTTCAATCCCTGGGTTGGGAAGATCCCCTGGAGGAGGGCATGGCAACCCACTCCAATATTCTTGCCTGGATAATCCCCAGGGACAGGGGAGCCTGGTAGGCTCCAGTCCATGGGGTTGCAAAGAGTTGGACACAACTGAGTGCCTAAGCATTATACTTAAAAGTTAAGTAAGAACATAAAAGCTATAAAAATCAAAATTGAACTTCTAGAGATGAAAATCTACAGTGTTAGAGATGAAAAATATACTGGATGGAATTAACATCAGATTAGACATTAGAGAAGAAAAGATTTAAGTAACTTGAAAGCATAGCAATAGAGAAAAACAATTGAGTGTTTATACTTGAAAAAATTATAGCACTAAAACATCTGTATTCAAAAAGACATGACGTGTATGCTCTGTCATGTCCGACTCTGCTAGAAGAAGTTGTCCTCAAATCAGTGACTTCAGCTTCCACCTTTGAAACTGAAAAAGAAGAGCAAGTTAAACCCAGAGTAAACAGAAGAAAAAAAAATAGTAAATATCCAAGTGGAAATCAATGAGACAGAAAAAGTCAATGAAGTCAAAAACTTGATCTCTGAAATCAATAAAATTGATCTCAAGCCAAACTGATTGCGAAGAAAGAAATATATCAAGAATGAGAGAAGTGACTTCTGTAGATTCTACAGATGCTAATTAAAATGGATAATAAGGAAATACTATGAACAGCTTTAGGCCAGTAAATTAAAAAAACTTAGGAAATGGGCAAATGTAGTGTGAGACACATATTACCAAAGTTCACTCAAGAAAAAAATAGATAACCCAGAGAATACTATAGGAAAATTGAAGTTAGAAACCTTGGACAAAGAAAATTGAGGCCTCAGTGGCTTCATTTGTGAATTCTGTCAACATTTCAGGAAGAAATAGTACCAGTTCTATTTAAAACTCTCAAAAGTTAAAGAGCAGAAATGCTTCCCAACTTGTTAATGATATGTTCATAGAACATGTTACCAAAACCAATGATTTTAAAGTAAAGAAAATTACATATAGATCAATATTCTTTACAGATATAGGTGTTAAAATTCTAAGCAAAATTTTAGCAAATTGAACCTAACAGTATATCAGATGGATAATTCTGGTCATGATAATTCATCATAACCAAATAAGATTTATCCCAGGAATGTAGAGTTGACTTCACATTTATAAATCAATCTATGGAATTCACATTAGTAAATTAAAAAAACAAGAAGCAGTTGATAAAATTCAACATCCATTCCTGATTAAAGAAAAGTCACACAAGGTATAAATGGGAACTTAGAAGGCATCTAGGAAAATCTACACCTGACGTAATACTTAGTGTTGAGACAGTCCCGTGAATATTGGTGTTTTCATTTTCTTCAGCTATATACCCCGAAGTGGAATTGCTGGATTGTAAGATAGTTCTAATTTTTTGGAGAACTTCTATGCAGTTTTCCATAGTGGCTGCACCAGTTCGCATTCCTACCAGCTGTGTGCTAAATTCCCATCAGCAGTTTCCTTCCCTCCACATACTTACCAGCATTTGTTATTTGTGGACTTTTTGATGATAGCCATTCTTAGAGTAGCCAGGATAAGGAAGAACCTAAGTGTCCCATCAGCAGATGAATGGATAAAGAAAATGTGATAGATAGATAGATATACACACACATATACATACATATGATGGAATACTACTTAGCCAAAATAAGAATGAAATTTTACCAGTTACCTATATAGACATGGAAGGTATTGTGCTTAGTGAAATAAAGTCAGAGAAAGGCATACAGTGTATTATCACTTATATGTGAAATCTAAAAAATAAATATGTATAATAAAACAGAAACAGACTCACACATGTAGAAAACTAACTAGGTGTTACCAGCGGGTAGAGGGCAGGAAAGAACAGCAATATAAGGTAAGGGATTATAACTATGTATAAAATAAATAAGCTATAAGGATATATTGTACAGCATGGGGATTACAGCCCATATTTTATCATAACTTTATTTTTTTTAACTTTTATTTATTTATTTGGCTGCTTCAGGTCTTAGTTCTATCTTCATTGTAGTATGCAGGATCTTTAACTGCAGCATGTGGGATCTAGTTCCCTGACCAGGAATCAAACCCAGGCCCCCTGCATTGAGAATACAGTCTTAGCTACTGGACCACCAGGAAAGGCCCAATTTCATAATAACTTCAAATGGAGTATGATCTATACAAATATTGAATCACTATGTTATACATATTAAGGTAATAAAAATAAGTCAACTAATAAAATATTACAGTTCAGTTTAAGAAAAAAGTGATAAAGCATATGCATTGACTCATTCGTGAAATTAGTTTCCTGTATTTTATCACTTGTTTATTAACACAAAGGAGATACAGTTGTCTGACATCAGACAAATATATTTGTTTCTGTACCTTCATATTTTAGACTAGTTTAAAAGTTCCAGACATTGTTTCAGATGTATTACTATTACTAGATGCAGAGAAATATCACAGGTAATAAAAATCTATTTAGATTTCACCATTGTTTATTAGTCATTAAAGTTAATTATCCTAAAGAATGTGTTTATCATAATTAAAATTTTTATTTAAATACAAATGAAAAGTATTTAAGATTCTATTCAATGGTACTGAAATACATACCTTTTTAACATCAGTATTCCTCACAAATCCTAATACTAACCATAGACCGTGCAGACTCTAAAAATGCCTAATTTTAAACTTCCTTTAAAGATATATGTTCACAATGGTAATCTAGAGATAAATACTTCATATTTTCTAATTTGTTTCATCTCCATGTGAAAGGAGGTATTTCTATTTAATGTATACATCATTCAGTATCTAATCTTGACATTTTGTATCTTTAACTCATTAAAGATAATCTTCATTATCTTTAATCCTGGTAGCATTCCTGAGAGGTAAGTATTAATATTACTTCTTTATCATATAGTTAAGGAAACCAGTTCTCTGAGAGACTGGTTTGCCAAAGATCCCTCTGCATGTAGAAGCCAGAGGTGAGAATCAAACCCAGGTCCATGTGGTTCCAATTTATACTCCTCCCAGTACACTACAGTGACTTTTTTTTTATTTTTTTACTTTGCAATACTGTGTTGGTTTTGCCATACATTGACATGAATCCACCACAGGTGTGCATGAGTTCCCAACCCTGAACCCTCCTCCCACCACCCTCCCCATATCATCTCTCTGGGTCATCCCAGTGCACCAGCCCCAAGCATCCTGTATCCTGTATCGAACCTAGACTAGCAATTCGTTTCTTACATGGTAGTATACATGTTTCAATGCCATTCTCCCAAATCATCCCACCCTCTCCCTCTCCCACAGAGTCCAAAAGTCTGTTCTTTACATCTGTGTCTCTTTTGCTGTCTCGCATACAGGGTTATCATTACCATCTTTCTAAATTCCATATATATGTGTTAGTATACTGTATTGGTGTTTTTCTTTCTGGCTTACTTCACTCTGTATAATCGGCTTCAGTTTCATCCACCTCATTAGAACTGGTTCAAATGTATTCTTTTTAATGGCTGAGTGATATTCCATTGTGTATATGTACCACAGCTTTCTTATCCATTTGTCTGCTGATGGACATCTAGGTTGCTTCCATGTCCTGGCTATTATAAACAGTGCTGTGATGAATATTGGGGTACATGTGTCTCTTTCAGTTCTGGTTTGCTCGGTGGGTATGCCCAGCAGTGGGATTGCTGGGTCATAAGGCAGTTCTATTTCCAGTTTTTTAAGGAATCTCCACACTGTTCTCCATAGTGGCTGTACTAGTTTGCATTCCCACCAACAGTGTAAGAGGGTTCCCTTTTCTCCACACCCTCTCCAGCATTTATTGCTTGTAGACTTTTGGATCGCAGCCATTCTGACTGCTGTGAAATGGTACCTCATTGTGGTCTTGATTTGCATTTCTCTGATAATGAGTGGCGTTGAGCATCTTTTCATGTGTTTGTTAGCCATCCGTGTGTCTTCTTTGGAGAAATGTCTATTTAATTCTTTGGCCCATTTTTTGATTGGGTCGTTTATTTTTCTGGAATTGAGCTGCAGAAGTTGCTTGTATATTTTTGAGATTAGTTGTTTGTCAGTTGCTTCATTTGCTATTATTTTCTCCCATTCCGAAGGCTGTCTTTTCACCTTGCTTATAGTTACCTTTGTTGTGCAGAAGCTTTTAATTTTAATTAGATCCCATTTGTTTATTTTTGCTTTTATTTTCAGAATTCTGGGAGGTGGATCATAGAGGATCCTGCTGTGATTTATGTCGGAGAGTGTTTTGCCTATGTTCTCCTCTAGGAGTTTTATAGTTTCTGGCCTTACATGTAGATCTTTAATTCATTTTGAGTTTATTTTTGTGAATGGTGTTAGAAAGTGTTCTAGTTTCATTCTTTTACAAGTGGTTGACCAGTTTTCCCAGCACCACTTGTTAAAGAGATTGTCTTTAATCCATTGTATATTCTTGCCTCCTTTGTCGAAGATAAGGTGTCCATATGTGTGTGGATTTATCTCTGGGCTTTCTATTGTGTTCCATTGATCTATATGTCTGTCTTTGTGCCAGTACCATACTGTCTTGATGACTGTGGCTTTGTAGTGGAGCCTGAAGTCAGGCAGGTTGATTCCTCCAGTTCCATTCTTCTTTCTCAAGATTGCTTTGGCTATTCGAGGTTTTTTGTATTTCCATACAAATTGTGAAATTATTTGTTCTTGCTCTGTGAAAAATACCGCTGGTAGCTTGATAGGGATTGCATTGAATCTATAGATTGCTTTGGTAGTATACTCATTTTCACTATATTGATTCTTCTGATCCATGAACATGGTGTATTTCTCCATCTATTAGTGTCCTCTTTGATTTCTTTCATCAGTGTTTTATAGTTTTCTATATATAGGTCTTTAGTTTCTTTAGGTAGATATATTCCCAAGTATTTTATTCTTTTTGTTGCAACAGTAAATGGAATTGTTTCCTTAATTTCTTTTTCTACTTTATCATTATTAGTGTATGGGAATGCAAGGGATTTCTGTGTGTTGATTTTATATCCCGCAACTTTACTATATTCATTGATTAGCTCTAATAATTTTCTGGTGGAGTCTTTAGGGTTTTCCATGTAGAGGATCATGTCATCTGCAAACAGTGAGAGTTTTACTTCTTCTTTTCCAATCTGGATTCCTTTTATTTCTTTTTCTGCTCTGATTGCTGTGGCCAAAACTTCCAGAACTATGTTGAATAGTAGCGGTGAAAGTGGGCACCCTTGTCTTGTTCCTGACTTTAGGGGAAATGCTTTCAATTTTTCACCATTGAGGATAATGTTTGCTGTGAGTTTGTCATATATTTACAACTATAATCTCTGCATTTTAAATATCCTACTTTATACTTATAAAATTATGTGATCATTAAACAATAACTAAATTAAGAGTAAACCATAATTCTAAAGTGAGGTAAATTTGAAAGAGCATATTTTTATGCTGTGACTCTATATATGTCTTATTACTCTATGCTGTGACTCTATATATGTCTATATATATCTTATTATTGATTTATCATAAAAGACACTCAAATGGTAGCTGTTTGCAGTTTGTTGTATCGACTTAATAAATGCAGTGTAAATTATAATCTGCAGAGTATTGTATAAAAAAGATTGGAAATATGTCTAAAATCACCTTTGTTATACAGGCAAATGTAAACTTGAATTAAATAATAGGTATTAGTATATTCTCTGGTGGATTTTAACAGGTTTGATTTATTGATTTTAGGGAGTTTTTCATTCTAGTTTTACTCCCCTTTATAGAAATCCAAAGGAAAGAAAATTTAAATGTAAAGCCTTCAATCCACTTCAGCCTTATAAGTGAAACTCTGTGTTGTATATTGTTAACGTTATCTCCTTTCATTTATAATCTGGTTGGGGAGACAACATTAATATGGGTGTATCTGGGAATTCACTGGCAGTCAGTGGTTAAGACTCCATGCTCTCACTGCTGAGGGCCTGGCCTCAATCTCTGGTCAGGGAATTAAGATCCCACAAAACAAAAAATGAAAAAAAGGAATATGGATATATTTAAAAGTAAAATCTTGGGACATCCTTTATTAACTTGCTTAGCCCAGCCCTAAGAAAGAAACCCTAAAAAATACATATTTTTAGCTCCAACTATAATGCAATATCAGACAGAACTACCTGGAACCAATTATATACTCGTCATTTCTATCATAGCTACTTCTCTTTACTGGGCAGAAATGCAATCCCAAGCCTCACTATACTTTTATTTTGCTTTTAAAGCTTCCCAGAGTTGCCTTGTAAATAATATTGCTACCATCCTTCTTATATAGAAACTTCTCTTCCCTCTTTAAAGTCAGTAAAATGTCAGCAGTTTTTCTTGTCTGCTGACTTACCTTTACCGTTTCTGTGCTCTGAAGAATATTGACAAAAATTTCTGGAAAATCTGACAGTATAGAAAGAAGCGTTTCCATCTCTCAGCCAGATTTCTGGAATTCCAGGTGTATGTTGGCATAATTCTGTTCCCAGCATATGTTTATGAAAAAAAGATGTGTGTCTTTCTAAACTACTAATTTTCTGACTCATCTATCATTACACTAGACTTCAATTTGCTAATATATTTTCTTATTTCTAATGTAAGAAGACCTAGTTATTAATATAGTTACCAATTATTGATAATAAGAGTTATAGTTATATGAACATTTTATCATAAAGATTGTAATCTCCTTACAGTTTAAGCTTAAATCATCTTTGCTTAAAATGTGAAGAAAGTAATCTAGCCAAAGTAGCAAACAAGTTACTCTTAGTCAAGTTCATCTTGATTTACTGTTTGACCAAATCAGACTGTTCTAGATCTGATCATTTGAAATGTGCTCATTAATTGTGAACTTCAACAGCTAATGTTATAAGTCTTAGTTAAAGAGCTTACAGTGCTGGTTTTGTGATTATAGTTTCGTGTCCCTGAAACTTTAACAGTTACAATTTGCTTTGATTTTAAAGGAAATGTTGGGTGAACTCTTCACTCCTGTAGAAACACCTGAAGCACCAAACAGGGGATTCTTTAAAGGCTTGTTTGGAGGTGGTGCACAATCTCTCGATAGAGAAGAACTATGTAAGTTGATTTATTTAATTTGGATAATATATCTATAAAACAAACATTCAAGCCATGTAAATTTTTCTTACGTGTATAAATTTATGTTCACCTTTTTCCTCTCTGTCACGACAACTGATGGATCCGTCTTTTAGCAAAATGCATAAAATTGTTTTCTGCCATATTCTAACTCAAATCAGGGGAATAGTTTACTCAGCAAATCAAAATCAGCATGGCTTCAGTCTAAAAAGGAATAAGCTTTAAGTGAGTAATTTAAAAATATTTTCTAACTTTCGTTAAATATGATCTTTATTATTATTTTAATTCTGTAATGGACTTTAGTTGATAACCTTAACTTGGAAAAAATTTTTACGTAAACATTTATTTTATCTTATAAAACTTCCAGAACTACTCTCATTGCACTTAGAAGATTATTTAAAATGTAAAGTCTAGTTCGTGTACCATCTTCCATAGAATTGGCACAGATTGGAAGTTGGTCCTTGAATGAACTAGTGAATTGATGAATGTTTCACCTTTCTTTCAAATAGGAGCTATTAGCTATTCTTGAATTTTTATTTTCTTTTATTCTTTGTATTTTACTAGAATACTCTAAAATTTTCCTTTTCTGTTCAGTTTACTAGAAAAACTGTAAGATTAAATATTAGCAAGTAAGAGTGTAGTAGTTTCATTTTAAAAATTTATCCTAATGATTGGTCAGTCATCTGGGTAATGAGGATTGGTCAGTTTTAATTCATTTAAAAAATGAGGACTGCTCTTCAAGTCATGGGGGACTGATTATTTAGAAAAATGTTCTTACCAAAATTAATTGATCAAGCTGTACAAAATTCAATTTGTATAAACATCAATGAGCTAATGATATAATGAAGACAATATACATGGGGAAAGGTGGTAAGCATTGCAACCTGAGGCCACTTTTGCCCTGGAGTACTTTGCTACAGCAAGCTGCAGTTCTGAACTGTGTTAAGACCAGCCAGGTAGGCTCCCAGAATTGGCTAAGGTGGCAACCCTGATAAATAATGCTTCCTCTTTGAAAGGACCCCAAGGACCAAGGGCCATAGCTTAAGAGTAAAACTGATGTGAGCATATACACAAATAAATATTTAATGAAGCCCTTATCAACTCACTGCCCCAAACTTTGTAACTTATTCTAAATTTTATTTGGGAATTCAAAAGGTCTCACCTTTTCTGTTTAACACTGTACTAGAGTCTTTAACCAGGGCATTTAGGCAAAAAGAGAGTATAGTTGGAATGCAGTTGGAATGGAAGGAATGAAACTGTCTCTCTTTGCAGATGACAGCCCTGCCTATAGAAAATCTTAAGGAAACCACACACACAGTGGTTCTAACTACTGGTGGTTAGGACTCAGCGCTTTCACTGCCATGACCCTGGGCTCTCAATCCCTAGTTGGGGAACTAAGATCCTGCAAGCTGCACTGTGCAGCCAAAATAAATTTTTAATTAAAAAATAAAACACATTCTAGGCAATAAACAAGTTCAGCAAGATTTTAGGATACAAGTTCCATATAAAGAGTCAATTGCATTTCTATACACTAGCAATAGACAAACCAAAAATTAAATTAAGAAAGGAGTTTTGTTTATCAAAAAGATGAAATACTAGAACATACACTAAAAAATATGCTAAAAAATTCAAACATCATTTAAAGAATTAAGACATAAATAAATGGATTAATATCTACGTTCATGGATTGGAAAATTTAATATTGCTGAGACAGCAGTACTCCCCATATTGATCTATATATTCAACACAATCCTTGTCAAAGTCCAAGCCAGTTTTTTGAAGAAAGAAATAAGCTGTTTCTAAGATTCATATGGAAATGGAAAGGATTCAAAATAGCCACACACATACACACAAAAAAATTTTTTTAAAGAAAAAAGATCTGAGTTACATTTTGATTTCCAGTGTTGTTACAAATCAGGAATCAATCAAGATAGTGTGGTACAGGCATTAGGATGGATACATAGACCAATGGAAAAGAATTGAGAGTCCAGAAATAAGCCCATACATGTATGGTCAGTTTTCTACATGGATGCCAAGAAACTCCAATGCTGAAAGAGTGGTCTTTTAACAGATGGTGTTGGGACAGTGGATATCCACATGCAAGAGAATCCGACTCACACCATACACAAAAATTTATAACTCAAAATGGATCAAAGACCTCAATGTAAGAGATAAAACTATAAAACTCTTAGAAGAAAACCTAAGTATAAATCCTTGCTACCTTAGATTACATAGTTGTTTCTCAGATATGACACCTAAATCAAAACCAACCAAAGAAAACAATAAATTGTGTTCTAAAATTAGAAGTCAGAAAACATAATGATATCTATTGAGTCTAATAGCCAGAGTGTTAAAAAAAATTCTTAAATTTTTTTTATTCTTACTAAACAATAAAAAGCCAAATAGTACAATTTTAAATGGGCAAAGGGTTTTAATAGACTTTTCTCCAAAGAAAACATACAAATTGCCAATAAACACATGCAAAGATGCTCAATATCATTTGTCATTAGAGAAATGCAAGTCAAAACCACAATGAAATACCACTTCACAGGATGGTTGTATTCAGAAAGATGATCTTCTTAAGAATATGGAGAAATTGGAACCCTTACAAGTTGCTGGTGGAAATATAAAATAGTGTAACCTCTTTGGAAAACTCCAGCAATTTCTCAAGAAGTTAAACATGAAGATACGTGACCCAACAATTCGATTACTAAGTGTATACCCAAGAGAACTGAAAACGTGTGTTCACACAAAAACTTGTGCAGGTGTTCATAGCAGCATTATTCATAACAGCCAAAAAGTGGCAACAACTCAAATGCTCATCAACTGATGAGTATATAAACAAAATGTTATATATCCATATCCATACAATAGAATATTACTCGGTTATTAAAAAGGATGAAGTACTGCCACATGCTACCATAGGATTGAATCTTGACATTAAGTGAATGAAGCCAGACACAAAGGCCACACAGTGTGTGAATCATCTATATGAAATGTTCAGAAGAGGAAAATTTATGGAGACAGAGATTATTGATTGCCAAGAACTGAGATGAGGGGGAAACGGAAAGTGGCTGCTAATAATCATGCAGTTGTTTGGGTGGTTTGAGTATGAAAATCCTTGAGAATTAGTAGTTGTACAACCTTCTGAATAAACTTCAAGTTACTGAATTGTTTAGGAGCAAATTTTATGGTATGAATTACATTTCTAAAGAAAGAAATGTATCCTAAAGTAAGAAGGAATCTGACATCAGTTTTTAACAGAATTTTAAAGACTTGCAGTCATGAGGTTGTTAGGTCATGAGGGTCTAGGTTGCGAAGGGAAAGGAAGCAATAAATTCCTGAGATCTGTTGAAGACAAATGTGATCTATTTGGTAAGCAACAAGATAAATGGATAGAAAGAAAGGAATGTGGTTATGTACACCTTTTGGAGACTGAAAAGAAATACTGAATAAATTCTACATTTTTCTCCTAAGCCGAAGCATAGTATTTCAAGTGTGAGGAAAGTACAGAGTGAATAAAACAAATACGTATATTTAAATCTGTGTCTTTGAATTTAAATATATTTAATTTATCTTTAATTTTTGGACACTTAAGAGTGATTTTTTTTACTGTTTTTAAAGTCGTATCAGTATGCCCATCATCCATTCCAACAAATAATTGTCACTTTTTTTGCTCAAGTTCTAGTATATGAACTAGAATGAAATATTTATTAATATATGTTGTATTTCTATATACTTGAAAAGTATCTAAAAGTTCATTGTTAAAACAATCATAATAAAATACATAATAATTACAAAGTAAAATATAAAAATACTTCAGTTACATTGTCAGTCAAGTGTGTTTTAATGCTATCAGGAGATAGAATTTTATATTAATTAAAGTTTTCATTTTCTGGGTTACTCTTTCATGTATCAAATCATTCAGTTGGAGAATCGTCCTCAGGAAAGGCTTCAAGGAGTCTTGCTCAGCACATCCCTGGCCCTGGTGGCATTGAAGGCGTAAAAGGAGCGGCCTCTGGAGTTGTTGGTGAACTCGCACGAGCGAGGCTGGCACTGGACGAGAGAGGGCAGAAACTTAGCGACCTGGAAGAAAGAACGGCAGCTATGTTATCCAGTGCAGATTCATTCTCTAAACATGCTCATGAGGTATGTCTGTCAAACAGATACTTAAGCCAAAAAGCCTAGATAAACCAAGTATGAAAATTATTGTATTTTTATATCTGTTGTATTTTGACACATAAATTTTCTTCTCATATCCTCAGTATGGTTGCAGATTCCTAAATTTTGCCACTAGAGGGAACCATTACAAGACTCTCAGTAGCCTTTGATCTCTTAACTGAAGTTTATGAATTTTGAAGGAACCTGCTCCCCCTTCAGGCTTTTTTTTTAAACAAAACCAGTGGCTTTGCAGTAGTTACTTAGGGAATACAATAAAAACAAAGTTAATTTTCCTTAATTCCTCAGATTCTACTACTAACTTCTCCTAGAAAAGAAAATAATTTATCTCTTGATTCTTTAGGTAGATTTAATCCAGTGAAGCGATACTAAATGTGACTGTAGACCAGTTCATGCAGAGGAGTAGTGTGCATTTTTGCAGTGAATTCATCTTGATGAATGAGGAAGCTCTGGTGGAGGTTAGAAACAGACTGTGAAGTAAGAGAGCCCTAATTGGCCTCTTACAAATACACTTTGTTAGCCAGAATAACACCCTTGAAAAACTGAATTTAAAGTCTGTTAGGTGGAACAGCGGAGAACGCAATGGCACCCCACTCCAGTACTCTTGCCTGGAAGATCCCATGGGCAGAGGAGCCTGGTAGGCTGCAGTCCACTGGGTCTCGAGTCAGACACGACTGAGCGACTTCACTTTCACTTTTCACTTTCATGCATTGGAGAAGGAAATGGCAACCCACTCCAGTGTTCTCGCCCAGAGAATCCCAGGGACGGGGGAGCCTGGTGGGCTGCTGTCTCTGGGGTCACACAGAGTCGGACACGACTGAAGCGACTTAGCAGCAGCAGCAGCAGCAGGTGGAATGGGGTACATGTTTCTCATTTTGACAGCTCTGCCACTCCCTGGTACTTTATACTGGGTTACTTCTCACATTTAGCTCCTAGCCTAGCCCTCAAAGACATTTTGCTTTTATTACCTGAAGACACCAAATTAAGGTTGTTTTTACATTTGAGTACCCAGTCTGTCAGTAATAGCTCTTTAAATTTTAGGTCAAAAGCCATCTCTTCCTTGCTCAATAATGTTGACAGCTAGCATGTATGAAAGAGGTAACTTGGCCTAAGAGAGATTTTTCCAGGTTTTCAAAGAGATTTTTGTGAGTCCTTGTATGAGGCCCACACACCTCAGATAAAGAAAGGCTAGTGCCTTCAAATCTAAGTCAAGACTTATGTTCACATAACAATGAACCTGACTGTGATCTCTAAGGCATGTAACATTTCAGCCAGCCTCAGAATCTATCTACGGTCTAAATATTTAGCCAAGAGCTCAATACCTAGCTGTTAGCTTTTCCCTTCTATCAAATGTTCCTCAGCTATATCTGAGAGTATAGAAAAGACAGTACATTGAGTTGGTTAAATCGTAGGTTTTTGGATTAGACTACATGGGTTCAAATCCCAGTTTCACCACTGTGTTATCTTGGCTAACCTCTTTAAGCCTTCTTCATTTGTAAAACAGGAAGATTAACAATGCCCAGCACATAGAGTTGTTGTGAGGATCAAGTGAATCCATGCAGGGAAAGTGCATGGCTCAGAGTCAGCTACTCAGCAAACTGTAGATGGCAGCAGGACTAGTCAACCTTTCCTTCTCCAGGTTTTTTAAGCTTTATTTTTAATTCAGTTAAGAGAACTGAAAGTTACTTATTTTTTAAGTTATTAGCTTATGTCACCAAAGAATGCACTGAGCTAAAACTTACTTACATCATGTCTTTTAAGGAATGTGAGGACCTTTGAGGCTCGTTCTTCATAGTTATAGTCTTTTTTTCCTTGAAACAGAACAGTTCTTATTTCTTGCGTTCAGTATGAATACTGAAGATTAAAAACTGGAGAATGCTTCAGAATAATTTAATGTTTTAGAAAACTGTAGAAACCAATTTATAAATATTGTTATTCTGTTATTAATCTGTTGTTATTCTCTTGTTATTCTTAAACATTTTTTAAACATGTTTTTTTCTTATTTTCTCCCCTTTAGATGATGTTGAAATACAAAGATAAGAAGTGGTACCAGTTCTGATAACCAGAAACCCAGCTAAAGTTCAACGTCAGCCAGAAGGAAAAAGAATTTTCCTTTTTTATGTTATTGATTTCACTTTAGGAAAGTTAACAAGAAAGGGATGTTTGTCACTGGATACTGTTCTTTCCTAGCACAATCACGCCCTGTCTTACCTCAGTCGTGTGGCTTTAACTGAGGCGTGCTCACACACACTCAACGAGGAGTAGATGGTGCGGGCCAGCTATGAGCTGACAGTCTGGGAATTAGGATGGTGGTCACACATTACAAATGAAGAAACAGAGGGATCTGAGGAGACATGGCAGGGACTATTCCTGGATCATTCCTGGATTAAACTTTCATATGCCAACAGACTCCGTGCTGTCCAGTTTGCCATCAGTGTTTGACCTCTTTGAGGGAGAGGCAGTAAGTCAGAAGTCTCGAAGCCAAAAGAGTTATGTTTGTGTCATTGACTGAAGTATAAACTGCTGTCTTGGACTTTCCCTCCCTTCAATTGACTGGTCATCAGTATCATTAGTGAAAAAAAAAACAACAAACCGTTTGTTACCATATCTTTAGACAGATAAGCTGAATGGTGGGCTTTAAATAATAAAAACATACACATAGTTGACTTGTGTATGGCTACTCTTGGATTCTTGTTATTGTATACTTGTGTTTAGTCCATATTTTGTCAAAAGCAAAACAAGGCGATACATCACTTTTCATTGAAAAGAAAAGTGTAGAGCATGACTGAACTGCTCATCATTCTGGGAGTTTCCATGTAGTGACTGTGCGATGTGGAAAGTGAGAGAAACCTCCATTGTGCCGAGGAGAATACTTCAGTGTCTCTTGCCATTGTGCTCATTAATTCAGCTAAAGGTGGATTTGACCAAAATACTCACTGGTTAAATTTGTGGAGATGTTGAAATCGGCTAAGATTTTAATTTTGCTTGAATTTTTATAAAATGTTTAACCCAATGTACCTTTGCATTGTTTGATTAAAATTGCTTTAAAAAAATGTTTCATCATTCCAGTGAAATGTTCAGCTCCCTTTAAAATAAAAAAAATACCCCTTTATTTGCTACCAGTTCCAGTACACTCAGGTGATAAGGCAATTAACTCTTAGCGCACATGCCGTCGCATGGAAAAACTCAAAAGCATCCATTGTCAATAATTATCTAAGAGTCTAGTCTGACCTACAAAGTATTTTCTATAGAAATATACTATAAATCTGTACGTGTCCTTTCAAGGTTTTGAAAAACCGAAAAGGAAAATATGTGCATTTTGGTAACTAAATTATGTCTGTATTGGAGTCTAAAGGAAATGAGACCATCAGTGGACAATAAATGACTGGTACGAAAACAGCGCACACGGACAGAAAAGAGATAATGGGATAGACCTGGAAGTAGGTAAGCTCATTCTGCAGGCTCATCTGAGATTATTACCAATCGTTCTGAAAGCGACAAAGGATAAATAATCTAGAAGCATTATACTTAATGAAATTTAAAATATTTTCTTCTACAAAAAAAATAGTTTAAAACCATTTTCTTTTGTCATTAAGAAATAATCAGAGCACAAATTGATAGCAAACATGATGGTTGTTTTTCTATTCCATACAATCATTAAAGGTATATATAGAACACATTAATTTCACAAGTCTGTTTTGCATTTTTCCTCTTTACCATTTTCATTGATAAAGCTCTTATGTTTACATTTTATGACGTGCACTATGGGATATGAAAGTTTACATTAAAATTTGCTTTGTCATTAGGGAGGGATTGATTGATATGTGATAGAGATGATTGATCAAGCCAAAAGAAATATTTTTAAAATACAGTCATTTTCAAAAGTTTTTGAATTTGTAGGAAGACCTGTGAGTAACATTTCTGTTTAGTTAATGCCAGCTTTATAATGAACATGTAGCAGTTTACAAATTGCTTAATTTGTATCATATATTATCTAATAAACCCGTTGTTCCAGAATATGTCACAGGAAGTTTTGAAAGGCCATTTTTTAAAGGTACAGTTTCACGTCATCAGTAAAATCAGTAGTTACTGGATTTGAAGTTGAGAAGCACTAAGTAAAGTAATATACATGAATGGTTGGTTCCCCATTCATGTGTAAGGGCATATTAGCTCCAATTATTTGATTTGCTATGTTGTTTTGTGTTAATTGTATATCAACTTAATTTTTATATCAACTGTCATTTTTCCTGTTGTATATAAAATGAACCAATCTTGTAATTATTTTCAAATAGAGAAGTAAATACATTTACCTGAGGTGGATTTTATAAGAAAACCTTGAATCAATATTTTGAGTTATTTTATTTCATTTTTAAATTAATCTACAAATTATGCACAGCAAACTAGAAACTCACGTAGGATAGGAAAGCTTGAAGTATTTTTGAAAATAGGAAATAAGCTTCTCAGAGTTATACTTGATTCAGTCTGTAGATAAGAGACAGTCTGCAGTAATAACTAACCCAGGGAATTTATTGTAATTTGAGAGGTAACATCTCTATTTTTTTTCTAACACAAAAAGTTATAGTCACCAGCAAGCCAAGATTTCAGGAAAACAAACCAAAAAAAAAGTCAAAATAGAAAATATTAGAAAAATGAAAGATTTTTATGTGCTTCCTCCATATCCTCAAACATTATTTTTTGTTGCATTCGTCCTTGACTCTAAAATCATTGAAGTATTCATTGATAAGCAGTCTGTCAGTAGGAAGTGGTTTCCCTTTATGTACCACATATCTGGTTCATTTCACTTTTCAAACCAAAATCCTTATGTATTTGCTTTAGAAGGTTATTTGAAACTTTCTGATAACTTCTGCATATTACATCATTTGAAGTTTTGCATCATCTTAATTCCCTTGGTTTGCATTTCAATTGTACTGTTTCCAAAAATGGTTATAGGTATAACTGAGCTATTGCTAACTTCTTAATTTGATTTTCTTATGGATGTGAAAAAATGCTGCTAAATGTCTGTTGTTATGTGTAGTATATGACAATTTAAGTACAGAACTTTAAAGAAAGACATATCTCTTTTCCTTATAACTTTTTAATTGTAGGTTTGTCTGAAGTTATTTTGTGTAGATATGTGTTTTAAACAAGTCTGAAAGTGTTACATAGTTTTTGATTACAGGAGTGGTGGGAAAACAACTGAGGAAAGGAAAAATAGGTGAAAGACACCGTGGACTTCAAAGTTTTACCCTGAGTTCTATATTCCATATATGTTTTGCTTAAGGCATTTTCTCATGTGACATTAGAAAAGCTATATCCAAAGGTAAATTTTGTGTGGCAAAGATTTATTTTACATTTTAACTTTTGGGATTTTGTTTGTTTTTGCAAAATAAAGAGCACTGAACTTTAAACTTGAATTTTTTCTGCACTTTTTTAGGTAAAGAAGACTTTTTATTGTCATTGAATTCACATTTCTCCATTCAAATCAACTGATACATATGTATAAAACATACCAGAATCATGAATATGCTGCTAGTTTAAACAATTAAACTGATCATAGTTTTAAAACCTTCAATAGGGTTTTATATAGTTTTCAAGGATAAAAAATAGTAAAATCATTTGCTGTTTGTTTCAGTGTTCTAGCTCTTAAATTATTGCAACACTTTCAGATTTGTTTTAAGATCATACAGTAACATGTTATATTTATACATACTGCTAGAGAATATACTTTTAGTTTTAAAATGGAATTTTTATAAATGTATTCTTTAATTTTAAAAATGGTGAACTTGTTAAGTTTAAGTCGAAGTACTTAAAAAGTATGTATATTATCCATACAAAAAGTTATGTTTTACGCTTATAATAAGAAATACTGGTATCTCATATCGAGATACAATTAATTTTAAAGAATCATACATCATTCAAAAGTCTACACACATGACAGGAAAGATACCATTCCTATGGTTAAAAGAAACCCTCTATTGAGCATTTTCAAATATTAATTTTATTTTGGGGAAAATGCCCACAACAATAATTACAAGGTCTTTCTCAATACCTGCAGCTTGCTGTTGGATGCCTACCTTAACTATTGTTTTAAAATATATATATATATATATATTTAAAATAGTTTTCCAGATATTTTCTTCTACCTTTTTTAAAAATAAATTTCCAAAAATGAAAACAGAGTTTATGTATTTTTGTCAATGAAGGTTTTTATTTTGTAGTTTATAGAATATGTTCCTTATCAGTTTGATACTTGATCAATATTCCTAGACTTTTTAATCTGTATTTACTTTGAAAAAGAGCACTTCTCTATCTTTAAGTGTCCTCTTTTTGTTCTTTTCCCTTTCAGGGTGTTTGTTTTCTTGAATTGAAATTTATGCCCATAAATTTTTTTTTTCATTTGAAAATGAATGTGAAGATACTGTTTACAGTTCTTGTTAATTATACTTTTCATCACTGATCAGTTTCTTGTAAAGTGCTATGGGGATTATTTTTCCTGTGAATATTAATGATCTTACTATACCACAGAAGTTTTAAAGGTTCTGTGCACAGAAAATAGTGGTAACAACAACAAAATTAAAGGGAAAACTTTCGCTTACCTTTCTCAGCTGAATTAAATGGTTTTAATAACTTCCCAGTTATCAAGGTTATAACATTGCTTTCTTCAGTTTCTAATACAGTCTTAAATTATTAGACACAGCTCATTTACAAATGGAGTAAGTAGTCCAGGACTATGTGTAATTGCTCTTTTTATTGCACTCTTCACATCAGAAAATTCATGAATGTCAGTTTTGCCAGTATTTCACAATGAGGCTTATAGATTAAATTAAAATTTCATAGTGTATGTGATGTAAATAAACCGATATTAATTTATTGTAGGTTGTTTGGCTCGGGCATTTAAAATGGATATAGGCTAATGACAATGGAATCCTGTTTATTTGGGAGTTTGGGTTTTTTTTTTTTATGCACTGTGTTTTGTGTTGTTTAAATTTTGCTTCCACTGAAGACAATGTAAGGAATTGGAAACAGATTCAAGATACCAATAGACAGTAATGCAAAAAGGGTAAATCATGTTTTAAATTTTTAATTTATTTTTATTTTTATTTTTTGTAAATAAATGGTACTGTGATCCTTAGGTGTGACCTCTGCTTAACATGATAGAACTGGAAAAACATCTTGCTTTCTAGTTATACTATTGGTTCATTGTAAATGCAACACCAAAAACAATGTTAAAAAGAGCAAGATTAAGTTTTGCTAACACTGTCCACTTCGGGGGCAAGCATGCTTGGTACAGAGCTCGAGCTTGTGTCCACCTTGAAATGTACATGCAGATAGTTTTCAGTTGCTGCACTTATTTTTTTTTTAAATCTTGCTCAGTCCAGTAACTATCTCAAAGGTGATTGCTGGAATATGCATTTTCAATATGATTAAAAAACCCATCTCTGTGTACTGTTTCATTAAAAAAAAAAAAGCACTATTGCAAACACAGAAAAATGTGTTAAACTTTGTAGTTATTTTGCATTCCTGTACTTTACAAACTGTCATCACAGCAAAAGGTTTAAAAGTAGGTAATGAAATATTTTTGTAAATAAATACCGTTAAGCTGGTATTTTAAAAAATGTATTATAAATTAATGTTTCTGGAATATGTTCATATATATGTATATGAATGTCTCTTTATGCTGAAGGGCTCTGATTGGGCAAAATAAAATACTCTAATCTCTCTGAAAACTAAGCCCTTTTTTTCTGAAAAGCTTGTTTTAATTTTTTCTCTAAATTGTGGAATTAATCCAGTAGTTTAACCTCAGCAAATAATGAAGTAGATTTCTACATCTGCAAAGGAAAAATCAAGTTAATCAGATAATTAAAGTAAAACAAGCAGTACTTTTCTTAACTATCTGAACATTTTGGTGAAAGTTACCTGCCCCTTCATTGGGTGGGAAGTATAGGTAAGGGCGAGGGTCCAGCTGCAGATGAAAGCATCTTGACCTTGAGCATGTAGGACAATCCTCAGCATCTTGTCAAAATGCAGATTAGGATTCCAGGTTTCTAAGGTAGGGCGTGACTTTGCATCTCCAACAGGCTCCCAAGTAATAACATGCTGTGGGCCTGTGGAACACACGAAGTAGTGAGACTAGATAATTTCCATAAATGGCATTTTGCTAGTTAATATTGTCAGTGTCCCACCTACTTGTACCAAAAATGAACATCACATTAATGGATATAGAACATGGAGCTCACAGAGGACTGACCGTTCTTATCATTGTTTCCACTGCATTTTCAGAATAAAGAATATGGTCATTCTCTTATTAAACTGAAGGTTTATTTGATTTTGAAATCTGTATCATCTTATTGCCCACATGGTGGCAGTCATGTCTCATTATCTGAGCCTTTAAGAAGTGTTTTCAGTATGGTGTAACAATGGAAAGGTGCAGACTTTGCAAAGGTTAATTTTTACGATTGATACTTTTCTTCCAGAAAATTATTAGATATGGAACAGATGAAATATCTAAGTTATTATAAAGTGATTAGATCATTTGGTAGTGATCTTCTATGTAATCAAAAGAAATAGTATTTTTTCCAGAAAATATAGGTGTAAAGTGATAAAATTTTAAAAAGTAAAGAGACTGTCTTCATGTCTCTGTTCATGGATTTTTAAAGAACTTTAAGGTGTGTCCTGCTTAAATGGCACAGTGCTTTTCACTGTTTTAGACAGAAGTATTCTTGTCATTGTCAGTCTTCATAGGCCTATATAAGACGATTCTGATTTTCTTCCATTATTTTAAAAGATAATGTGACTGCTTGTGTAATAATAATTTTTTTTAGTTTTTGTACAAATGTTATCCTTTAAAGAAGAAAAAACCTCTCAAACTCGTCATACATTTTCAAATTTAAATTAACATCGATATATATTCACTCAAAACTTATGAAAATATTCTGACCTTTAATTTTGGTCACATTCTCTCATTGTATATTGTTTTAAAAATGAGACCTTATAGTTTTTTATCACTGTTTAAAACAACATATAAGTAAGGTCCACAATTAATAAAAGCATTTTCAGAGAATACAGACTATGTTGTTACAGTATAGAAGTCTGAGAGCTTCATTTAAATGTCAAACTCAAGTATTTAACTTTTCTGTTGCATATTTGTCCTCCATGGAAGACCGAGTACAGCTCTCAACAGGTATCCTAAGGGACAGCTAACCAGCAGTGTTACTATCCCACAGTGAGTGTGGGAGCGCGCACGCGTGTGTGTGTGAGTGTGTGTGTGTGTCTGCTCCCAAATAGAAGACCTTTGTGCATCGCCCTCGTTGAATTTATCTCTGAGTATTTCTCTCCCCCATCCTTCCTCCCTCCCTTTTTCTCTATTTCTCTTCCCTATCTCTCTCTCTCCAGTGCCTCTCACCCCAAATCTCTTTATTCTTCATTAATGTTTATTTTAACCAAGCACATTTCTTTGCCAATTTGGGTCCAAAATACTGTTGGGTTGGCCAAAAATTCCATAAGATAGTATGGAAAAGCCCAAAGGAACTTTTTGGCTAATGCAATATTATTCCTTATATTTCTCAAGGTCCCCCACACTCAATATTGGGTGAATTTGCAAATAATTTTCATAAGCAATAATGCCATTCCTATTCCTTATGGTTATTTCCAGACATGCAATATCTCAACAGATAAAGTAAAAACCGTTTAGTTCACAGAAGACCTGTGCTGAGGCAGAAATTTTTAAAGCATAAGCACTAGAGAGGTGTGAAGTGACAGAAACCGTGCTGACAGCCCTCAGGTCCAGCCCCGCCCTCTTTGCTAGAATGATTAACCAAGGAAGCATTGGCTTTGCATAGGTCTAAAAGCCAGAAAACTGCAGTTAGAAAAGGTAGTCACCTCTGTGTTCCTTTAACAATAATGTGACTGCAGGTACCATTAGTCCAAGCAGCTGTGCTCAAACTTGAGCATCAGTATCTCCTGGAAACCTTGATAAAACACAGTATGCTGGGCCACATCCCCAGAATTTCTTGTTCAGTAAGTCTGGAGTAATAAGAATTTCTATTGTCAACAAGTTCCCAGGTGATACTGCTGACTCACTCACCACACTTGGAGACATCTAATCTAGAGCATGCCCTAGAACTAGTTTCCCATTTACATCACAGATATTTTGGATGTTTCATTTACTATACTCTCTAATGACATTCGTAGATAATTGTTATCATTCAGTCACTAAGTTGTGCCTGACTCTGTGACCCCATAAATTGCAGCACGCCAGGCCTCCCTGTCCCTCACTACCTCCTGGAGCTTGCCCAAGTTCATGTCCATTGAGTCAGTGATGCCATTCAACCATCTCATCTTCTGCCACCCTTTTCTCCTTTTGCTCTCGATCTTTATTAGCATCAGGGTCTTTTCCAATGCGTCGGCTGTAGATGATATACTTCCTATATACGTAAATTTCTTTTTAATTGACATAATACAACATTGTAAATCAACTGTACTCCAATAAATCTTTTTAATTGATAAAATAGCCTAATACACTACAGAGGTATGAAATGAATATGATTTATAATTTAAAAGTTGTTTTTCAATATGTAAATCTTAAGGTTATACACTACCAGAACAGCAATAATAAAAGGCCCCACAAATTTCCAAAACACTCCCAATAGGGTAGTCCCTCTTTCTGGCCCTCTTCTCCTTCTAACTAGGACTCACTCCCACCCTCACAAGAACCACTGGCCCAGAGAGTAAGACCGGTAGTAGGACACATTCCGAGGGGCTGTCAAAAATGTGTTCCTAAATGGCTCTGCCATGGTGTATATAAGAAAGCGTAGAGAAGAAGTCCAGGCCATTTAAGTGCTAGTTTAGATCTTAGTGTATTTGCATTAATTTCTCTTAGAAGTTTGCTTTCTCTTTTACATTTAATCCATGCTTTGAACCAGTCAGAGTGGGTGAGCAAGCCAGGTAAATTTGTGGCTGAAGCTCACAAATCTTAATACCTGATGTGGTTCTCTGAACAAAAACTCCCCTTGATAAGATGCGCAGTGAATCCATTTATAAGGTTCTATTATACAACTTTTCTAACGGTTAGTGGGGTGAGAATCTGTCAAGTCCTACTCTTTGAGACCCCATGGACTGTAGCCCGGCAGGCTCCTCTGTCTATGGAATTCTCCAGGCAAGGATACTGAAGTGGGTAGCTGTTCCCTTTTCCAGGGGATCTTCCCAACCCGGGGATCGAACCCAAGTCTCCTGCATCACAAGAGGATTCTTTACCATCTGAACCACCAGGGAAGCTCAAGAATACTGGAGTGGGTAGCCTATCCCTTCTCCAGGGGATCTTCCCAACCCAGGAATCGAACTGGGGTCTCTTGCATTGCAGGTGAATTATTTACCAGCTGAGCTACCAGGGATACCCTTCTAATGGTTAGCCTACTGGAAAATTTTATCCCTCCTGATCAATCATGAAAACTCAAGGAGTGGTTATTGGTTAAATATCAGGCAAGCGGATTTATCTTATATTTAGTGCCAAGTTTATTTAAAATGGGCCTTATATGTAGCTCCTTTCAGAAGTGCAGGTTGACCTGAGTATGAAAGCCAGTCTTCCATTCCTAGGTTTAGTACTATGCCAGTGACCTTTCCAAGTCACATGACCTCTATTTGCCTGCTTCCTCATGTGTAAAACTAGGATGCAAATACTAGCTTTACCTCCCTCACAGAGTACTTGTAGAAATAAAATAATCCCTGAAAATGGTTAGAAAACAAAATTACCACACAAGCACAAGGCTTGGTGACCTTAAAAATATTAATCCCTTAGAAGATCTGTGAATCAGAAAAACGTGTGAATAGGACCGAGCAAGTAGCAGACCTGGTTCCAGCATCAGCAAGTCAGGTAATATTAAAACCGCTACAATCAGGATGAAAACAAAGTGACACGCTGTCTTTAACACAGTACCTAATGGAGAATCAATGAATTTAATCATGTTTGAATTTAATAAGCCCCGTTAGTTCAACCGAATTTCATGTTTGCAGTGTGAGGCTCCAGAAAGCCAAACCAGGATGCGTTTATGGCCAACTATCATCAAGATATAGGATCAGATTAAAATTAAGATGTAGTTGCCTTTAAAATAAAAACAGCCAGTATCCCAGTGCCTGGCACTTTTTTGTAATAAACACAAATTTATAAATGTTATTTTGTTTCTCCCTGGTATAGAGAATAAATTCTTTGGAGGGTTTAGTCATAGCAGATTTAACATATATTTTCACAGAACATTTATAAAATATCTCTAAATAAAAATTGTCTGAACTTAGGATGTTGCGTTCCTGTCCCTTTATTGTGCAGATTACCTTTCAAAGTCTTTGTTTCCATTTAGCTGGTAAAAGAGAGACTGGATCAGGTCAAGGTCCAAGTCCTTTTTTGCTGTTTACCAACAATATGACCTTATGTTACTTAACCTTTTTTAAACACTTTCCTCAGATATTAAATGGGAATGAAAGCAGCACCAATTTATGATTATTTTAATGACTCCATGTGATAATGTGTAAGGTAACAGCAGAGAAACCTAGCTGTTGGGGTACCCTCTGTAGCTGTAGAGACATAGTGTACAGATAAGCATGGGCTCTGAAGAAAGCTGTTTTAATTTATTTTTATTTATTTATTTTTTTTTACTTTACAATATTGTATTGGCTTTGCCACACATCAACATGAATCCACCATGGGTGTAAACGTGTTCCCAATCCCGAACTCCCCTCCCACCTCCCCCCTGACATCATCCCTCCGGGTCATCCCAGTGCACAGCCCCAAGCATCCTGCACCCTGCATCGAGCCTAGACTGGCGATTCCTTTCTTATATGATATTATACATGTTTCAATGCCATTCTCCCAAATCATCCCACCCTCTCCCTCTCCCACAGAGTCCAAAAGACTGTTCTATACACCTGTGTCTCTTTTGCTGTCTTGCATACCCCTTCTTCATGATACACATGGCTTTTAGCAAGTTATGAAACTTATCCATGCCTCAGTTTCCTTGTCTGTATGATGGTAGTGATTATTAATACAGGTGTTCAGGACAGTATCTGATGCACATAGTATTGCATTAAACTAAGATGCCACTGAAAATTAGGCACCAGTATTTGTACCGCTAACAACAATGCTAATAATTATATTTGCATAACCTATCCTGATTTCCAAGATGTGAGCTATCTGAAAAAGGATCTAAGAATTGATGAAATACAATAATAAGCTTTCAAATGTTTACTATTTTTTAGAGAACTAGGAAATGAGACTCCTTCCACTTATATACAATTCTAGACTATCACCTGGGGGTGCAGGAAAGAACTTCTAATAATTTCTCTCTTCAGTGTGTTCCTATGCATAGATCTTGTTCTCATGAACCTACTGAAGCAAGAACTCCCAAGGCTTTGTCTCAGGCGAGGTGGTATTCCAGAAAACACATGACAGATAAAAAATAATTTTAGAAGAATCTAACACTTAATTCAACTTTCTCAGAAGATGCTAAGAGGAACCCAACTCATAACACCGAAACTCTTCTCAAAGCCTTTTTTTTTTTTGCCTTTAGAATTTTTCATAGCTGCTTGCTCTCCAAAGACTTTCAGATGCTAAAACCTTCTTACGTTTCCTCCCTCCCTCCTCTTAGACGCTGGCTCCCAGACGTGCCTGAAGAAGAATGATCTAAGCTCGCCTCTCTCCTCCTGAGCCTCAGGTAAGATGCTGTCCTATATATCACTCTGGTTGCTGGACCCTAGCAGAAGCTCTCCCAATCTCTCTGCCTGGGGGTGCCATCCCAGAATCTCAGCTGTCAGGCCAGCATGGTGTGGAGCACTCCTTCCAAAGGGAAATAGGGTCTCAGTTCTCCTTCCTCTTAGACCCTCAAACTTTTCAGCCAGTTCCATCTTTCCTCTGTCCTCCTTGGAGCTAATCCCTGAAGGGTGTCAGGCTCAGAGCTCTGCCTTCTTTCCCCATCCCAACATCTAAGATTCTCATCTAATCTGGACAGACAGGAGAAAATCATAGTCTGCTTCCTGCTTAAGCCAGGACCTCAATTCTTGACATGGAAATCCAAGTAACCATTTACTCAAACCCCTTCCCCCTGCTTTTTTTTTTTTTTTTTTTGCCTAAAAGCTGTTGTCTATACCATGAGCTCCAAAATTCCATTTTGACATTCAAAATATTGGCTTTCTTTTTAATTCAACAAATATTTATTGGACACCAGGATGTGTTAGATTCTGTTCTACATATTAGATATGGAAAAGTGAGCAAGATAGAACCCTTCCCTGGAGTTACATCCAGAGACACTGCCATTAATCTTTCTGTTTCTTCAGTAATAACAGTGACTTGAGGACACAGATGGCAACACACCTTTGCCACCTGAGTGAGAGGCAACAGGAATTTTGTGTGTGAGGTGAGGGAATGCATCATTTGAAACATCACCATGCTATCACACCAGAAATACTCATTGAGCCCCTATTCTCCCTGCCTCAACATCTAATCCATCATCAGTGCTTCCTTTTTAACCTCATAAATGATTTCCAAATTTATCCTCTTTCTTTCCTGCTCAGTGATTGCCTCTACTTCAGCATCTTACTGATTCTATCCCTATCTACTCTTCCTTTTACAACCTCCTCTTTCTCTGGTATATTCTATCCCAGCTCCGGTAAAGCTGTTGTCTTTTTAAATTTCTCAGACTCCTCTGGTGACCGACCGTGAAGTCCAGAGTTTTCATTGCCAGCATGGCTTCTTAACAGTCTCTCTTCTATGTCCCATGATTCTGGTATCATATACCATTCCAAACCCATGTCCTGCCATTTCCTCCTGCCCTTACAACCCACGCTGTTAATCTTCCATGCTCTTGTTCATGCTTGAAATACCCTTCATTTCTTTCTTATCTTGGAAAAATCCCACTAATCCTTTATGGCTAAACTACAATGTCATTTTCCACTGGAAGCTTTCCATGCCCCAGGAGCGATGAATGGCTCTCTCCTCTCTGCTACAAGAACCATTCCTCATACTACCAGTTGGGTTCTTATCACAATGTGGTCCAGCTATTTGTTCACACATCCATCTCCTCTCTAGATTATGGGATCCTTGAGAAAAGACTGTTTTATCCATTTTTGTAACTCCTCTAATATCTGACATAATACCTGTCAAGTACAAGGTGCTAATTAATATTTGTTGCTAAACTCCAAAACTCAAGGGCTTTGTCACATGTAACATATTTACACATATGCATAAGCTTTCAGATATACTCACATGCACATATATTTTAATATATTTTGTGTTTCATCTAATTTTTAATATCTCTCTATTTCTGTTGTGAATGTTCAGTAGCTGCTATTTCTGTGGAAATTTCTCATTAAATATAAAATATAAAATTGTCCTTTATTTTAAATGGACTAATATTCCATTCTTTTCACAGCTATTTGTAAGGCCTCCCCAGACAGCCATTTTACTTTTTTGCATTTCTTTTCCATGGGGATGGTCTTGATCCCTGTCTCCTGTACAATGTCACGAACCTCATTCCATAGTTCATCAGGCACTCTATCTATCAGATCTAGACATGACCCAGATAATCATGATGATGTGATCACTAATCTAGAGCCAGACATCCTGGAATGTGAAGTCAAGTGGGCCTTAGAAAGCATCACTATGAACGAAGCTAGTGGAGGTGATGGAATTCCAGTTGAGCTGTTTCAAATCCTGAAAGACGATGCTGTGAAAGTGTTGCATTCAATATGTCAGCAAATTTGGAAAACTCAGCAGTGGCCACAGGACTGGAAGAGGTCAGTTTTCATTCCAATTCCAAAGAAAGGCAATGCCAAAGAATGCTCAAACTACCGCACAATTGCACTAATCTCACATGCTAGTAAAGTAATGATCAAAATTCTCCAAGCCAGGCTTCAGCAATATGTGAACCATGAACTCCCTGATGTTCAAGCTGGTTTTAGAAAAGGCAGAGGAACCAGAGATCAAATTGCCAACGTCCGCTGGATCATCAAAAAAGCAAGAGAGTTCCAGAAAAACATCTATTTCTGCTTCATCAACTATGCAAAAGCCTTTGACTGTGTGGATCACAATAAACTGTGGAAAATTCTGAAAGAGATGGGAATACCAGACCATCTGACCTGCCTCTTGAGAAATCTGTATGCAGGTCAGGAAGCAACAGTTAGAACTGGACATGGAACAACAGACTGGTTCCAAATAGGAAAAGGAGTCCGTCAAGGCTGTATATTGTCACCCTGCTTATTTAACTTATATGCAGAGTACATCATGAGAAACGCTGGACTGGAAGAATAACAAGTTGGAATCAAGATTGCCGGGAGAAATATCAATAACCTCAGATATGCAGATGATACCACCCTTATGGCAGAAAGTGAAGAGGAGCTAAAAAGCCTCTTGATGAAAGTGAAAGAAGAGAGTGAAAAAGTTGGCTTAAAGCTCAACATTCAGAACACAAAGATCATGGCATCCGGTCCCATCACTTCATGGGAAATAGATGGAGAAACAGTAGAAACAGTGTCAGACTTTATCTTTTTGGGCTCCAAAATCACTGCAGATGGTGATTGCAGCCATGAAATTAAAAAAGACGCTTACTCCTTGGAAGAAAAGTTATGACCAACCTAGATAGTATGTTCAAAAGCAGAGACATTACTTTGCAGACTAAGGTCCGTCTAGTCAAGGCTATGGTTTTTCCTGTGGTCATATATGGATGTGAGAGTTGGACTGTGAAGAAGGCTGAGCGCCGAAGAATTGATGCTTTTGAACTGTGGTGTTGGAGAAGACTCTTGAGAGTCCCTTGGACTGCAAGGAGATCCAACCAGTCCATTCTGAAGGAGATCAGCCCTGGGATTTCTTTGGAAGGAATGATGCTAAAGCTGAAGCTCCAATACTTTGGCACCTCATGCAAAGAGTTGACTCATTGGAAAAGACTCTGATGCTGGGGGGAATTGAGGGCAGGAGAAGAAGGGGACGACCGAGGATGAGATGGCTGGATGGCATCATGGACTCGATGGACGTGAGTCTGAGTGAACTCCAGGAGATGGTGACGGACAGGGAGGCCTGGCGTGGTGCGATTCTTGGGGTCGCAAAGAGTCAGACACGACTGAGCGACTGAACTGAACTGAATATTCCATTCAAAGGCCTTTATAGTTCTGACAGTTATGAAAACTTGACTGGTTCCTGAAAGCTTATTATTAATTCCATAACACTTTATATTCTGTACTATGCATTTTATTTAGTACTCTGTTTAATTTTAAAAAGATTGCTTACCTGGTCAATAAGTTACTAGTGAAATGTATAAGTCAGCGGCAGGAATCTAGCAATGCCAAATTAAGTGATATGATGGTCTAAATTAAGTAATCAGATTCTTAAGTCTATTTCATGATCACTATATAACTACTCAGAGAAGAACAATTAAATTTAGCTTTTTAGCTGAGAAACTAAAATGCTGTAATACCCAGGAGATTATTCTAGTCTTATTTCTCTCTTTTTGTTTTTTTGCATTAGTCTGTCAAATAGTTTCACATGGAAAGACTTGAGATCCTCATTTGAAAGTTATAGTCTAAAGAAAGGTAGAAACTTCAATGGAGTAAACTAATAAGTGGTTCCATGTGCTGGCTTAAAACCCTGACTCATCCCTCCCCATCACCGCATTTTCTCTCCGATAGCTGTAAGTTTCTTCTCACTGTCTGTAAGTCTATTTCCGAACAGTCATTTTTTGAAGTGTGGAAATTCAAGCAAGTGTCAGCTTTGGATATTGTTGGAAGAATGATAAGGACTTGTGAACCGCCTGCAGAGAGGACGACTGTGGCCAATGAGAAAAAATGGTGTGCAAAAACGCTAACGGAAAGGAGGCCCAGAGGCGAGAAATGGACTCTTGTGGTTAAAACAGGAGGTCTCCATGAGGGGCTGGGAAAGTGGACCGTGAGAGGCAATGGCCAGGGAGTCATTGCATCGGTGAAGAGGTCAAGACATTTGTACAACAGCATCCTAAACTCTCTTCTTCCCACCTATGACTGTCCTACCTATCTTCCTGTTTTCATTTCATTGCCTGGAATCCCTTTTCTCTTACCATTTCAAGTACTCCAAACTGAGTTTGGGTCTTACTTCCTATTTAGCTATATTTTTCCTATTTGAAGACTCATAAACCGAGCAACTTTCAAAGACAATTGGGTGACTTTCAAAGACCCATAGAAAATTCAGTCTAGTATCTGAAGGTGTCTAAAGGAAAAGTGTTAGTAGTCGCTCAGTTGTGTCTGACTCTTTGTGACCCCATGGACTGTAGCCCGCCAGGCTCCTGTGTCCCTGAAATTCTCTGGGCAAGAATACTGGAGTGGGTAGCCATTTCCTTCTCCAGGGGACTTCCTGACCCAGGGATCGAACTTGTGTCTCCTGCATCACAGGCATATTCTTTACAATCTGAGCCACCAGGGGATGTTATGCTACATAAATCTGAAGATAAATAAAATGTCTATTTTGTTGTAAAGGACAAGGAGGCCTGGCATGCTGAGATTCATGGGGTCTCAAAGAGTCGGACACGACTGAGCGACTGAACTGAACTGATGTACAACACAGTGTATTTCCAAAAGAGCTGACTTTAAACTAAGTCCTCACACTGAATATTTCATATATATTCTGCAGCTTACATTGATTAAAGTATGTATTTACTTACATATTCATTCAACAAATACTTGTGCATATAATATATACCAAGCAATACATTTAACCATCTACCTCTGAAGATGGTTAATTAGACAGAGCTCCTGATCTCAGACACTTGGAATCAGCCACTAAAATGCTCCAGCAAACATCAAGAAACCTCTTCTAAGAGAGTTCTTTTTTTAAAATAGCAAAATAATAATAATAATAAAGATATAAAAAAACAAGAACTGACAAAGGACTGAAAGATATAAAAGAAAACTCATGGAACAGAATTGTAGGGCAAAGGTAAAAATCAGAGAAGTTGAACACAGGTCAAGAGAAATAATCCAATGTGAACAACAGAGAGAAAAATGATTGCTAGAAAGGAGCAGAGCCTTGGTGATATCAGAAGGATATCAAAACAAATTTCAGATGGGGACTTCTCTGTCGGTCCAGTGGTTAAGACTGTTCGCTTCCAATGCGGGGAGTATAAGTTCGATCCCTGGTCAGGGAACTAAAATCTCACAAGCTACTAGGCCAAAACAAACAAATCACCACTACCAACAACAACAGTAACAACAAAAGATAGGTCTTAGATCTGAATCAGGAGAGTCACAGAATTGTGGTCACAGTGGATCTTTTCCTCCCCAGGTGCAGCCCTGAGGTGGAGGTACCTGCATGTTCTTCTGGCCTGGAAGAAGGTCAGCTTTTGAATTAGAAGTTTCATCAGCTTCCCCACCCCCACCCTTGCCTTCTCCTCTTTGCGTACATTTCTCTTCTTCCACTGAAATCTGACTCATTTCCTTCCTGTTATCCACCTGCCCCAGAAGCTCATAATCAAATGTTTGGCACAATGTTTGCACTTCATGTTAAAGGTATCCCTGCATGCCTGCTAAGTCACTTCAATTGGATCTGACTCTTTTGTGACCCTATGGACCATAGCCTGCCAGAATCCTCTGTCCATGGGATTCTCCAGGCCAGAATGCTGGAATGGGTTGTCATGCCCTCCTCCAAGGGATCTTCCCGACCAAGGAATCAAACGCAAGCCTCTTATGTCTCCTGCACTGGTAGGAATGTCTTTACCACCAGCGCCACCAGGGAAGCCTGAAGGTATCCTTAAAGAGGTGCAAAAGTCCTGAATTTTTTCCACGAAGTCTGAAACCCAGAATAGAGCTGGGAGTATCCCGGTGGCCTCCCACTGTGCAGGAGGTGGGTTAGTGATCTTTCCTCTGAAGTCCTTTTATGAAATGCATGTGATTCCACCACACATCTTCCCAGCAAGAATCCCCACTGGAGATTCCCATGGAGACCCCTGGGTTTCTCCAGGGACTGAAGCCAGCTTCCTTGGTAGGTCACATCCTAGTTCTAGAAGTTCGTCCCCAACAGTTGGTGGTGAACTGTCTTCTCTCCCGGGGGCTCCTGAGTTGTGCATCTCTGGCAAGCTTTGGAGGTTTGCTCTACTTCAGGCTTTATAATGGCCATATGGAGCAAAGCCCCCATGAGGATTGAACTCACTTGTGATCTCCCAGACTATGACAGCAACAGCCGAACCATCTAAGTATCTTGTAGTGACTGGGAACAATCCAGAGCCATGGTGATCAGGGTTTATCTGTCATTTTTAAAAGATAAACTAGAAATTATACTCTGATCCTAATCCTAAAGGAAATAAACACTGAACATTTATTGGAAGGACTGATGCTGAAGCTGAAGCTCCAATACTTTGGACCAACCTGATGTGAAGAGCTGACTTACTGGAAAAGACACTGATGCTGGAAAAGATTGAGGGCAAAAGGAGAAGAGGGCAACAGAGGGTGAGATGGTTGGATGGCATCGCTGACTCAACAGACATGAATTTAGCAATCTCTGGGAGATAGTAGAGGGGAGAGGAGCCTGGTGTGCTGTAGTCCACGAGGTCACAAAGAATCAGACACAACTTAGCGACTGAACAACAACCTGAAACTTAGATTGGGCTTCCCAGATGGCGCTTAGTGGTAAAGAACCTGCCTGCCAACACAGCAGACACAACACGTAGGTTCAGTCCCTGGATTTGGAAGATCCCCTGGAGAAGGAAATGGCAACCCACTCCAGTATTCTTGCCTAGAGAATTCCATGGATAGAGGAGCCTGGCGGGCTACAGTCCATAGGGTGGCAAGGAGTCGGACACGACTGAAAAGACTTAGCAAGCGCATAATACTCATATCAGTTACTAACACATTTACTTAGGCTTAGACAACACCATTCAAAGCACCCAAATCATTACAGCAATTGCCCAAGAAGCCACCTCAAGCCACCCAGCCTTCTCACTAACACATCTGGGAATCTGACTCTCAGCCTCCCTCCTAGTACTCCCCCGACCTGGTAGGGGTCAGTCTGACTTTGAACTGAAGAATGTATCCTCCCCTTCTCGCCTTCTTCACTCCAGCCTTAATATCTTGTATGGGCCCTCCTTCAATTGCACGTTCCCAAATGAATTGCCATGGTGTGAAATATATGTGTACATTTAGCTTCCTCTGCACAATTACCTCTTCAGTGCCTCTTTCTTCATGCTTTCCTGGGCCTATTACTCATCCTCCTACCTCTGTCCTGCCAGCTGCCCTGAGAGCTCTACTTTCCCCCCTTTCAGGTCATTTCAGAACATTCCAACCGCTTTTTCTTGTAAGTCATTCCTTCTGACAACCTGTTCTTTATTTCTTGCGTGTTTTTGCAAATGACTCTTTAGATATTCAGAACAGAAAGGAAAAGCCAACTCACCTTCATAATGTGCCAGGTGCTTTCCAATGTCCTCAGACAATGCTCTCAACTCTTTTACAAGAAAGGATTGAATGCATGAGGAGGCCTGAGGCCCAAGGAAGGAGATTCCGTAATTGTCCTGGGTTGCATGCTGGTAAGGGACAGAACTTAGATTTAAACACAGAATCTGTATGATTCCAAGAATGATGATTCCAGAATCTGTATGATTCCAAAACTCCGGTGGTCTTTCCATCCTACGGCACTGGATCCGTAACATTTTATTTTTTATTTTTTTAGTATTATCACATGTGAATTTTTAAAATTTTATTTATTTATTATTGGCTGTATGTGGGATCTTTGTTGGGGCTCAGGCTTAGTTATCCTGAGCATGTGCAATCCCCAACCAGGATCGAACTCACATCCACTGTCTGTGGGAAAGGCAGATTCTTAACCAGGGGACCACCAGGGAAGTCCTAACACAATTGAATTTTAAGTAAAAGTATCCAAAGATACATTCAAATTCTATCAATAGCCCTCTGAAAGACTAGGCATGGTACTGTTTCAAACTACATGTAGGTGATCCCTTAGTAAACAATCTCTTAGAATCAGGAATTCTGGAAATGGGAAGAACCTGAGTAAGGACTCTTCATATTTGAGGCACCCAGAAACACACACAAATTTATTATACAGTAAAAGACACAGTAAAACAAAATCAAATCTAAAATTTAAAAAATAGAGAAAAGAATTTGCAACATATATGACAAGATAAAGTGATATTTCCAATGTACAAGGAGCTCCTATTAAAAAAATAATAACCCAAACAAGCAAATAAATGAATAGGCATTTCATAGAAGAGTTAATTCAAGTGGCCAACAACCATATAAGTGATGTTCATCTTCATCTGTACTTGTGAAAATACAAAAGAAATGAACAGCCAGTTATCTGTCAAATTGACACAACTTTTAAAGAACAAGATCCAGGCTGGGAAAGACTTAGGAATAAGTACTCTGTTTACTTGGATTTCCCTGATAGCTCAGTTGGTAAAGAATCTGCCTGTAGTGCAGGAGACCCAGGTTTGATTCCTGGGTTGGGAAGATCTGCTGGAGAAGGGATGGGCTACCCAGTTCGGTATTCTGGCCTGGAGAATTCCATGTACTGTAGAGTCCATGGGGTCACAAAGAGTTGGACATGACTGAGCAACTCTCACTCTGTTCACTGGCTATGAGATTTGTAGCTGATCTATTCCTTCTCTGCTTGAATCTGGGCTGGCCTTCAGTGACTTGCTTGACAAATAGAATACAGAAGTGACTAAAAGAACTTGCAAATGATAGGTTGTAAAAAGACCTGCAATTCTCACCTGAGCCCTGAGACTGCCATGTTGGCAACACCTCTATTTTGGAGATGACATTTTGGAGACGAGGCTCTGAGAATACATGGAGAGTAAGAGATGTCTGGCCAACCTCCAACTGTGTATCCCCAGCTATTCAAGTCAGCTGGGTCCAAACACATGAGGAGCAAAAACTAAATCATGCCCCCTAAATGCCACTCAAATTGCAGCTTCATAAATAGGGTAATCAATTGGTGTTGTTGCTAGCCATTAAAAGTTGAAGTGGTTTGTAATACAGCAATGGATAACCAGAACAGGAATAAATTGCTACTACCATTCAGTAAAGTAACCTGGTAATACAACTGAAATAAAAATATAATTCCCTTCAAACCAGAAATATCACTCTTTGGAATCTATCCCAGGAAATCAAAGCACCAGTACATAGAAGATATGAATAATAATGCTTATGCAGCATTTTTGTTGCAGAATTTAAAACAAACAAGAACTAATGAAAAAAATGAAGGCCCATTGCTAGTGGAATAGTGAGTATATTATAATACATGCTTAAAAAGGATTAGAGTTTTATCACTTTTCTTAGAGGGATTTCCACAAATTAAAAGAGAAAGGAAAATGCAGAAAAATAGGTAAAACATGATCAGATTTTTTTTGTAACACAAAGAGTGAAGGGAAAGGCTCCCATATATATATATATATATGTGTGTGTGTGTATGTATGTATATCCATACCATATTTCATTAAATCTAAAATTGCAAGACATATAGCAATTTCAGCAATGTTAAAATCTGAAAAAGGTACAAGGTGCATCTCAGATCTGATGTGATACAGTGTGTGTGTTTGTGTGTGTATGCACGCACATGTTACACAGCCTGAATAAAAGTGGAAAGAGACATGCCAATTTGTGAACACAGCTTGGAGGCCTGTGTTCGGGGTAAAGAATGAGAAAAGGAGTAGGGTCACAAACAAGAAAAAAAGGCTTAATTTAAAAAAAATGAAAACATTTATAACAAATATGTGTGTTTACAAAGAAACTAAACTGAAAAAAGTGGTTTATGTCTAAGATTAACTTGTGGGAATGCCCATGAAAATGTCAGATTTAAAAAAGCAAATTATGGGGTGATAAACATAGTATGTTTACATTTTGGCAAAAACAAAACACTTGCATATGATCATATCTTTGTGAACATTGTAGAAAATCCAGTTTGGGCATGATTATCCTTTACATTGTTCCACTGTGACAAGCATTATTATTTTATGATTTTAAAAATAAAATAAGGACTTCCCTGGTGGTCCAGTGGTTAAGAACCTGCCTTCCAATGCAGGGGGCGTGTGGGTTCAATCCCTTGTCAGGAAACTAAGATCTCACATGCCATGGAGACTATGTGCCACAGCTACTGAGCCTGCGAGGAAAGATCCTGCTTGCCTCAACTAAGACCCAGTGCAGCCAAATAAACAAATAAAGGTAAATAAACATTTTTTTAAAAACTAGATAAAATTAGAGTGGATAAAAACTGATGGGGCAAAAATGACAAGTTACTGTAAAGCTAAAATAAATGTAATACTTTTATTTATGTTTCAAACATCCTTTTCAAAACTACCATTATTATTTCTGGTCCATAATGCTAATTCCCCAGTGACTGATTACAAAATTTAGCCAAGCAGTCCATGTGATTTGTGTATCTTATTGTAACCATTCCAGTCACCATAATCACTTGGTTCAAATACTCTTTAAAACTACCACTAATCATTCAAAAATTAACGGTTTTATTCACATTCTAGCACTGAAAAAAATTAATGTTATATTACAGTTAAGAAGAGATAAAGTAGAACTAAAGCAGTCCCCAAGCACATCTTAATTTGGGTAGGTTTTTTTCTCCACCCCTGGGAGGTAACTAAAAGACCACCAGAACCAGCATCAAGAGAACCCCATCACACACGTGGTGTGATTTCTAGCTCTGCGTACCCATAAGGGTATCATTTCTCTCTCTGAGGCTCAGTTTTCTCATTTGTAAAAGAAGGGTAAAAATCCTCAAGGACCTAAATGAGAGAATGTGGTTGAAAAAAATCTAAATTATGACTGCCATGTAAGAATACGTGCTACATTCCAAGCGTCGTAATAAAGATGCAATGGAAAGAGAAAAGGAGTGAGGATCAGAAACTAAAGGTTTTTTCTCTCCATCACCATAGCTGAGTGCTTATGGCCGCTCCAGATCACCACTCATGGCCTCAATTTTTTCAGCTGTCCAATAAGCTGATGACAAGGTCTAATGACCTTTTCTAGCATTTTATTTCTAACATTTAAAGAAAAAACTCAATAGTTAATATTAGAAAACTTTTTATAAATTTATTAATTTGTATTTCTTTTGGGGAAGAGAAGAATTCTTAAATTCTTTACTCAGCCCCCTAAAGCTAAATGGGTTTACCTGGTGGCTCAGGTGGTAAAGAATTTGCCTGCAATGTGGGACACCTGGGTTTGATCCCCAGGCTGGGAAGATCCCCTAAAGCAGGGAATGGCTACCCACTCCAATATTCTTGCCTGGAGAATTCAATGGACAGAGGAGCCTAGCAGGCTATAGTCCATGGTGTCGAAAGGAGTCAGACCTGACTGACCGATGAACACTTTCACAAAAGCTAAATATTATCTGAACTGAATGTACTTCAGGTAAATTTAGTCACCAAAACCATTTCTGTAGTACTCAATGATAATGAAAAGGATTTCACAAGGTTCAGATAACAAATGAAGACAAATGTTTCTATAATCCTCTTTCCATAGAAGTACACAATCTTCATTTATCTTCAGGGATGACATCTGTTCCTTTAAAAATATTTCCTTTATTAGATGCGCTTTAGTGTCTGACTGTGCCTCGTCACGACTCTTACATCTATTATAGACTGTCCAGCCCTCAAATCTCTCAACTGAGACTCAGATCTGCTGACTCCCTGCATTCTTCCAGCTGATTGATGGACTTCTTTCTAATGGAGCTGCCGAAAGAACAAAATGCACAAATTGTGCTTTGCCCCTATTATGACTCTGGTCCAATAGAATTCTTGTCAACTACCGTATTTTACTTCTGCCCCTGCTCTCTGAAATGCGTGATTTATTTTATAATTAATAGTGCTTCTAAATGAATATAAATAAAGTATAACTGATTCAAGCTAATTTTCGAGTCTTTTTGCCTCATGTTTAACTCATTCAACATCTCTCTTGCCAATTTTAAAGATAGCATTCATCTGCCAAAAATAGCCCATGTCTCAGACTAGATACAGCTGTGATGGTTAATTTGGTATGTCAACTTGATTGGGCCAAAAGGTGCCCAGGTATTTGGTCAAATAAGCTGAGTGTATCAGTGAGGAGGTTTCTACTTGAGATTAATATTTGTATTGGCAGACTAAATGAAGTGGCTTTTTTTTAAATTTTGAAAGTCACTCAGTCATGTCTGACCCTTTGTGACCCCATGAACTATACAGTCCATGGAATTCTCCAGGCCAGAATACTGGAGTGTGTAGCCATTCCCTTCTTCAGGGGATCTTCCCAACCCATGATTGAACCCAGGTGTCCCACGTTGCAGGCAGATTGTTTACCAGCTGAGCCACAAGTGAAGCCCCTTGCCCGCCAATGGGGTGGAACCTTCCAATCCACAGATCCCAGAGAAAAACAAACAAGCTGGGTAGGAGTGAATTTCAGAGCCTGACTGTCAAAACCTGGCGTGTTGGAAGCTGAAGCTGAGTACAGATCAAACTCACATGGGTACTTAAACCACATATTTAATACTGAAGAGTATTTTTTAAGCAAAGGAAAATTCCTATTCCTCATAGCGCACACCTTTTGCTACTTGGGTTAGGCCCGCAATGCCTAAAACTGTTAAAACACTGTCATCTCCTAACACATCCCTAGTCTATCCCCCCAGCCACCTCCCCAGCACCTTTCCTGACTGCCTCCCCACCCGCATCCCCACCCCCATACTTTGCACTTTGCCACCCTTTCCCCTCTTCCAAGACCAGCTGCAATGCTTTTGCTTTATGAACCCGGCTTCTCCGCCCGCCCACCCACCCGTGGTAAATTCTTCTGGCTTGTTGGTTGTAAGTTTTTCTATCTTTGCATCAGGAATTGCCAAAGGGGAGTTTAGGGGCTGCTTCTGTCACCTGGAGCCTATCCATCCCAACCCCTGTCCCCATTGCGACCACTCAAAGTGCTCCTGCCAAGAACAAGCCGGCCAAGCCTGCGCAATGGCCTCTCTGTCCCTCCCGTGGCACCCGGAGACTGCTCCTACTGGTCCCAGGGTGCGGGGGCATTCCTCCCAAACTCCACTCCCACCCCTACTCTCAGCCCCACTCCTGTCCCCCACCCCGAGATGATCAGCTAGGCAGGAGCCTCTCCTCTCTCACTTTACCACTGCCTTCTCTGGGGCTTCCCTTGACACGTTGTGTCCATCTGGCTTCAGTCGTGTCTTTATGACCCCATGGACTGTAGCCCGCCAGGCTCCTCTGGTCATGAGATTTTTATTTTGTAGTTAAAAGAAATGACTTCCCTGGTGGCTCAGACAAAACAAAACAAAAAAAATCTGCCTGCAATGCGAGAGACCCAGGTTTGATCCCTGGGTAGGAAAGATCCCCTGGAGAAGGGGATACTTGTAATCCACTCCAGTATTGCCTGGAAAATCCTATGGACATAGGAGCCTGTCTGGCTACAGTCCATGGGGTCACAAAGAGTGAGACACAACTGAACGACTAATACACACACACACACACACAAACACAGAAATTTAAAATAGTTTTGCATTAATCTTATCAACACAGTTCAATCCAGGTTGTGTGTGTATACATAGGGTGCACACACAGATATGTATACAGTATACCCAGTAGCCAAGAGATTAGTGTGTTTATTATCCCTATTAACAGTAGACAGAATGTGGTCATTCTTTTTTTCAAGTTGAATTGGATTTGCTTAACTTCTGAACTTCCTTCCTTTGCATCATCTTTCTTAAAAAAAAAAAAATTATTTGTCTACCCTGGGTTCCAATTGTAGCATTCAGGATCTTCAGTTTTCACTGGGGGCATGTGGGATCTTTAGCCAAAGCATGCAAACTCTTAGTTGTGACATGCGGGATCCAGTTCCCTGACCAGGGATCCAACCAGGGCCCCTTATATGGAGAGTGCTGGTCAGACACTGGACTTTCAGGGAGGCCCTTGCATCATCCTTCTGGACACAACTATTACCATTTTCTTCCTGGGCTAATCGTATCCAGTCATTAGACTTAAGTTGTGTCTTTTTCGGTTTTCTTTCCTGCTTTATTATCAAGCTTTGGAGTCTTTTCAGATTTTGATCTTTCTTTGCTTTGTAATTATTTCCAACTCAGTTTAACTATTTGCAAAATAACTCAAAACCTAAAAAGCCCTCTGTGTTCAGGACTCTAAACTTGTTCCCTAAAATTTACCAAAGAAGACTTAGAAGCATCCAGGAAGTTATTTATTTTTCTTTACCCTCATTCCACTTGACTGTGTCAAAGATGGAATGAAGAATGACAGCAAATCTACTCATAAAACGAGTTGAAAATTCAGAGACTGTGAATTCTGTATCTGGCTTTGATGTTCACATATTTATAACCCCAAGAAAGTTATTTAAGATTTTTCTCTGGTGTATGACACATTTGTCAAATCATATAGGATTTATGATAAATGTCATGTGTGATATATGATAGATACTGAAAACTAAGCCTAGGCTTATTTGTTGAGCAGAATAGAACAATTAGCAAATTCACTTATTACAGCAGTAGTTTGCAAAACCCAAACATGAACAGAATCATCTTTTTGACCTTTAAAAAATTCACATAGTTACGGTTCATCCCAAAATGGCTGTAGTTGTTGTTGTTTTCTGTTTTTTAGGGTGTATTTTATTCTATTTTCTGGCTGTGGTGAGTCTTCTTTGCTGCCTGTAGGCTCTCTCTAGTTGCAGTGAGAAGGGCTACTCTTTGTCAAGGAGCACAGGCTCTAGGTGCGCCGGCTTTAGTAATTATGCTTCATGAGCTCTAGAGCCTGGATTCAGTAGCTGTGGTGCATGGGGTTACTTGCTCCACAGCATGTGTTATCCTCCCCGGCCAGAGATCGAACCAGTGTCCCCTGCGTTGCAAGGCAGATTCCTAACCACTGGGCAACAAGGGAAGCCCCACATTTGTTTTTAAGGAGGTCTCCTCACGTACAGGCAGGTGGGAAGAGCCCAGAATTGTAGGACAGGCTTGAGAACTGTTCCTGCAGTGGATATTTATCATCCATCTTTCAGAGAAATTAATTCAAACTTTTATCATCCTGCCTAATTTATCAGTAACTAATGAAAGATGACCATGTTTGGCTAATTGCAGATGTGCCAAATTTGGAACCCATGCTGTTCACAGCAAGCCTCAAGCTGTCAGATTGCTCATGTGCACTTTCCTGCAACCGGACATGGAAATTTTTACTTACGCCAATTAATGATTTTATTTAAAGTAAAACTATAAATAAATGGTAGTGGGAGAACAGGGCTTCCCTGGTAGCTCAACAATAAAGAATTTGCCTGTAATGCAAGAGTTGCAGGGGATGTGAGTTCGATTCCAGGGTCAGGAAGATCCCCTGGAGGGTGGCATGGCAACCTACTCCAATATTCTTGCTATCTCATGGACAGAGGAGCCTGCCGGGCTACAGTCCATAGGGTCACAAAAAGTCAGACTCAGCTGAAGTGACTAAGAATGCAAGAAAACAGGGTTGATGCTTTCCATCATACATATAAGTTCCTGTTGTATTTTTCAAAGTCTCAAAAAAAAGTTGAGTGAAGTGAAATTTAGGCAAATTATTACATTACCTAAAGGAATCTTTAAAGAAGAATCTCAGATATGAAAGTGTGCCTTTGGGTATTAGGACATAAAGAGGTTATTCTCCAATCAACCATTTCTTAAATAACTTTGTGCCAGGAAAAAAAAAAAGAGATCACCCTGCCCCCACAAAGCAAAAATTTTCCTGCAAAAGATGAGTTCTTTAATTTTTTTTCACCAGAAAATATCCCCCCTCATGCTTCTTTGTATACTTTTTTTCCTGCCATTTCAAAATAATAATGAGTTAGTGGCTTAAAGGGCACCAGGAGTTTAATCTCTTCTGATACAACAGAATCATGGATTGTAGAGCATATTTATGATAGGCAAGGTTAGCTGAGTCAAATCTCTCAGGCTCTCTAATCCCCTATCCCAAGTCAACGGTTTATCTTGCAGAAACTGTGCACCTCTAATAACTATGCCTGTTAAAACTGGGACTTCAATCCATCTCTTGACTTATGGGCATAACTGTTTCTTACAGTCACTGGAATCTTAATGTGGTGTTTCTTTGGGCTCTGTTTTACAGGTTACTTCCTAAACATCCCTAGAAATCACCCCTTCAATCTGAATTGCCTTCATGGGACTTGAGGGTAAGAGGAATTGATGCAAGTATACTGACTCATGCTGCTTATCTCCTGAGTAATAACATCCTTTGTTTCTGACCCAGGAGTTCTGTCTTCCCTCAGCAGTGGCACCCTGACTTGTTAATTGGCAAGTAGTAAAATCTCAGAACGTTCACAGATCTTGACATCTGTCAAAATGTCAGAAAATAATACAGTGAGTAATGAAAACTGAAATAGTGGGGAAGAGAGGTCAATGGAAGTATAAATGTCAATCTCATTATTTTTTTTTTGGTAGAGTAACAATAAATGCTATCTAAAATTGAAATATGTAGTTTAGAAAGGGAATAACTGTATTTTAGTGATTTTCATTATCTTATTTCTTATCTTTTTAAAAAGAAATATTTCTTTTTTTTACTGGTAAGCTTTTTCCTTTCAGTTTTGGTGAGATATAACTGACATACAGCACAGTTTAAATTTAAGGTATACAGCATAATGACTTGATTCACCTTCATCGTGATTATCACAGTAAGTTTAGTGAACATTCATCTTTTCAAAATTAAAGACATAGAAAAGAAAATTTTTCTTGTGATCAGAACTCCTAGGATTGATGCTCTTAAAAACTCTCATATAAGTAAACAACACTGTTAATTAGTTATCATGTTATATATTACATTCTTAGCACTCATCTGTCTTATAATTGGAGTTTGTATTTATTGACTCCCTTCATCCAGTTTCCTCTACCCTCAGCCCCCACCTCACCCCCACCTCGAGTAACCACAAATTGGATCTCTTTTCCTGTGATTTTGCTTGTGTTTGAAGTGTAATTGACCCACAACACTATGATAATTCCCATTGCACAACATAGTGATTGGATATTTCTATACATTTCAGAATGATCATCACAATAAGTCCGTATCATTCCCCTACTGATAACTCTTAGGAAGAAAGCAAATCAAAGTAAGTGTAAAAGAGAGACCCCCTGCTGAGTCTGGGAATTTTTTTTTTTTCTTTTTGAGAGACTGATCCACGAGACTTGTCTTTCAAATCATGCAGCTCATTATGATAATATACAAACCTGGTTCTGTACACAGAGTTGCAGAGCCAGGATCCCACTGTGGTCATGTGTTTTACTGGCCTCAGAAAATTTAAGCTTCTGACGAGAAGTTTTCCTGATGTAGAAGGCATTGGGAATCATGAGAAGACCACTAGGGCTCAGAGAACATTTGTCCCACCCACTGTGGAATCTGTGGATCTGGAGAAAGCCACATGGACTGGGGGAAGTCTGCACACACATCTCCCCCTTTCAACAAATGACGTGTATATTCCTTCCTGGTGCTGGTCCATTTCCATATTCACAGCTGGACTCATGTCATAAGACATCTGAGGCAATAGCCTCCAAAATGGGGCATCTACTCTCTGGGAATTGTGTATGACAGAACAAGGAGGAGCAAAAAGAAAATATAAGGTAGTTTGTTTGTATTTGCTTTTAAAGTTTCCATTTTTGTGATATTTATAAATGTAAAAATCAAAATATACTTTCACAGAGCACTGGGTGCTCAAAAGCTCTTTATTAATAAAGATGAGTAGGGACTTGTCTAGTGTTCCAGTGGTTAAGAATCCACCATGCAATGCAGGGCACACGGGTTCAATCCCTAGCCAGGGAACTGAGATCCCACATGCTGCAAGACAACTAAGCCCGAGCATGGCAACCACTGAGCCCATGCGCTCTGGAGCATAAAAGCTAGAGAGAAGGCCATGTGCCGCAGTGAGGATCCCACATGCCAGAGCTAAGACCCGATGAAGCCAGTAAATAAACAGAGTGACAACGATAGAGCTATGGGCTCCAAAGACATTGAAATAAGATGTGTTTGCTGTTTCAAAAACCTGGTCACATTCAACTCAATCACACTTTTGGATGCCTCAGCTTTGGGGGGTTCCTGGATTGTCTGTGCCCTCTACACAAACCCCTAACCCCTTCCCCACCAAAAAAAAACACACACACACTGAGATGCGTCCAGTGCAGAGTAGATGAGGCCCCAAGGATGAGAATCCACCCTAAAGCACTGACACAGCCTCGTAGCTTCAGGATCATTAAGAAATCATTAGCAGGGAGGGATTGCTGGTTTAAATTAGAATGACACTGATAGACTTACAATTAATAGAAATAAAAATTGTTAATTAAAATTGCATCTTATTTCCCCTAGGCATGATCTCTAGTTGCCACTTGGTTGAATAAAAATAGTCTCTTGATACAATTTGTCAACCCCAAAGAAACATTGGGAAAGTAGAAAAACATTTTAAAAACCTCACTTTTTAAGGATGACAAACTACCTCCCTCAGAGCTCATGTTTAAATTAGATTGTGTTTTGATTAACAAAAAAAAAAATTTAACTTTTTTGTTGTAAATTGTCACGGGCTGAATTTTGTCCACTCAAAATCCATGTGTTGGAGTCCTCAATATAAGGACTCAGAATATGACTGTTCATGGTGATGGGTCTTTAAAGAGGTGAAGTGAGTGAAGTCGCTCAGTCATGTCCGACTCTTTGCGACCCATGGACTATAGTCCACCAAATTCCTCCGTCCATGGGATTCTCCAGGCAAGAATACTGGAGTGGGTTGCCATTTCCTTCTCCAGGGGATCTTCCCGACCCAGGGATCGAACCCAGGTCTCCCACATTGCAGGCAGACACTTTAACCTCTGCACCACCTGTAACTGAGGTTAAATATTGTCACTGGAGTGGATCCTAATCAAGTCTGATTGGTGTCCTAATAAGACGAGGAGACTAGGGCATAGATAAGCGCAGAGAGAAAACCATGGAAAATACAGAGGAAGATGACCATCTGTTAATATTTACAAGCCAGGTAGAGATCCTTCCTTGATGACCCTCAGAGGAAACTAACCCTGCTGACACCGTGGTCTCAAACTTCAAGCCTCCAGAAATGCGAGAAAATAAATTTCTGTTGTTTAAGCCGCTTAGTCAATTTAGGAACACCCAGTACATTTTAGGGACACTAATTTAACCTCTTACTGAATTAACTTTCAGAAGTATCAGAATTCAATAGTCGGTAGATTAATCCTGCCTGTAAAAATTTCTTCTCTATTATCAGTAGTTAGCATATGACTTAGCCTATTGAATGTATTAATAAATATGGAACAGCATGTTATGTGTTGAAAATTTTTATGCATCAAATTATCATCTGTGGTTCCAAGAGTGTATATCTTATCATAAATGTCATCTTCCTTTTAAAAATGATTCAGAACAATCTCTTTTTGCTACAGTTGAGAAAATGTTCAAATATGAAAGGAAAATGCCCATTACAAATGGTGTATACTCCAAAGTTATGTGTTCTTTGAGAGATCTGAATGCTTTCACATATACATTCAAGACTTTAGATGTGAACGCACTGACAAAATGAATTTCATTTTCCCATGACTATAAATATAACTTTTGAAATACAAAGTTATTAATTGCCCTCCACTATCTCTTGCAATTATAGAAGTTTTCCACAAGTAGGTATAGATCAAAATGAATTGTTGCTGATGTCCACCATGAACACACTGAAGATGGTATATTTATTTATTTATTTATATTTGGCTGCCCTTGGTCTTCACGGCTGCGCACGGGCTTGCTCTAGTTCCAGCAAGCGGGGGCTACCCTCTAGTTGCAGTGGGTAGGCGTCTCATTGCAGTGGCTTCTCTTATGGAAGGGCACAGGCTCTGGAGTGTTTGGGTTTCGGTAATTGTGGCATATAGGCTCAGGAGTTGTGGTTCCCGGGCTCTAGAGCACAGGCTTGATTCTTGTGGCGGACAGGCTTAGCTGCTCTGCAGCACATGGTATCTTCCCTGATCGGGGATCAAGCCCACGTCTCCTGCATTGGTGGATGGATTCTCTACCGGTGAGCCACCAGGGAAGACCCTCAGATGGTAAGTTTATAAGAAGGAAACACATAATACGTGAGTTAAAACCACAATAGGTGTCTGCTGTTATGGGCTACATGCTAATGGCTGGGCTACATAGATGTTTCATTGTCACAGCCAAGAGAAAAACAAGCACAAGAGCACTTGTTTATAGACCTCAGGAATGACAATCCCTTTGTGCGCAAGTCATATTCTAAAACAAATGATTCAACTCTCTGCTGTTTTAAAATTTTTGTGAATACTCAGCACTCCTCCCAGGCAATATCCCTCTCCATCTTGTATACGTTGCTGCTGCTGAGTTGCTTCAGTCATGTCTAACTCTGTGCGACGCTATGGACTGCAGCCCGCCAGGCTCCTCTGTCCATTGTATTCTCTAGGCAAGAATACTGGAGTGGGTTACCATGCCCTTCTCCAGGGGATCTGCCTGACCCAGGGATCAAACCCGGGTCTCCTGCAATGCAGGCAGATTCTTTACCACTGAGCCTCGTGGGAAGCCCACATCTCGTATATTCTTGTATCTAAACTCACACGTATTGAGTTTAGATACAGGTGATTAGTTAACATAATTTTATATTCTATAGATACTTAGTCAAACATCTGTTAACATTTATTAATTTGATTCTGCAGTATTCCTTTAAGATATGAAATCTCTCTTTTTTAAAATCACAAATATTTCAAGGTACCATGAAAAGGTCAGAGGCTCCAGTGTTGTGTTCATGGTGTCCAGTGGATTAAAGAGTCCTGCCATGTTGTAGGACCTTGCAGACCAATGGTTTACTACCGTAACTGACTAGTTGGCTGTGTCTTATAGACTAATTCTCAAATTTTCAGTTTCAGAAATGGCTTAGTCAGTTCATCTAAAAGCAACTGGACAAATACTGACAAGCAGTGGAGTGGTAAACCAGAAACATAATGGGATAATTTATAATGAAAAACACAATAATTCATAATGTTCACGTCATCAGTATGGCATAGAATTATCTCTGGAGGGAAAATGACTCAAGTAAATTAAGTTTGGAAGTCAGACTGTGAGTCATTCCTATACATCTAAGATTGAAGCGGATTTGTCTCTTTGGTTACCTCTCTTTACTAAGGAGTATCTGGCCATATTTGTTGTCTAGGATACTTATCAACATTTCACTTGGTTATTCTGGTTTGAATAATGAATGTATGGCTAATTGTGTACAAACCTAACAAAGCCTTCCAAAGTGGCTGCAAATTCTTGCATTTCTCTCAGCAGTGTATGACAGTTCCAGTTATTCCAAATCCTTTCAACCTTTGGTATTGTCAGTTTTGTTTTTTTTTTAATTGTAGCCATTCTAGTAGGTGTATGATGGAATCTCATTTTTATTTTGATTTGCATGTCCTTAATCATTAGTGAGATTGAATATATTTTCAAACTTATTTGCTGACATCTCTTTTATGGTCAAGTCAAATATTTGCTTGTATTTGCCCAGTATTTCGTTGTGGTCAACAAGCAGATTCTGTATAAGTTTTGCTAGATCTATGCCTAAATGTATCTGTTTTTGTTTTTGGAGCTATTGTAAATGGTACTGTAAAAAAAAAGTTTTCATACATTTCTACATACTGAAGATGATTCAGTTGTATATGTTGACTTGGTATCTTATATTATTGACTTCGAATATGAGTATTAAAGAGTGTTTTTGTTTATTCCTTGAGATTTTTATTGTAGATAATCATACCATCTGCAAATAGGGCAGTTTTATTTCTTACTTTTCAATTGGTATGCTAACTTCCTATCTATCATCTCTCTCTCCATCCATATAAAATCTGTCTTGTCTTATTGTACTACCTAAGATGTACTACGGTCAATAGTAATGGTAAGAGTGGCCACTCTTGCCTTGTTCTTGATCATTTTATTTTTTCAGTTTCAAAATTTCAGCTTGGTTTATCTTTAGATCTTCAATTTCTTTGCTGAGGCTATTTTTCCATTAGTTTCTAGAATGTTCACAATTGCTGGCTGGAATATTTGTATAGCTACTGCTTTCAAGTCTTCCTCAGATCCTTCCAATATCTGTGTCATATCAGCATTGGCATCTGTTGGTTGTCCTTCCCTGTGAAAACTGTCCTGATTGTTCATCATCCCCCAAAGAAATCCCATACCCATTAGCAGGTATTTCCCATTTCCTCTGTTTTCAGGCCTGGTCCTAGGCAATCTACTTTTGACTTCTGTAAATTTTCCTATTATGAATATTTTATATAAATGTAATCATTCAATATAGTCTTTTGTTATTGGCCTCTTTCATCATTATACGATTTTCAAGAGTCATGCGTGTTGTAGCCTGTATCAGCACATCATTCTTTTATTGCTGAATAATTGGAAGGACTGATGTTGAAGCTGAAACTCCAATACTTTGGCCACCTGATGCAAAGGGCTGACTCATTTGAAAAGACCCCGATGCTGGGAAAGATTGAGGGCAGGAGGAGAAGGGGATGACAGAGGATGAGATGGTTGGATGGCATCACTGACTCAATGCACATGAGTCTGGGTAAACTCCAGGAGTTGGTGATGGACAGGGAGGCCTGGCGTGCTGCGCTTCATGGGGTCACACAGAGTCAGACACGACTGAGTGACTGAACTGAACTGAATTTTCCATTATATGGATAGAAGCTATTTTATGCATTCATCACTTGATGGAAATTTAGGTTCAAATAATGCTACTATGAATATTCCTGTACAATTGTTCATGTAAACATATGTTTAAATTTATCTTGGGTAGGTACTTAATAGTGGAACTGTTGGATCATATGGTAAATCTATGTTAATATTTTGAGACACTTCCAAAATCATTTCCAAAGTAAGTGTATTATTTTGCAATTTCATTAGCATTGTATAAGTGTTCCAAATTCTGCACATCATCACTGTCATTCTAGATATAAAGTCATATATCATTGTTGCTTTAATGTTCATTTCCCTGACGGCCAGTGGTTTTTTTGCTGAGGACTGAGGAAATGTCTGTTCAAATCTTTTACCCATTGTCACTTGTCTTTTTATTATTATGAGTGTTCTTTATATATGCAGAATACAAATCCTTTATCAAATGAATGATCAGGAAATTTTTTCTCAATTTATAGGTTGTATTTCATTTTTGTAATGTCCTTTGAAACATAAAAATTATAATTTTGATGAACTTATCTTTTTCTTCAGTTCCTTGTACTTTTAATGTCATATCTATGTTTCATTCTAAGACTTTAAAGTTTTACCTCATATACGGAGGTCTCTGAACCATTCTGAGTTAATTTTTGTAAGTGGCATAAAGTAGGAGTCCAGTTTTATTCATTTGCATTGTCTGTCCATTTGTTGCACCCCTATTTGTTGAAAAGACTATTTTTATCTTGTTGATTGGACTTGGCATCCTTGCCAAAGAGCTGCTAAGTTGCTTCAGTCATGTCCAACTCTGTGCGACCCCATAGGTGGCAGCCCACCAGGCTCCCCTGTCCCTGGGATTTTCCAGGCAAGAACACAGGAGTGGGTTGCCATTTCCTTCTCCAATGCATGAAAATGAAAAGCGAAAGTGAAGTCGCTCTGTCGTGTCCAACTCTTAGCGACCCCATGGACTGCAGCCCTCCAGGCTCCTCTGTCCATGGGATTTTCCAGGCAAGAGTACTGGAGTGGGGTGCCATTGCCTTCTCCATGCCAAAGAACAGTTGATTGTAAATATGAGGGATTTATTTGTGTACTTTTGATTCTATTCCACTGATCTATTCTACCCTTTGCATCTACCCTTATGCTGGTACCACCTTGTCTTATTCCTTTAAATTTGTAAATTCTGAAATAAATAAGTGAGTTCTCCAATGCTGTTCTTTTTCAATACTTTTTTTTTTTTTTTTTGCCTACCTCTATTTCATGTGCCTTAAATTGACATCTAAATTTTAGGATCATCTTGTTAATTTCTTCCAAAAAAGCCAACCACACTCTGGGTTGCATAAAATCTGTAGATCAATTTGAGAAATATTGCCATTTCAACAATATTAATTCTTCTGAACCAAGAACTTGGGACATCTTTCCACTTCTTTAGGTCTTCTTTAATTTCTTTAAGCAATGTTTCATAATTTTCAGAGTGTAAGTTCTATACTTCTTTCATGAAATTTATTCCTAAGTATTTTGTATACAATTGTAAATGGTACTTTTCTCCTTGCTTTCATTTTGCATGGTTCCACTGAGTTTTAACTTCAACCCTGTATTTTTAATTCCTAAAAGTCCCATTTGTACCTTTTTCCATAGTGGCCTAATAATTCAAGCTTTAACGTATATTCTTTTAAAGTGAAAGGTGATCAGATTTGGTATTTGAATATATGAAATCTCTGCAAGTATGTTTTGCTCACCTGTTTTCATCTATGTCTCTACTGTAGAGATTTCTTTCCTGCTTTGTTTTCCCCCTTTAATTGCAGGAATGATGTAAGATTTAGCTTGAAAGTGTTCAGAGATCCTTTGGAATTGCTTCTGCCAGATCTTTGGGGACACTGACAACCCTTGATCACTTGGAATTAACTTTACCACCCGGGGAAGTATGTATTTCTGTACCAAACCTACCTGAATGGTAGGAATCTTCTAGGGAAACCTGTGTTTCCTCTGACACTCAGAGCCATATTTGAGATGTTTGCCAATGTTATCCCTTCACATGGTGATAGTTCTCTAGCTTACCTTATTACTGAGGTTATCATTCTTTGTAAGTTGTATTTTTCTGTGAAGGGATCAACTATACAAACCTCTACTCTGCTCAAAGTGCCAGGTTTTGTATGTGGCTCTTTTTTTTTTTTTAAGTCCTCATATGTTATTTATTTTTCATATACTTATATATTTATTTGACTGTGCCACATCTTAGTTCTGGCATGGGGTATCATTAGTTGTAGCATGTGAGATCAACTGGATCTCTAGTTGACCACAATTCAACCCAGACCCCTGCATTGGGAGCGTAGAGTCTTAGTCACTGGACCACCAGAAAAGCCCTTGTATGGTTCTTTAAATCCCAAGTTCTTGTCCCCCAGAGATTGCCAAATACCATAGACAAACACCTGATTCCAGCACTTATATGCCACTCCAAATTCGCACTTTATTATCATTTTTGCTCTTATTATTATTTGTACTTTTCTATCAGATCAACCATGCATTATAAAATACTTAAAATTATATAGTAATTTTCCTTTCTTCTGAACATTTAGTCTGCAATATTAACTGCAGTGGATTTTAATTAATGTCTTTTTAATTTCACTCCAGCGAAGGTGGGGAATTTGATTCCAGTTCTAGCAACATGACCTTTGGTTAGTCTTTCTCTCTGTGTCTTAGCAACTCCACCTATGAAAAATGAAGAGGTTAGGCTAAATTATCCTTATGGACCCTTTCAGCTGTAAATGTTCATGACTTGCAGATGCAATAATTTTTAATTGTGCAGAGACTTCAATATTAATCACGTAATGGGAGTTTTGTTTTGTTTTGTTTTACATAGCAGGGATGAGATTGTTTTACTCAAAACTATAGTTTTTCTCTGACCTGAGTGGCTCATTCATTTTCTCTTCTATAGTGGGAGTTCTTGTATTGGGGCCTGCACACCTGATTGATGACTATTATAATTCCACTTTAAAATATTAGAAGAGTAAAACAAAATACACCAAAATAAAAAATTGTTTTTTTCCTTCACTTTGATTTTAATAGTACCCAGAAGAGGTAAAATAGCAATGACATATCCTTAAAAGCAAGATGTTCCATAATTACTATTAATGACTTTAAAATTTTATTTTATTTTGGCAGCATCACGTGGTTTGTGGGATCCTGGTTCCCTGACCAGGGATCAAACCCAGACCCCTGGCAGTGAGAGCATGAAGTCCTAACCACTGGACAACCAGTGAATTCTTCTAAAATTTTTTGAGATATGGTTTGGCTTTCTTTAGAAGAGTTATTGGTTATAGAAATTCTCCTAAAATTTCAGATAGCATTCAGAGATAACTATATAGTTAGCCAGTTCAACACTTTCAAACCATTCAAAAAACAAGCCATAAATCGGCAGCAGGCATTGAAAAAGAAAAATCCTCTTGGAGCAAGTGCTATTTACTACCAAGAACCCATGAATGATAGAGAACAATATAAACCAAAAGGGTGCTTTCCTTCCGTCATTTGAAGTTGCAGAAGCAAGTCTATATCCTTGAAGAAATGAAATGCACTGAGACAGCATGAAATACATTATTCAGTTGCTTGCTACATAATGTGATTTAAATTGTTTTTCCTTCCATTATCCTCAGCTCGTGGGCACTTAAGCTGAGGCAGATTTATGAGCAGTTCATAATTAACAAGTGTTTCTCTCCAACAACGATAGTAGCCTAATTTCGGGGGAGATGGGGTCTTTCTCTCTGCCCCCACTGAGCTTCTCCATCAGCACCTTTGCTTCCCTCCAGTCTATGACTCCATTAACTTCAAAAGCAAATTAGAATCTAGTCTTTTTAACTGTAGTTACTCCCTTCAAATCAAAAGATACTTCATTAGTTTGCATCTAGGATATAGGTGGGGAAACAGTGGAAACAGTGTCAGACTTTATTTTTGGGGGGCTCCAAAATCACTGCAGATGGTGACTGCAGCCATGAAATTAAAAGACGCTTACTCCTTGGAAGAAAAGTTATGACCAACCTAGATAGTGTATTCAAAAGCAGAGACATTACTTTGCCAACAAAGGTCCATCTAGTCAAGGCTATGGTTTTTTCAGTGGTCATGTATGGATGTGAGAGTTGGATTGTGAAGAAGGCTGAGCGCTGAAGAATTGATGCTTTTGAACTGTGGTGTTGGCGAAGACTCTTGAGAGTCCCTTGGACTGCAAGGAGATCCAATTAGTCCATTCTAAAGGAGATCAGCCCTGGGATTTCTTTGGAAGGAATGATGCTAAAGCTGAAACCCCAGTACTTTGGCCACCTCACGCAAAGAGTTGACTCATTGGAAAAGACTGATGCTAGGAGGGATTGGGGGCAGGAAGAGAAGGGGATGACAGAGGATGAGATGGCTGGATGGCATCACTGACTCGATGGATATGAGTTTGAGTGAACTCTGGGAGTTGGTGATGGACAGGGAGGCCTGGTGTGCTGCAGTTCATGGGGTCGCAAAGAGTCGGACATGACTGAACGACTGAACTGAACGGAGGATATGTTACTGTAATAACAGCATCTAGTATAAATAGCATAACAGGATGGTCTAAAACGAAGTGGGTTCAGAAAAGATTTTGAACCTGAATTATGACCAATGCCTAAAGGACGGCCTGGACACCATCTGTGATTCTAGCCTACATTCATTAGACTGTCACCCACTCATAAACTCTTAAAAGACCCACTAGGCCATGTTTGGTGGGTCATGAGTCAGTCCTGTGACACAAGTTAAAGTTGGAAAGTTGTCTTCTCCAAGATGGTTTTGGCAAAGTCTATTTTCAGCAAATATGAGGAGCTCCAGAAGGAAGTGACGTATCTAGTTTTCTTCAGCTGCCTCCAATTTGCCCACACCTGGTACTCCAGGCCCCGAGAACCCCTTGTTGTGCTGGCAGAGCCACAGCTGCAAAACGTGAGAAGGAGAGGAAGGAGGCTTCTGACTGTCGTGATGTTGCTTTTCTCTCCGTCTATACCTCGAGATCACCTGGGAGGAAGTCCCTGGGCATTTCTTATATTCCATCTCGCTTTGCCCAGCTTCAGAAAGTGTGATATACATCCTGCTGTGTGTTTCACAGGATGGTTTAGTGATACAGAAGCCAAGAAAAGAAGTATTTGCAGAGAAGGGAGTGGGTAACTGCATTGAATGCTGCTGAAGAACAGAGAAGAGCTCTTTAAATTTGACAGCATGGGGGGAGTCATGAGTGATCTTTGAAGATGGGAAAGACATTGACTGGGAGGAGCTAAGACATTGACTGGGAGGAGCTAAGGAGAAACAAGAGATAAAGATAACTCTGGTACTTCTGGTACTCTGGTACTTCTGGTACTTCTTCTATAAAGAATAATAGGAATCAGGACTGGGAGGAGCTAAGGAGAAACAAGAGATAAAGATAACTCTGGTACTTCTTCTATAAAGAATAAAAGGAATTAGGGATGTACCGCAAGAGGATCATGGGAGTCAAGGAAGTGCTCCTTAGAAGGAAAATATCAGAGAAGTTTCTGTGCAGATGACAACAATCCAGGGGACATTAATAATGCATTTCCTCTTCTAGAAACTTATGAATATAATCAGAAATGTGAACAAAAAGAAATGTCTAAAAATGTTCATTTTATGTCCATTTAAATTAGTGAAAAAATGTATAAAAGTGGAAAAGAAATGTGCCAAAATGCCAACAGCAGTTATCCTTGGTTGATAGAATTATGAATAAGTAGTGATAAAAGTAAAAAATAAGAAATTATTTTCTCCTTCATTGTTTATTTTCTAAATTTTCAATGTGAGTATATATTTCTCTTAAAATAAATGTACGAAAAACATTTTCTTTTTAAATATGTGAATGTATCAAATCCTCATTAAATATGTTTAGATATTATTCCTCATGATAACATCTAACACAGTCTGATTAAGGAGAAGGAAATTCTTATTTGTAGAGAAAGCCAGAAAAGACATATGTCTATAAGAATTTCAAATTTTTTTATATTCTCCATTTTAAGATGAGAATATTTATTTCCAAACCTAGCCTATAACTTTAAAGATGAAAAAATAAAATTTGCAGGTAATATTTATTTTTACAAAAAGAGAACTGCTTACTTTCTACTAGACCTGCAAGCATTTCATATGAACACCAATTCAACCAAATGGATTTAGATGCATTTACAAAAATTGCATTAGGTGTATGAATTATGATTGAATAAAATGCCTCATGGTAAGTTAAGTGTGTAAACCAAATGTTTAAGAAATGCTTCTGTTCATATCTTAAGTATATAATTCTACCATGTGCAGGTTGTCCAGTTTAAAACTCATAATTAGAATCCAGTGAAGCAGATGACAAAGCAGATGCCTAGAATACAAATGTGCAATTTATCCTTGTATATGATTAATTTATGATCTGCTCTGCTTTGAAAATTTATATATATATATAAATTTATATATTTCAAACACTCATTTTTATTAAAAGTGGTTTGTTTTACAGACAACACAATTTTATATTTAATTTAATTTTCATTATTATCTTTTGGAACAACTGTTTTTTCCCTGAAATATTAAAGAAGAAAAATGTTTTATTAGGTATACAATTTACAACAACAGCAGGATCTGCTACTTTATTTTTTATGAGACTTATTTTCTGGTATTTTTAAAAATTCACAAGACACATTCACATTCCTTAGTGAACTATTTTTCCCATCTTCAAAGCACTCATTTTATTTTTGAAATTCTGGTTATGTCCAAGTTTATAACACGTGTCCCTTACTTTTATGAGCATCAATTTCAAGTATCATAGCTAAAAATCAAGCAAATATCTTTATAAAGAAAAGTAAAATCTGAAACATTTCAAAAGAAATGCAAAATAGACTGTGACCTTATTAAGACTTATTGACTACCAACCACACAGAAGATCTTGTTAAACTTTAAGGTCCTTCTTATACCTTTAATAATAATCACAATAATTTTTTGAGTGTTAGGAGGTACACTGTGGCTCCACAGAAACGCTGTCGACACCTGGAGAGGCCATTTATCTCCACTGTTGCTACCCTTCTTTCTTTCTGCGAAGTCTCTAATTTTACTTTATTTTGACATCTCTTCTGATTTTGACAGTTGGTTTACTGCCTGCTTCTCAACCTCTTTCTTCAATTATGGAAGATCTACTCTTCACAAGGTTTTTTGCCATTGCTTTTACATAGGTGCCTCTGGAAAGTTTTTAAAAATCAGATTATTTCAGGTGCTTCGATAAGTGTTGATCAAGGATCAACAAGGATATGTTAATGTAATGCAATGAAAAGAACATACAATTTGGAGCTGTGAGACCTGGGGTTGATAATCCTTTGTCTGTCACTTAATAGTTATGTAACTATAAATGACCAAGAGCCTTTCTGAGCCCTGGTTTCCACATCTTAAAGCGATAAAAATACTTATATCAGGGCTTATAGTGAATGAGGTGCACAAAAGATAAAGTTCTCAAAAGTGCTTTGTACAGTGAAATACTAATGCTATTGTCATTTTAAAACTGTAATGGTTCTGACTTTGTCTTTCTTTACTCCTAGTTGTCTCTGAGGCTTTCCACATCTATAATTGAATCTGCTATTTTCTCTTTGTTAAAATTAAAGTTTATGCTAAAACCTAAATGCAACCATGCTCTGGAGCCCACAAATTAGCACATTATTCTTTCCCAGTTTATCTATAGGACACATGCATGGTTCTAGGCAGAGGAGCGTGCAATGCGGCAAGCTTAACTTTAAACAATGAAACGACAGATATAAATTAGAAGAGTCCTAGGAAGAGCTGCTAAGAATAAGACCAATTTTCTTTTTATTTCAAAGTTCTTTGAGGCTGCTCTAATCATTCTGCTACAAATCTAAACACAATAGACAATCAATGTTTCAAAATAAAATCATCTGAAGGAATAGGCCAAGAGGGCCAGATAACTTGAGGGCTTTAAAAATCCTAATAACTAAGTGTCTTTGAATTCTACAAATGGTTTCCAAATAACTGGAGTCATGTATATATACATTAATAAGTAACATACATTATTCCAACTATTCATATAATAAAAGTATTCTCTTTACCAAGAAATTACAGAAATTATGCACGCTCTTTAACGCAAGCTTGCTAGGTCTAGAAGTGCCATATGGACTTTTCCACCATGCAGATCTTTCTTGATCTTTTAAAGAACTGCTCATCATTTCTGCATTCATTCCAAAAATAGTCATTAAACACCTATCATATATTAGGAAATAAGTATAAACAGTACACAAAACAGCCACTATCCCGCCCCCAATCTCTGTTCTGATTGAACCTCATTAAATATTGTGTTAGATGATAATAAGTTCCAGGGAGAAAAATAAAATCAGGGAGGAGAGTGAACTGTGCAGTAGTGGGGGAGAATTTTTGCTTATTTATTGGCTTGTTTGTTTGGCCCTTTAATTAGGGTAGCCAGAAAAAGCCCATTTGAATAAAGATGAAGGAAGAAGTGAGGGAGCAGGCCTGGCAGGTCAGGTGGGGAAGCTTCTTTGGGCGTAGGCAGCAGCCAGGGTTAAGGTTCCAAGGGTCAGCGTGTGCATCTGGCATACTTGACCATCAGCAAGGAGACGACTGCCCTGGAGCGGAGTAAGGCGGTGGGAAGGTTGCTGGAGCTGTCGATGTATCCTGTAGGGCTTTACAGAACATCCTGAAACCATTGGTTTCTCTTCTGAGAGAAAAGATGGGCAAACATGGAGGGCACCAAACAGAGACCTGACTAAATCTGAATAATCTGACTAAATTGCTCCGGCTGCTGTGCGTGGATACACGGGACAGGGCAGGGGCAGGAGCCAGGAGATAGGGTTAGGATGCTGCTGTGAGAGGTGATGGAAAGCCTGAACGAGGCTAGCGATGCTTAGATTACCTGAAAGTGTCATTGCAAGCATCCAAAATGGTGGTTAGAGAAGACAGGAGATAATTCAATTTAGAAACACGTGTATTTGTAAGGGCCTCCCTGGTGGCTCAGATGGTAAAGCATTTGCCTTCAATGCGGGAGACCCGGGTTCAATCCCTGGGTTGGGAAGATCCCCTGGAGAAGGAAATGGCAACCCACTCCAGTACTCTTGCCTGGAAAATTCCATGGATGAAGGAGCCTGGTGGGCTACAGTCCACAGGGTCGCATAGAGTCAGACACGACTGGGTTACTACCCTGGGGGTATTTGTAAGATAGGAAGAAGAAGAGGAAACCAGATAGTCTCAGAGTTCCCAGAGTTCAGGTCAGGTCTCTGCTAGACCCTCCACCTAAATTTTAGTTCAGATGTCAAGACTGATAATGCCACACACACCCTGAGAGGTTATGAAAAAGTTAATTGCTTAAATAATTGAGGTTTCTGGGCAGCAGAAATTAGAAGGGAGGGGATTGGAGGGGAGGCTCATCTCGCGGGTCAAAATGGCCTGAGAGCAGAAGGAAAGGAAACTGACTCAGGGTTTTTATTGTGGTTGAGTGTTGGGATGGTGGTGAGAATTCTAGTGGATGTGCAGAGGTCTGTGTGGTTTGAATTTCCCATTGGATCCACTTGCTGTTTCTTATCCACTTGCCAGTTCGTGATATACCAGGGGGATTGAAAGCTGTGGACAGTCAAACATCAAAATTGGGGTCTGACTCTTTATTATAGCCCTGAGTGACTTCACTTTCACTTTTCACTTTCATGCATTGGAGAAGGAAATGGCAACCCACTCCAGTGTTCTTGCCTGGAGAATCCCAGTGATAGGGGAGCCTGGTGGGCTGCCGTCTATGGGGTCGCACAGAGTCGGACATGACTGAAGTGACTTAGCAGCAGCAGCAGCAGCAACCCAGTTTTAAAGGAGTCAGGTCCTCTAAAAGGTACTTCTCCTCCTGAAGAAGTAATGCCAGAGATAATATAAATATTAGAAAACAATATTTATTGACTCATTCACTATTTCTTGTTTGTGCTTGTAAATATATTGTAATTGTAAAAATAAAAAAATATAGAAAAGAATAAAACAGAAGTTAAAATTCCCTCATAACCTCATCATCCTAAAATAATTAAATAATCACAGTGACCCTTTTTGTGTATTACCTTCCTGTATAGATTAGTTTGATTATCAGAAAAATAAATTTAAAAAATAATGACGATTTTTTTCTGGTGTACATTTCTGTACATTGACCCCTTTCCTCAATGAAATCCCTATATAACTGCTGTTCTCAAACCATTTTTAACTTATAGAAGAGTTAACGCTACTGTTCAATTTTGCTTACTGTCCCTGGTGGTGCTTTCAACCTATTCTCTTGCTTTTTTTAAACATGGCAGAACTGAATCTACTGTATTTTTAAAAAGTCGGCAAATCTATGTTTCTTTGTCAGAGAAGTGTTATTTTTACCAGATTTATTTTTATTTTGCTGTCAAGAATCCATGGGAATTTGAACTTGACCTTTACTATTCAATGCCTCTTGGAAAGCTAAGAATCACCACAGGACCACACAGTTCTACACCACTCCACAAAAAATACATTGTATATTTGAAAATCCACAGTTTCTTACCACTTTCAACTTTCAGGTGCTTATAGAACTTGTCAGATTCAAAGGCAGAACCACGAACCTTTATGTTTAAAAGATGTCATGGAAGTTTGGCAATGGTGCCTCTGAAGTCAACTAGAATGGGCGCTGCTTACCCCCACTATGCTCATCTTTTCATATTCTTTACTGCTGTTCCGCAGAGTACTTTTCATTGCCACCGCTGAGGGACAAATAGGAAAAAGAATCCATGTGTTGCTTGTCATCTACTCCTTCTTGCTCACTTTTTGTTTGTTCGTTTGCTCTGTTCCGTTTAGTGAATATCAACCTACATAGTCAGTCCCACGATAAAGTGAGTGGAGTTAGCTCTGTCATAAGGCGAAGGTGGCACGGCCTTGGGCTTTGCAAAGAAAATCCTCAAAGGTGCAAGGACCTTCAAAGATTTTGGTTCTCAGGGACTTCCCTGGTGGTCCAGAGTGAAGACTGCACCTTTCAATGTAGGGATTGTGGGTTCAGTCTCTGGTTAGGGAGTTAAGATTCCACATGCCTTGAAGCCAAAAAGCCAAAAGGTAAAACAGAAACAAGATTGTAACAAATTCAATAAAGACTTTCAAAATGGTCTATATCAAAGACATCTTAAAAGAAAAAAAAAAGGACCTTGGTTCTCAAGGTGGTCCCAGAAAATCCCCCTGCATCCATGCCCCGTCACTTCACTCATATCCGACTCTTTGCAACCCCATGGACAATAGCCCACCAGGCTGTTCTGTCCATGGAATTTTCCAGACAAGTGGAGTGGGTTGCCGTACCCTCCTCCAGGAGATCTTTCTGATCCAGGAATTTAACCTGTGTCTCCTGCATTGCAGACAGATTCTTTACCGCTGAGCCCCTGGGAAAGCCCCAGGAAAACACCTTATGGCTTTTCAAAAGAAGGTTGACTTTGGATCATAGAAATATGTGAATGTGTTTCCACTTCACTTACATCAGAGACATTTGTGTAAAGGATACAATATAAGTATATGTAGATAACAAACTTTTTAAGGGAGAAATGCATTTTGGGCTCTTTGTGGAATGATCGAGAAGAGTGTTTTCTGATACTTATGCGGAACACAAAGCCTAGAACATTTACTGTTGGCCCTTTATAGGAAAGCAGATCCCTGCCCTGGTCATCCATGTTCACACAGAGAGGACTGTTTATGTCAAAGTTTGTTAAAAATTGATAGTTAATTTGGCATTATAACTACACACATTAATTATAAAAAATAAATTATTGTCAGGTATTGACTCATAAATAGTGAGATTATATTTATTGCAAAAGTGTCTAGAAATGGGGAATATCATTCTCAGGCAGGACATAGTAAAAAGAAAGAAAGCAAGTGACTTTGGAAGAAAGCATGTGGTCTTTTGTTTAACTTATTCTTTCTCATTGCTTTTGTTCAGTCACTCAGTCATGTATTGGAGCTTCAAGGCCTCGTTGGTTCCTGCACTTGAACTACATTGTGATAAAAACCAGTGTAAGACCTACTTTAACTTTACGAACAGTATTAGGTGAACTTAGCTTGGTGTGATATATACAAAGCTATAAAAATCTAATTGTTCTCTCAAGAAGTTAATATTAACATTATTATTAATAATCATACTAAGCAAGGGCTGCTGGATCTGAGAATTCATCTTTCACTAGTGTCTTTAAAGCCCATTAATTTGTACTGATATTAAGAAGCAGAAGACTTTTTTTTTTCCTATGTACAAAGAATATTTTGAATTTCCTCTTGTCTTAACTTGATGTAGGCACATGAAAAATCTGTATGAAAGGGAAATTCAGATTGGGATTTTATTACAGAAAAATGGAATTTTACAAAAAGAAGTTATGTTAAAATATTTTACTTATAAATTACTCTGTACTGTGTGAAACACTTAAAAAAAACTATTAGGTGATTTCTGTGACATATAATATCACATATTTGTGCTCTGTTGCTCAGTCACATCCAATTCTTTGCAAGCCCATGGACTGTAGCCAACCAGACTCCTCTACCCATGGAATTTCCTAGGCAAGCATACTGCAGTGGGTTACCATTTCCTACTCCAGGGTGTCTTCCCAGCCCGGGGATCAGACTTGCCTCTCTTGTGTCTCCTGCACTGGCAGGTGGAATCTTTACCACTACTGCCACCTTGGAAGCCCACAGCGTTCTTTAAAAGTGTAGGAGCTATGTGTATCTTAAAGAAAGGCACAACTCTGTATCTTTCTACTACATACTAACATCTATGACATTTATTTCAAATAATTCTGCCCTTACCCAGAAATTCCGCAAGGAATTAGAAAATGCACAGACATAAGTTCCTGTAATATTGCATATTTATCATTTTATTCATATTTATCGGGCTTCCCAGGTAGCTCAAAGTGTAAAGAATCTGTGATGCTGGAGATCCCCTGGAGAAGGGCATAGCAACCCACTCCAGTATTCTTGCCTGGAGAATCCCATGGACAGAGAAACCTGGCGGGCTCCATTCCATGGGCTCATAAAGAGTTGGACATGATTGAACGATTTTCACTTCACTTCACTTCATATTTATCATTTAGTATTTGCTTCATAGAATTTCTATTTTAGTGGACACCCTAAGTTTTTGTCAAGGAACTTATAAACACTTTTCCCCATTAATCTTATAAAATTTCTTGAAAAAACTTAGTTTTTCTAAAGATCTTCTTTTTTGATGTCTTCAGGAAAAGTCTACTTTATAGATTTTATATTTTATAAATCTTTCACGATATAAATTATTCCCACCTTCCCTTTACCTTTGGCAGCACAATCTTTCAGAATTTTCTGGAAAGAAAAAGCTTAAGTCATTTCCCATCATTTCTAGGTATAGGATTAAATTAATCTAACAACATTTAGAGAAGAAACTCTTCCTTTCATGGAGCATTTGTGCTCTTTTCTTTTATTTCCTTTGTACCTGAAATTTATGTGCTCAAAGGGATTTGTAAATCATTTTCACCACCTACACCACTGATCTCAGACACTGGAAAAACATTTTTGAGTCTTGATTTCCTTTCCTGCAGCATTTTCAGGATGACAGATTATACTAAGATAATTTCGATTAGAATGTAAATTGGATTATCTGGAATTCTATCAAGTATAGTCATTGTCTCCTCTTCGCTCTAATATCAAGATTAGTACAGTAATGATGTGCTGATTAGTACTGTACTGTACTCATGCACTGATATACTGTAATGAGTAACGGATGCTCCTATTTATTACCCCAACATACCACACTGTCCTCTGAATCAAGAAGGTTGCCAGTATGGTTTCAGTAGTTATTTTATTTATACTAATCCTTTAAATATGTACAATCTTATTTGACAAAGTTCTGTTAGCCAGATTATTCAATTAACTAGATCAATTCTTTCTTTGCTTTATGTTGGATAACAGAAAGACTGTCAAGTTTTAAGTTTGTTGGATTATTCCACTTTTTCATTTCCTATATGTAAACCCTCTCTTGCATCTTATTCTTTTTTTTTCTAAGTCAAAGTGTGTTTAAAGTGAATTTTCCAGCAGCTCTGCACTTGCACCCGAGCAGCTCAGTGCCACTGAAGAACACACAATGCTGCCAACCAGTCTCATTCAATTTATGGCCATAGGCGCAAATATGACTCTGGGATTCTGGCATCCCTGCTGTATTTCTCTGGTCAATTCACTCTCCCACTCTCTAGGATGACTGTTCCTACACTATCTCCTATCTCCCTTGCCTTCTTCTTTCTCATCAGATGACTTTGCCTTTGGTCATCAAGCAGAACAGAACTTCCACATCCTCCCATCCCCACATCTACTCAGCTACCCGTGTCTGTCCCCACAGACTTGCTTTCTCACCTGTTACAAATGAAACACACCAGCTGCGCTCCTACCCAAGGCCAGAACACCCACGCCTGCCTTGGATTCCATTTACATCCCCTCACAGCCACCCAGGTGCTCCTGTATCACCCTTCCCTCCCCCAACCCCCCACTCCCAGCTTCCTGAATCCTTCCCTTTGGCAGCCCCACATGCAGAAATTTCTCATTACTAAAAAAGACCCTTCCATACTGCATAACATTCTCTAGCCCCCACCCATTTTTCTGGTCCTTTATGGTTACAGCCCCTATATTGTCACAGCCACTTGCTCCCCTCAGTGTCTCTTGAGCCCACCCCCATGGATGAGACTGCTCTGGGCAAGGCCAGAAACTAGCCTTCCTGTTGCCAATCCAGGTCCGTTTCAGTCCTAACACCTCTGGATCCCTCGGCAGGAATGGATGCGGTTGCTCATCTTGAAATGGCTTTTTTCGCAGGTCCCATGCTGAGCTCACGGCTGATCCTTCTCCTCTCCTGTGGCTCCTAGGAGTCCCTTGCAGAGTCTCTAGGTTGAGGTACATGTTCATTGCTTGCCTTCTTTAATCTAATCTCACTTTATCCTGTGATTTTATGTACCAACTACATGCTTAAATGGCCAAGGTGGCTCAGTGGCAGAAGAATCTGCCTGCAGTGCAGGAGACTTGGGTTTGATCTCTGGGTTGGGAAGACCAGGAGGAGGAGGAGGGTATGGACCAAGCTGGAGGAGGATATGGAAACCCACTCCAATATTCTTGCCTAGGAAATCCCATGGAGAGAGGAGCCTGGTGGGTTACAGTCCATGAGGTCACAAAGAATCTGACACAACTGAGCAACTAAACAACAACACAACAATGATATTTCTACCTCCTGTTCTCCCCTGGCTGCTGACACCCCTTGAATAACTCCACTTAGATGACTGTCAAGTGCCTGAAACTTGGTATGTCAGAATGAGGACTCTTGCTTCTTCTCCCTCCCCACTGCCAAACTCACTCCTGTCTCTTCCATTTGAGAAGATGGCAACTGGTCCTGTACTTGCTCTTATCAAATATTTATAGGAGTCCACAGCCCACATCTAGTAAGCATTCCTACTGCAGGCAGCTTTTGGAGATATTGCAGGTTCAATTCCACACCACTGCAATAAAGTGAATATCACAATAAAGCAAGTCATAAGAATTTTTTTTGTTTGTTTCCCAGTGCATATAAAAGTTATGTGTACACTATATTGAAGTCTATTAAGTATGTGATGGCATTGCGTCTTTAAAAACAATGTACATACCTTAATTAAAAGATAATGCTGTTGGGGAAAAAAATGATGCTGATAGAATTGTGCAACTCAGGGTTGCCACAAACCTCCAATATATGAAAAATGCAATATCTTCAAAGTCTAGTAAAGTGAAGCACAATAAAATGAGGTATGTCTGTGTCATAAATTCTGAACATTTCTCATCCCAGATTTGCCTCTGTAGGGACCAAGTCCAAGGCTTTGCTAGACCTATTGAACACTGCTTCTGCCCTTGATCCCTCTGGTCTCTATTCCATGAATTAGATAGAACAGTCCTGTTAAATTATGAATCAGCTCAAGTTCTTCTGGCCCAGAACCCTCCAGTGACTTTTCATCATATTAGTGTGCTGTGTGTCAAATCACTTCAGTTGTGTCTGACTCTTTGAGATGCTATGAACCGTAGCCCGCCAGTCTCCTCTGTCCATGGGATTCTCTGGGCAAGAATACTGGAGTGGGTCCCAATCCAGGAATTGAACCTGTATCCCTTATGTCTCCTGATCTGGCAGAAGACTTCTTTACCACTATTGCCACCCAGTTTAAAACAGGGCCAAATACCCCTTACAGCAATTTGGTCTTGCCTTGCCTCTCTAATTCCTCTTGCTTCCACTCTCCTGTGCTTTTCCTTTTCCCTCCACAGTTCATAAACCTTCTCGTTTCTCCCCAAATGCACCACGTTTTATCCTGCCTCAGTACCTTTCCACTTGGTGTTCTGGCCACCCAGAACACTCCTTCCTCCAGGTATTTCATGACATGCTCTCTTCCCTTTATTTTTCTTTATATTTTTATCTGCATCTGAAATGATATAGTGTTTTATTTGAACCTTTCAAGGACAGAAACGTTGTCCCTCTTTGGGCATTGCTTTATCTCCACATTTACAAGAGTGTGAGAAACATGACAGGCACTCAATGAATATTAAATGATAAAAACTAATCAATGAAATAAGGTATTTAAAATTTTTTTTAGTTCTAGTTCCACCTACTTGTGTACTGGACATTGATTATACTCTTTGAAATGGAGCTTTTGTCACAGGTATGGTTCTAGTTGTCCGCAGCTCTGGACCTTTACATAATCTCTCTGATCTCTGCCAATGTCAATATCACCTCTTGAGAGTGGCGTGAGTGCCCCGTTGGTTCAGTTGTGTCTGACTCTTTGCAACCCCATGGACTATAGCCTGCTAAGCTGCTCTGTCCATGGCTTTCCCAGGCAAGAATACTGGAGTGGGTTGCCATTTCCTTCTCCAGGGCATCTTCCCAACCCAGGAATCCAACCTGTGTTTCTTGCATTGCAGATGGATTGTTTACCATTGAGCCACCAAGGGAAGCCTCCTTGAGAGTGATAAGGATTGTAATTACAACAGACCACCTTGTGTTCATCTAAGAGTTTCAAGTCACCCACAGAATAATGTGGAATTTGGATTGCCTGTATATTTGTTTACCTTTTATTATGAAAATCAGAAAATGTAAAATCATAAAGAAAATAATATAATGAACCCAATTTAATATCACACAGCTTCAACAATTAATTCATAGTTGAGCTTCTTTCATGTATTGAGTTTTTCAAAAAGTTTGTTGGGTTTGTAAGAAAAAAAATTTTTGGTCAGCTTGGTATCTCACTTCTTACTTCTCCAGGTTAACTCTGAAACAAATCTAGGCATTATCTCATTTCACCTGCAAAATTTGCATCACTATCAGGTGGCTACATTAAAAAAAAACACACTTAACCATAATACTGGTATCACACCTTAAAATTATCAATTTCTTAATATCAACAACTATTTAGTCAATATTCACATTTTACTCATTTTCTTATAAAAATATTTTAAAATGTTTGAGTCAGGTTCCAGAAAAAGTCTGTATTTTTTAATTGTTTGATCTGCCTTTTGTTCCTCATCAAAGTCCCTGTCTCCTAATTCCCCTCCCCACCCACTCTCTATTTTGCCACTTTGTGGAAGAAACAAGGTCTTTTTTCCCCTGCAATCTCCTTTCATTCTGGATTTTGCTGACTGTACCTTCCACATGTTTATTCTCACATTTTTGCAAGTGTGGATATATAGTGTTTCCTATAAATTGCTAATTATTTGTAGAGCTTTGATCAGAATCAAGTCAACATAACTTTTAGCAAAACTTCTTCATAGGTAGTGTCTACTTCCAATCGAAGTAATAGTAATATCTGGATGTTTCTCTTTTAGTGATGCTGTCAGCTGTTAACATACTACTTAGATTAGCTGTTATCAAACTTTTTGCCTTATGAGTACATTCAGTTCAGTTCAGTCACTCAGTCGTGTCCGACTCTTTGCGACCCCATGAATCCCAGCACGCCAGGCCTCCCTGTCCATCACCAACTCCCTAAGTTCACTCAGACTCGCGTCCATCCAGTCAGTGATACCATCCAGCCATCTCATCCTCTGTCTCCCCTTTTTCTCCTGCCCCCAATCCCCTCCAGCATCAGAGTCTTTTCCAATGAGTCAACTCTTCGCATGAGGTGGTCAAAGTACTGGAGTTTCAGCTTTAGCATCATTCCTTCCAAAGAAATCCCAGGGCTGATCTCCTTCAGAATGGACTGGTTGGATCTCCTTGAAGTCCAGGGGACTCTCAAGAGTCTTCTCCAACACCACAGTTCAAAAGCATCAATTCTTCGGCGCTCAGCCTTCTTCACAGTCCAACTCTCACATCCATATATGACCGTAGGAAAAACCATAGCCTTGACTAGACGGACCTTAGTCGGCAAAGTAATGTCTCTGCTTTTGAATATACTATCTAGGTTGGTCATAACTTTTCTTCCAAGGAGTAAGCGTCTTTTAATTTCATGGCTGTAGTCACCATCTGCAGTGATTTTGGAGCCCAAAAAAATAAAGTCTGACACTGTTTCCACTGTTTCCCCATCTATTTCCCATGAAGTGATGGGACCAGATGCCATGATCTTCATTTTCTGAATGTTGAGCTTTAAGCCAACTTTTTCACTCTCCACTTTCACTTTCATCCAGAGGCTTTTTAGTTCCTCTTCACTTTCTGCCATAAGAGTGGTATCATCTACATATATGAGCTTATTGATATTTCTCCTGGCAATCTTGATCCCAGCTTGTGTTTCTTCCAGTCCAGTGTTTCTCATGATGTACTCTGCATAGAAGTTAAATAAGCAGGGTGACAATATACAGCCTTGACGTACTCCTTTTCCTATTTGGAACCAGTCTGTTGTTCCATGTCCAGTTCTAACTCTTGTTTCTTGACAGGCATACAGATTTCTCAAGAGGCAGGTCAGGTGGTCTGGTATTCCCATCTCTTGAAGAATTTTCCACAGTTTCTTGTGATCCACACAGTCAAAGGCTTTGGCATAGTCAATAAAGCAGAAATAGATGTTTTTCTGGAACTCTCTTGCTTTTTCCATGATCCAGCGGAGTTGGCAATTTGATCTCTGGTTCCTCTGCCTTTTCTAAAACCAGCTTGAACATCAAGAAGTTCACGGTTCATGTATTGCTGAAGCCTGGCTTCGAGAATTTAGAGCATTACTTTACTAGCATGTGAGATGAGTGCAATTGTGCAGTAGTTTGAACATTCTTTGGCATTGCCTTTTTTTGGGCTTGGAATGAAAACTGACCTTTTCCAGTCCTGTGGCCACTGCTGAGTTTTCCAAATTTGCTGGCATATTGAGTGCAGCACTTTCATAGCATCATCTTTCAGGATTTGAAATAGCTCAACTGGAATTCCATCACCTCCACTAGCTTTGTTTGTAGTGATGCTTCCTAAGGCCCACTTGACTTCACATTCCAGGATGTCTGGCTCTAGATGAGTGATCGCACCATCGTGATTATCTGGGTCATGAAGATCTTTTTTGTACAGTTCTGTGTATTCTTGCCACCTCTTCTTAATATCTTCTGCTTCTGTTAGGTCCATACCATTTCTGTTCTTTATCGAGCCCATCTTTGTGTGCAATGTTCCCTTGGTATCTCTGATTTTCTTGAAGAGATCTCTAGTCTTTCCCATTCTGTTCTTCTCCTCTATTTCTTTGCATTGACCGCTGAAGAAGGCTTTCTTATCTCTTCTTGCTATTCTTTGAAACTCTGCATTCAGATGCTTATATCTTTCCTTTTCTCCTTTGCTTTTTGTGTCTCTTCTTTTCACCGCTATTTGTAAGGCCTCCCCAGACAGCCATTTTGCTTTTTTGCATTTCTTTTCCATGGGGATGGTCTTGCTCCCTGTCTCCTGTACAGTGTCATGAACCTCATTCCATAGTTCATCAGGCACTCTATCTATCAGATCTAGGCCCTTAAATCTATTTCTCACTTCCACTGTATAATCATAAGGGATTTGATTTAGGTCATACATGAATGGTCTAGCGGTTTTCCCTACTTTCTTCAATTTAAGTCTGAATTTGGTAATAAGGAGTTCACGATCTGAGCCACAATCAGCTCCTGGTCTTGTCTTTGTTGACTGTATAGAGCTTCTCCATCTTTGGCTGCCAAGAATATAATCAATCTGATTTTGGTGTTGACCATCTGGTGATGTCCATGTGTACAGTCTTCTCTTGTGTTGTTGGAAGAAGGTGTTTGCTATGACCAGCTCATTTTCTTGGCAAAACTTGCCCTGCTTCATTCCGCATTCCAAGGCCAAATACATTACAGTCTTAAAAATTATCGAGGATCATTCAGAGTTTTTGCTTTGTGGATTTTATCTACTGGTGTTTACTATTTTAGAAGGTAAAACAGAGAAAACTTTAAAATATTTCTTTGAGAATTAACTGGCAGTGCACTGGTTAGCACTCCACACTCTCACAGCCAAGGGCCCTTGTTTGATCCCTGGTCAGGGAACTAAAGCCCACAAACTTACAATAGTTATTTGTTTTAAATAACAATAATCAAACATTAAATGTTAACATAAATAGCTTTTATATGGAAAACTCTATTTTCCAAAATAAAAAATTAGCAAGAAGAGCACTGTTTAACATATTTATTAATCTCTTTTATTAATCTCTTTTATTAATCTCTTAAGCAAGACTGCTGGCTTCTTCCTTTTGTTTCTGTATTTAATCTGTTGCAATATGTTGCTTTACTTGAAGTACATTTAAAAAAAAAATCCATCATCAGAAAGATGTGTTGTTAGAAGTGGAAGGATTGTTTTAACACCCTTTTCAGACAATTGTAGATATTTTTCTCGGTACTATAAGAAACCTTGATGAAAACCTTTAGTTTTCTAAAGGTTAGTTGCAATGTGAGATCTAAAACCACATCAATGAACTTTTCCTATTCCATTACAGATAAGTTTATCTCCCTTTTTTTAGTGGATCTCTTAGCAGGCATGAATTTGTGACAATATTTTGAAAATATACTGATATAGGTAGAACTTCCAAATGTGGACGTATTTCTTTATTCAATATCAAAGAATCACATTAATTAATAACCACTGGCTATTTTTTAAAAATCTGTGTTAGAAGCTTTCAAGCTCATGGTGACAAACTAAGGTTTCCATAGGGGCCCCAATTACACGCAGGTTTCCTTTAAGTCAAAGGTTCAAGAGTGTTCAATAATTTTAGAGTATATATCCCGACAGCAAACTTAAACCAAGTAAGAAGAAGTGAAAACAAATATATAAAATTAGTCTGTCTCAAAAAAGAACATCTACAACCTCTCAGTCAATAGGGAGCCTAACAGACCTCAGGAAATAGCCTCACCATATCATTTGTCGTAAGACCGGATTGGAAATCAACTGTTAGGTGGGAACAACTAATATTTGTTCAGTTTTTGACACCTGTTCATAAACTGAGTGATTTCACAGTTGTGATTAGGTAAATAACTTGCACTTGTCAGAGATAGCTTTCATCAATATCATTTCACTTGTATTGAGATTTTTTTGATTATATCAGTATAACCTGATTTTCAGGTGGTAAGTTAACTTTGCTGATTTAAATGAGAAAAAAAAAAAAGCTACTCCTAAGAGCTGCCTATCATTTAACAAAATAGCTTCACCTATCATCTCTACCTTGCTGCTGCTACTGCTGCTAAGTCGCTTCAGTCGTGTCTGACCCTGTGCGACCCCATAGACAGCAGCCCATCAGGCTCCCCCGTCCCTGGGATTCTCCAGGCAAGAACACTGGAGTGGGTTGCTATTTCCTTCTCCAATGCATGTAAGTGAAAAGTGAAAGTGAAGTCACTCAGTTGTGTCCAACTCTTAGTAACACCATGGACTGCAGCCTACCAGGCTCTTCCATCCATGGGATTTTCCAGGCAAGAGTACTGGAGTGGGGTGAAATTGCCTTCTCCACCTTAGGAAACACCAAACTAATTCTTTCCTCTGCTTCCTGAGAGCATTTGAAAATATAGAAATGGGGGGGGGGGCTTACCAGAGTGGTAAAGAATTAGCCTTCAATGCAGAAGACGTGAGTTTGATCCTTGCATCAGGAAGATCCCTTGGAGGAGAGCATGGCAATCCACTCCAATATTGTTGCCTGGAGAATCCCATGGACAGAGGAGCCTGGTAGGCTACAGCCCATGGGGTTACAGAGAGTCAGACATAACTGAGCAACTGAACAGCAGGAGAGTGGACCAGAGATAAGAGTATAAGATTGTTAAAAAATAGATCTCATTTTATTTTCTATCTCTATTAATCTCTTGCTTGACTCTTTCTGTTAGTGATCTCCAGGTCTCTGAGTTTTTGAACTTTTTTTCTTTTTTTTACCCTTTGTTCCTTCCTTAAAGAAAGAAAGGCCTGTTATAATAGTAATGAATTATCTAATGGAATCCTGCTGCTGCTCCCTACTGCTCCATGTCTCTCCTTCTTTCATATATGTGTTGTCACACACAAGTATAATGTATACGGCTCAGACATATTAACAGACATCCCCGCCCACCATGCCCCCAATTAAGTTGCCAGCCCAATGCCTGACTCCCAGCCACTGGAGAACAGATTGCCTGTTACATCACTCAAGTCCATTATTCTTTTTTCTCCCTATGGCATATGCTCCTCCTAGATGCTTTTCAGCTCATAGTTTAAACAGAGGCAAGACATATTCTGCATTTTAAGATTAATATTATATATCCTTGACTTTTACAAGCCTAGACACCCTGGGGACTGACATTTAATAGATGTTAATGGAATTTAATTTTTACACACCCTATGTGTGAACATTTATCTTCAAAAACAAATGGTATGAAACCTCATGAAACGTTATGTGGCACCAAGAAAATTTCACAACAAATTATTTTTCATTCTATATCCTTAAATCAAGTTATAGAGTCTGAGCAAAGTAGAAAGGCTGTCTTCTGAGATTTAGAATTTAAAACTTGAATATAATTATCATTAATTTATTACACTGAGTATCAATAGGCATTTTGCCAGTTATTACCAGTAGAAAATAGTTCAAACGAATGCCTAAAAAGAAACATTTAGAAACTTTGTCTAAGATAGATTAAAAAAGAAAACCTATTTTTTCATTGATTTTCATCAGGCGAGGGGTCCTCTCTATAAAAAAATATCTGGCCCCAAACATTAAATAATAATCAGCATCATAAATGTTTTGGACTTTTTTTTTAAAGGAAAGAAATTCTAATAAAGCAATACCACTTGAGAATACTTGTAAAATTATAGGTACTTGACAATGTGTGTTGAGTAAATTAATTTGGTGTTCTAAGACTGTGCCTAGGAGCATAATAGCCACTTGTATTTTTTAAAGTACATTTTTGTCTGGATGTAGAATAGTTTAATTCAAATTTTGGCTAATGTAATGATTCATGGAATTTGAATAATTAATTAAAGATAGAAGAAAATATCACCTTCGTAATCTTAATTCATGAACCCACATACAAAAAACAAAAAACTATGGGTTTATTCTCTACATATTTAGAATGCTGAAATCTCTCCAGTTCCAATTAATGAAAAAAAAAAAACAACTCTTCTCTTTTTGCTTCAGTGCCTGGCACTGAAGTGCCTACTTAATAAACACTTGATGAGTAAATGAATGATTTTGACAGTAGCCAGGCGCTTACAGCAAAATGAGGTAATGCAGGGCATTGTGAAGAACACGTAAGGAAACAGATCTGGGTTCCTGCCCTACATCTGTCACCAACCAGTGGTGTGACCTTAGGGAAATGACTTGACTTTTATAGCCTCAACTTCCTTCATGTAAACATGGATGCTTGAGATGACCTTGAAAGGCCTTCTAGCTCCAAAAACCTACAGTTCTAAATCTTTAAAACTGCCTGTTTCACTTTGGATTTTAGCCTTGTGTCTCTCCCTCCTGTTAAACCTACAAAACTTGTATTTGAGATTACACGTAGTTGCCTCTGGAACTAAATCTATTTAGAGAGGTTCAATATGCTAAGGCAAGCAGAAGAAAGAGCTTTGAGGGCTCACACGTAAAAGGCTTGAGCAAGTGCAGGAAAGGAGAAAGGTTAGTAGAAGTATCTGGAAAGTGTTTCTGTTGTTCGGACTAGTGAAGACTCCACATAGCAGGCTTTCTCTAGAGGTAATAGTAAGTTTTATTTATGACTGATTAGCAAGTGATTAATTTAGAAAAGGCTTCCTTTCCAAAGAGTGTACCAGGATGCTTTATTTCCTAATTGGATACTGACTTGCACATAAATAAAGGGAGAATCACTGCCGACGGCCGGGGAGACACTTTGACATGGCAGGTTTGTTCTTGTCTCTGCCCTGATTTACTGTATGACCTTGGGCAAGTCATTTATCTTTCCCCAAACCAGTTTCCCTAATTATAAAATGGAAATAAAAACACTTGCTGCCCGTCTCTAAGGATTAATGAGCAAGGTGAGCATCTCTCAGCTCACAGAGGGGAAAAGGCTGTAGATAAGCAAGCAAAGAAGCCCTTGGTAACACTGTTGGATTTTTCATACAACTGGGGAAAGAAAAAAAAAAAAAGCAATACAACCTGGACCTTTCACTTTCCCACTCTAAAAACAAAATGCATTCCCCTAATACAACCAGTCAGACGTTTTCTGCATGTCCTCCAGAAGCTTCCTGGCTGAACACAAGCGCTGAATCAATGCCTCCGGAGTTCTAACCCTCGCTCTCCTGTGAACAGTGGTGACATCTTGGGTGGGAGGAACATTCGTTTAGGTGCCTCCCTTTCTTCTGTAGGATGTTGTTGTTTAGTCACTAAGTCATGTTTTGCTCTTTTGTGACCCGGGTGTACTAGGGCCCGCTAGGCTCCTCTGCCCACAGGATTTATCCCACAAGAATACTGGAGTGGGTTGCCATTTCCTTCTCCAGAGGCTCTTCCCATCTCAGGGATCGAACCACTGTCTCCTGGAAGATTCTTTACCACCGAGCAACCAGGGAAGCCCATACTGTATAATAATATGATTCTTGCCATATATACAGAGAAATGTGTAGGTTCCTGGCATATAGGAAGTTCCAAATAAATATCTGCTATATCTTCTTTTCTCAGCAGCACTATTCACAGTGCTGGAATATTTGCCTCCTACAAGTCAAAGGTCCTTATGAAACAGTGTCTGGGTACGACGGTGAATCTGATGCAAAAAATAAACATTCGTATTTTAAAAGGGGGCCAGGAACTAGTATAAAACCTTGAAGATACTTCTTTCACTGAACTAAATCAAGTTTGTGGCAACTTGAACACCTTTTGGCAGCCCACTCCAGTACTCTTGCCTGGAAAATCCCACGGATGGAGGAGCCTGGTGGGCTGCAGTCCATGGGGTCGCTGAGGGTTGGACACGACTGAGCGACTTGACTTTCACTTTTCACTTTCATGCATTGGAGAAGGAAATGGTAACCCACTCCAGTGTTCTTGCTGAGAGAATCCCAGGGACGGGGGAGCCTGGTGGGCTGCCGTCTATGGGGTAGCACGGAGTCAGACACGACTGAAGCGACTTAGCAGCAGCAGCAGAACACCTTAAAATTCAGTCACGCAATCGCTAGGGGGCACTGTGAGTCCGCCTTGGCGCGAGAGAGGAGGTGAGCCGCGAGGGGCGGAAAGGGCTTAGTGCTTCCAGCGCCGAAGCGCGCAGAAGAGGAGCATCCTAACAGAACCGACGACTCCAGCTCGAGCTCCGGAAGGGGTGACCCGGGTGACTCAGAGGGGATGGGGAAAGGCTACTTGCAGCCCCACGGCTCTCCGCGCTCGATTTCCCACCTCCCACCAGGTTCTTTCCAGGCAGATCCTTCCTGGCAACTGTTCTTAATCTGCTAGTCCCGAGGCTTGGGAACCCGGGTCATCCTCTTCCCTCCGCCCCCAACTATAGGGAATATTTTGGGTGCAATTAGGTGCGTTAGTTTCCCGCCTCAAAGGGCAAAAACTATTTGATTCTTTAAGGGGTTTATAGCCCCAAAGGGGTTAAACTCTTATGATTTAGGTAAAGCGGACCCTCTCCCCGCTCTAAAGACCAAATGTGCAGGTCTGGAAACGACACTGAAATTATCGTGGTCCACCTCCAGGGTCGGGGCTAGTGGCTGGCACGCCGCCACGGAGACTCCAGGAGAAATGTCCAGTTCAGGTCCTGAAATGGCTCAGGTGCGAAGCTGAATCGCCTTTCCCCGAAAAGAGAGGAGACAGTGACCCTGCCCACCGAGTACCTAAAACCCAAATTTTCCGAGCCCAAGAAGAGGTCAAGACGCTCAAGAAAACTCGAGGTACTCGGGCTGTTCAACCTGCTCCTCGGGTCCCCGACCCCATGGGCCTGTTCAGGTGTTGAGCACGAAAGAGACAACTCGGTAGCTTTCGTTCTTCCCAAGAGCGTCTCCTCTAACGCGAGCTGGGTGGTGGTGTATCGATGTCCACGCGATCCCTGGGCGGGAGGCGTGCGCTCTGCTCCCCAGGCTCCGGTACTGAACACCTAGAAGTGCCGTCCCTGGAGGACAGAGCCACTCGGGGAGGTCGGGCAGGATGCTGGGTGGTGGCGGTGGGACCGGAAGGAAAGCGTAGTGGACACGAGGGTGAGAGGACCCGGTGGGGGATCGCAAGGGATGCGCCAGCGGAGGGAAAGCACAACCCAAACCAAACTTTCCCGGACCCCGGTGTCTAGGAAGCGCGAGCCAGGCAGAAGCACCAGCCTCTCCCACCGCCCGGTGCGCCCAGCGGTAGCGAGGAGGGGCCGAGCGCAGCGCCGGCTGGAAACGGGCGGTCCCCGCGTCGCGCCCACTCGCCGAGCCAAAGCGCCGCTGCTCCCGGCGCTGAGCGGCGGTCCACCTGAGAAGCCGGACCGCCGGGCTCCGGCCTGCGCGCGGGCTCGGACGAAAGGGGGAATCCAACACGGATCGGGAAACGAGAGGGGAAACTTGACCTCACAGCCTCGCCCAGCCAGGGTAAGTGCCCTTGGGCGGCCCGCGAGCGCGCAGGCTGGAGTCAGAGAGGCTCGGGAAGAAGTGAGCGCAGAGATTTCCACGGGCTAGAGAAAACGGATTTAAAAAGACACGTAAAAAGCCATCCAAGGCTGCCGCTGGAGCCTGGCAGTTTGGAAGACCACCCCCTTCCCGCTAGGAGGACAACCGTGACTCGCACTCGCGGAGACCAGGCGCTCTTGGGCGGCCGCAGGTCTGCGCGGAGGGGGGTGCCTCTCCAACGCGAGGCGCGCATTCAGACGCCCACGGCGGCGGCCAGGGACTGAGATGCGGCGCGCAGCCGGGGGACTGTCCCGGCTGAGGAAGGTCCTGGGCGGAGCCGGGCACCGCTGACCTCGCGCGGGTCCGAGGGGTGTGCCCGGGCCCCGCCCGCCTCCCCCCCCCTCGCGCGCCCGCCGTGCGCTCCTCCCCGCGGCGGCGGCGGCGGCGGCGAATCCAGGGGCTGCGCGGAGCAGCTCGCCTAGCCGCCAGTGCCTGCAAGCTCCGGGTTGCTCGGGGAATTCACTTGGCTGCTTTGCCGCTACTCCCTCCTCAGGCTTCTGATGGCTTTCTGTCTCCGGCGCTGTCCTCTTTAAAAGGAAAACTTTACCGAGATTTCATTTTCCCCTTTGGAGGAAGAGGATTAAAAGTTCTCAGAACTGGTGCCGCTCGGGCGCCGGGACGCTGTTTGCCGGCGGGGTTCCGGGGCCACCATGTGCACCAACATAGTTTACGAGTGGCTGAAAGCGCTGCAGCTCCCGCAGTACGCCGAGTCCTTCGTGGATAACGGCTACGATGACCTGGAGGTGTGCAAGCAGATCGGGGACCCGGACCTGGACGCCATCGGGGTGCGGGCGCCCGCGCACCGCCGCCGCATCCTGGAGGCCGTGCGCCGGCTGCGCGAGCAGGACGCCGCCGCCGCCGGCCTCTATTTCACGCTGGAGCCGCAGCCGCCGCCCGGGCCGTCCCCGCTCGCCGTCCCCACCCGCCGCCTGGGGGAGTCGTGCGGCGGCCCGAGCCAGGGCCCCCGCGGGGACCCCCGCGGCCAGACGACCGCCCCTCGCGGCAGGGAGCTGGTGAGCTACCCGAAACTGAAGCTGAAGATCATGATCCGGGATAAGCTCGTCCGCGACGGCATCCACCTGAGCAAGCCCCCGTACTCCCGCAAGGTAAGGAGGCGCCGCCCGGACGGCGCGGGGAGCGCGGCTTAGGGACCCGCCCAGCCCGTCGGCTCCAGCGTGGGGCAGCCCATTCCGGGAGACGACGCGAGACGAGGATGCTTCGGGTGTTTGGGACCCTTTTCTGTGTTCTTCCTGTCTTCGCTCTTTTATTCCCTCCTCCCTGGTGTTAAGACAGGACCTCTCACCCAGGTGTTAATAATTCTCCACTAGGACCAAGTCCCCCGCGTAGTCTCAGTCAGCAACTGGACGCTCGGTGCTCCCCCACGGGGGCCCCGGGCAGTTCCTGATAGCCTCCATGTAGTTTTGGGTCTAGGGGTACCAGAAGAATGGTTAAACCCCACATGGTTCTCGACCTTTCTTTCTTCCCCTTCTTTTCCTTGCCTTTTCGAGAAGCTGCTAAGGGAAACTGGCCAACTCTTTTCATCAAAGAGTGAGAATTGATGCCCTGTTGCTCTCAATTCCATTCCGTCGAATCCCAGCACTGCTGCACATTTGGAACGCGAATGACTGACCTGAACAGTGTAGGGGAAAAGTTAACAGAAAGCCAAGTCGGTCCACTTGGGATAAGTTCCTTCGACTTAGGTAGAGGGAGGTAGTGGGTGCTCAGGACGCTGGAGGTCCTGGGGCCACAGAAGGTGCGCTGCTCGGTTATGTGCTGGGTCGTCAGTTTGGTTGATTATTAATTCAGATGAGATGAAGCAGGTGCAACGGACTTCTCAGTGGGTTCGAATGTGGGAAAGGAGGGCACAACCCAAGGAAGTGAGGTTTTCCGTCACCAGTGAGGAATTCCCTAGGGAAGGAGCCTGGAAAGAAGCAGGGAAGTTGTGGCAGCCGCTGTGTGAGGAAGGCTGAACTGTGGATTGGGGCGTTTAATGATTAACCGCAGAAAGTCTTATTTCTTTCGAGAGCTCAGCCTCCAGCTGAGACTCTTGAGCTTAGGCTTCTGTAGCCATTCGGGTAGAGGGGTCCTAACTTGAAAGGAGGCAGTAGACAGTACAGGGAATCCTCAAGCCTGCCTGGGGTTACTGCAGGCAAAGGAGTGCCTCAGCGGGAAAGTCAGGACCGAGAGAGGCCCAGGGGGAAATGACGGTGGGGCTGCTCTTGTTTGTTTTTGGTGCTGCTGCTCTTGCTGGCGAGGAGTGAACACCGCGTGCGAACAGGGCCAGGCGGATAATTCACACGTCTGAAGACCATAATGTCTGGATTCAAGGAAGTTCCAAAGAAAACTGTAAAATGTAGACAACAGTATGTAGGGTAGAGGGGAATAGAAGGTTTAATATTATCCGTATGTTGTCTTGTAAGACAGATAGGCAGTTCAGATAATCTGCTTAAGAGTGCACTTTTGTTTTATAAGAAGTCTGTAAAGAGGATAAAGAGGGCAAGTCTGGAGGACAGTTTACCTCAAATTAAACATGTATTCCTGTTACCCACTCTGTGTTTCTGATGTGTGCCCCAAATAGTACAATGAAGAGGAGAATGTAGTTTTCTCAGGCATATAGAGTTAGAGATCCACACACATATATATATGTGTATATATAGGGACATGTGTATATATAGGGACTTTGACTCTCAGTCAGAGTCATTCTTGGAGACAGGAGGTCAGAGGAGTTCAGGCCACTCAGACTTCTGTGATAACAGCCCAGGAAGTGAGGTGGGCTTGGGCTGAGAGAGTGGGAGCACCTGGGTGCATGGTGAGCACGCAGGTCAAGTCCTGGCCGGAAAGGGATGCCAAGAACAAGTTCATATCACTTGGTATTGCTTATGCTTCAGGAGGAGAGCTGGGTGCTGGGCCGGGAGGACAGAGGAGAGGATGGGCTGTAGGCGAGGTTGATGTGCAGGAAGTAACACATTTTGATTCTGATGCTTAAAAAGACAGACTAGATATCAGACTTAGAATCTAAAAACAATCAGTGGAGGAGGATTCTAAGCCCATGAGTGTCCGGCCATCAGCTTTGGACTGTGCATTCCTGCCTAAATCAGTGTATGATATGGTCTATATTTGAGTAAGCGCAATTTATTGAAGAAAATTTCAGCTTACATTGTAGTATGATTTACTTTCCATGTAAATAGTAATTTTGGTCAACTTCTATATATAAATCCCATAACAATAACGTTTGATAATAAAAATGTACCCTCTTTCACTTTCTATGCATATGTAATTCTCTTTCTCAAACTGAAGAATAAAATGGGGCCAGAGTATTTTTGTACCTCTTCCATTGATGCTCCCTACTGGGCACCAGAAAAATGTGACTGACAAATTTAATTGTAAAAAAATTCTGTTACTTTATATATTTTTTGAAAGAAAAACACACTAAATTATAAATAATTATACTTAGAAATCAGAATATAATTAGTGACTCAGCATGCACATGTATAGTGCCAGATTATGTTGGTCATTCTGAATTTGTTGCTTATGTGTCCATTATCTCTGTCAGTTTTGGATTTCAGTTTATTTAAGATGTTTTTGGATGCAGCTTGTTTCTTTACAGACCGGTTTAGGACTCCTCTTTAAAATGTGATCCAATTTTTAATTTCTTGCAATTCCTTGGCTCTGTTATGATCAGAAAATATAATGTTTATTATGTGCATTTGGAATTCTGCTTATTAGAGAGGTCTCGCCTCTCCTTTATAGTCTCTGCATGGCTGATCCTTGTAAATTTTTTGTACTGTGGTGAGACTATTAGATGGTTTGAAAGCAGATTTTACCAAGGATGATCAAGGCAGGAAGAGTGCGCCCTTACAGAAGAAAGTAAGTTGCAGAATTTCCCCGAAAATTACTTGAAAGAACTGTAGGATTGTGATATTTGCCTCAATAACAGTTAATATTGCCAGGAACTCTGCCACAGTGCTGTGTTCATTACATCTTATCAACAGTTGTTAATTTCCTCTTTTAGGTCAGTTAAAGTGTAAGAAAAATAAGTTTCTCTTTGTTTTCCAAAGGCAGTATAGCTTTGGAAAGAGCACTGCTTAAAATCTAAAAATGTTGAATGGCTCCCTCCTTTGCCCTGTTCTTAGCTTCTCTGACTGTGGTGATTTTTCTACCTTCATGAAATGAGGACATGTTTTCACAAAGTAAGGATTAGGTATTAGCTTTGTATAAGAAAGAAAGGAAGTGAAGTTGCTCAGTCATGTCCCACTCTTTGTGACCGCATGGACTGTAGCCTACCAGGGTCCTCTGACCATGGGATTCTCCAGGCAAGAATACTGGAGTGGGTTGCCATTTCCTTCTTCAGGGGATCTTCCCAACCCAGGGACTGAACCCAGGTCTCCCTCATTGCTGGCAGATACTTACCATCTGAGCCATCAGGGAAGCCCCTTCTCAATACTTTAACAAGCTTCTCTCTGTGGAGGCTCTGCCAGGCTCCAGGTTACTGAGATAGGCAGAATGCACCAGCCCTGCCCTCAAGGAACTTGTGATCTGGTGAGGAAGACAGAATAGAATGAACAACAATGAGAAAGTATGCTGATTGCTTTCATGGGAGGCACATGAGCCATGGACAGGTGCCTCCAATCTAGTCTGGGGAGGCGGGATCATGACAGGCTTTCTAGAACCCGTCTTTAGCCTGGGAACTGAAGGATGCAGGGGTTAGCCTGAAGGAGAGGAGGGACCTAAAGGGAACAAGTGTTCTAGGCAGAGAGAATAGTGTGTGCAGGGGCCAGAAAGGGAGGGATGGCACCAGCCAGCAGGGCAGAGGGGATGTAGAGGGATTCGGTCTGGCTGGAGTGCTTGGAGGAAGTGGCAGGAGGTGGAGACAGGCCGGGGCTAGTCCTGAATGCACTTGGACTGTACCCTGAGAGGGGAGCTATTGATGGATCCTGACCAGAGATGGAGTAAATGATTAGGATGAGGTTGCAGTGTCAGGAGCCACGTGCTGCAGCCTGGACTGCTTGGCGACACCGGGAGGTGCCATGGAAGTAAGTGAGCCAGGATTGGATGACTGTTTGAATGACAAGGGTGAGAGAGGAGGGAGGTTGAGATGACAAGCAGAGAGTTCCAGTCTAGGGTTGTGATGCCCTCTCTTGAGTAGGGAACCCAGGAGAAAAGCAAGTTTAGAAACAAAGATGTTGCCTTTGGGTTTAAACACACTGAGTGTCCAATGCTGGAGGCATATTTGTACATATTTATCTAGTTCAGTTCAGTTCAGTCACTCAGTTGTGTCCGACTCTTTGCGACCCCATGAATCGCACCACGCCAGGCCTCCCTGTCCATCACCAACTCCCGGAGTTCACTCAGACCCACGTCCATCGAGTCAGTGATGCCATCCAGCCATCTCATCCTCTGTTGTCCCCTTCTCCTCCTGTCCCCAATCCCTCCCAGCATCAGAGTCTTTTCCAGTGAGTCAACTCTTCGTATGAGGTGGCCAAAGTACTGGAGTTTCAGCTTTAGCATCATTGCTTCCAAAGAACACCCAGGGCTGATCTCCTTTAGAATGGACCGGTTGGATCTCCTTGTAGTCCAAGGGACTCTCAAGAGTCTTCTCCAACACCACAGTTCAAAAGCATCAATTTATGTAGTTAACAGTTAGAAATATGGCGATGGAGCAGAGAAAAGATGCTGTTGCAAAAGATACAGATTTGGGAGTTGTCCCCATGTTGGACCCACAAATATGACTGAGCTGTAGAGGGAGAAGAGAGAAGGGACCCAGACAGAACCCTGGGGAAGACCAAGATTTGGGAGACGGGCAGAGGATGAAGAACCTTGGAGGGAGGTGAAAGGGTGAGTCATTGGAAGCAGTGTTGCTTCAAGGAGGAGGGACTGGTCAGGAGGTCAAAGTGTGACCAAGCAGGATAAGAACTAAGTGTATCCATGGGAAGGAGCAGCCATGCCAGCGGGGACCTTTGAAACAGCAGGTTAAAGTGATGGGCCGAGAGGAAGTAAAAACAGGGAGCACAAACTTTTTCTTTTTAAAGACTTAATTTTTTAAAAGAGCAGTTTTATTTTTTTTAAGATTTTAAAATAAGATTCTTTTATGTGGACCATTTTTAAAGTCTTTGTTGAACTGGTTGCAATATTGATTCTGTTTTATGCTTTGGTTTTTTGGCCATGAGGCATATGGGATCTTAACTCTCTGATCAGGGATAAAACTCATATGCCCTGAATTAGAAGGCGAAGTCTTAACCACTGGACCATCCTGGAAGTCTCTAAAAGCGCAGTTATAAGTTCATAGCAAAACTGAGAGAATGGTACAGAGATTTCCTATATACCCCTGCCCCTACACAAGCATGGTTGCCTCTCTTATCTGCATCCCCCACCAGAAGTGGTACATTTGTTATGGTTGATAAACTTAGATCAGTACATTGTAATCATCTAGAGTTCAGATTTTACATTAGGGCTCACTGTTGATGGTATACATTCTGTGACTTTGGACAAATGTATACTGAATGACATATAGCCATTGTTATGGTATCAAGCAGAGTATATTCACTGCCCTAAAAATCCTTTGTGTTCTGCCCATTCATCCCTCTCTTTCCCAAGCCCTGGGAACAAATGATTTTTTTTTTTTTTCGCTATCTCCATCATTTTGCCTTTTCCAGAACATCACATAGTTAAGAGTTCTGTAGCCATTTCAGATTGGTTTCTTTCTCTTATTAGCGATAGGCATTTATGATTCCTCTGGGTCTTTTCATGGCTTGATAGCTCATTTCTTTTTAGTGCTGAGTCATATTCCATTGTCTGGATGTACTGCAGACAACTTTTTAACGAAGTCAGACTGAGAAGATAGAACTGAAGCTACATCTGGAAGAAGGGGGAATTTGGGTCAAGCGAGGAGTTTTGTGAATTTGTATTTTCTTGAGAATGAGAGAAGCTATAGTATGTCTAAGTGTTGGTGGGAGAACCTCAGGGAGAGGGAGCCTGTGAAGATAATGGGAGAAAGGAGATGACCCAAGAGATCAAGGAAGTGGAGGGAATTGTGTCCAGAGAACTGGAAGGAAAGGGGGTGGAGGTACTTTCTCTGTGACAGAGGGGTAGAGAGGAAGGATGGATGAACAGACTGGGAACTTTGTTGGGGTGACATTGAAGAGTCTTCCTTTCTCTCTGCCCACATGATTCCAGTGAGGGGATAGATGGAGAGATTAGAGATTTTTGGCAAACATTGTGTTAATAGATTAATAGTAGGTATTTTGAATCTGGTGTTTATGCTGCTGCTTCTGTTGTGTCCAACTCTTTGTGACCCCATGGACTATATATAGCCTGCCAGCCTCCTCTGAAAACTGGAGTGGGTTGCCATGCCCTCCTCTAGGGGATCTTCCTGACCCAGGGATCGAACCTGGGTCTCCTGCATTGCAGGCAGATTCTTTACTACTGAGGCACGAGGGAAGCACCTTTGCCTAAATAGAAATATTATAGAACAATGCTAAAAGGATTTATAGAAGTAAACATGAATAGAAACCACACTCACTATTCATATATTTGTGCTGCAGGTTATAAGCTATGTATGATGTTGTGTTATGTAAGTTTGGCCATGTTTGTGCATGGGGATTATGGTAGATGTGGATGGTTCAGTTCAGTTCAATTGCTCAGTCATGTCTGACTTTTTGCCACCCCATGGACTGCAACATGGCAGGCTTCTCTTTCAATCAACAACTCCTGGAGCTTGCTCAAACTCATGTCCATCAAATTGGTGATGCCATCCAACCATCTCATCCTCTGTCGTCCCCTTCTTCTCCTGCCTTCAATCTTACCCAGCATCAGAGTCTTTTCCAATGAGTCAGTTCTTCACACTACATGGCCAAAGTATTGGAGCTTCAGCTTCAGCATCAGTACTTCCAATGAATATTCAGGACTGATTTCCTTTAGGATGGACTGGTTGGATCTCCAAGAGACTCTCAAGAGTCTTCTCCAACAACACAGTTCAAAAGCATCAATTCTTCAGCGCTCAGCTTAACTCTCACATCCATACATGACTACTCAAGAAACCACAGCTTTGACTAGATGGACTTCTGTCGACAACGTAATGTCTCTGCTTTTTAATATGCTATCTAGGTTGGTCATAGCTTTTCCTTCAAGGAGCAAGCGTCTTTTAATTTCATGGCTGCAGTCACCATCTGCAGTGATTTTGGAGCCCAAGAAAATAGTCTCTCACTGTTTCCATTGTCTCCCCATCTACTTGCCATGAAGATGTGGATGGTAGGGAACTGTAAAAGTATCCTGTTCTCTAGCAGACTTGGGAAAGCGGAAGGGAGCTCTAGGGTAGTTCGTGGATGGAGCAGGTATATAGGTTTCACTGGAAAATACCTCCTAGGCACACGCTACCAACTAGAGCTGTTTCAGTTAGTATAACCTTACTTAATAATACTATAGGAGTGTTAAACTTCATTCACGCCTCAGAGTTTCATGGTAATAGGGTTATTCATAGGTGTCTGGGAGAGATGGCTTGGGATGAAGGTGTTTGGAGGTAGCTTGAGGGCTCCTGTGTCTGGCACCAGGGTAAAGGATATAGAAGAAATATTTAGTAAGAGAGAGGTTGGCACAGATAGGCTTGTGTCCTTTGGAGTTGTGCCTTGGGTCCTGGCAGAAGCTGAAATGACAATAAATATCCCTTCTCCCAAGAATTTTTGCCTTTATGAAGTTACTTTGGACAGACTGGAGGTTAGCAAATTTCAATTTTTTCAAATCAAATCAATATCATCAAGTATCCTCAATCTGGGCAAGAAATCATCTTTCTAGGTTTTTTTGTTTGGTTGGTTGTATTCCCTGAAAAGAATACTCTGGATAAAAGAGAGAGAGAGGAGATGAGCTTGGGTGCTGGCAGGGCTGCCCGTTTCATCATGCTCCTCATAGTTTAGTTTCTATGGACTTTCATCATCCACGGACCCTCGGCCATCCATGCATCCATCAATCCATCCGCCCACCCTATTTGATAAACATTAAGCAAATGCCATGTGCCAAGCCCTTGGCTTTATAATAAAGAACTAGACAGATATCCTCCTGCTTACTCTTTAATGGACCTTGATGTTGAGGGTCCAGCCCATTGCCTGACATGAAATGGATGCACCATGTAAAAGTTGAATATTACTTCCAAAAGTTAGCGAGGGTTGGAGAATTTTATGCTTGTATTTATTTCAAATGTTAAAAAAAGATCAACTGTGGTTGAGACTCCGGTCAGGTGATGAAGTTTAAAATCAAAATGTGTTTCTTCGTTAAGTAGTATCAAAGAAGAACTAGGACTTAAGGTGCTATTCTTGCAGGTCATTTGAAAAGAAGATACTGGCAGCAAGGCCAGGACCAGGGTAAGGTAGGGGGTGCCAAGGTACAAAATTGAAGAAAGGGATCACCCTCAGGGTTGTGCCACCCTGGGCAGTCTGCCATTAACAAAATCAATCCCTTACCAGGAAATAGCGGATATTTGTGGGCATTGCAGGGAGCCTTCAAGTCGAACTCTGGGCAGTCACCTACCCTTCAGATACTCAGAACCTGCCTTCAACAGCAGGGTGCTGAGAGCCTAGTTAGAGAGCTGAGCTCCCAAACTAAGAGGACATGGTTTCTATGGTGATGGCAGCCCACTTAGGTCATCCAGGTGAGAGAGGCTTGTGGGTTCCTGTTACTCCTCTGTTGACATGATGGTCTAGTGGTTAAGAGCACAGGCTCAGAACCAGACTGCAGAGTTCATGTCCCAGCTCTGCCCCATGGAAGGTCATCTTTGGCTCCTCTCTCTGCTGTGTGCTTAGTCACCCAGTCCTGTCTGACTCTTTGTGACCCCATGGACTGACCTGCCAGGTTCCTCTGTCCATGGGATTCTCCAGGCAAGAATACTGGAGTAGGTTTCCATGCCCTCCTCTGGGGGATCTTCCCAATGCAGGAATCCAACCTGGGTCTCTTATGTCTCCTGCACTAGCAGATAGATTCTTTAATGTCTGAGCCACCAGGAAAGCCCAAGAATACTGGAGTGGGTAGCCTGTTCCTTCTCCAGGGGATCTTCCAGACCCAGGAATTGGACCAGTGTCTCCTGCATTCTAGGCGGATTCTTTACCAGCTGAGCTAACTGGGAAGCCCCTCTAAAAAGTCGTAATACTCATGACTCTTAAGGTGATTGGTCCTTGTACAGGTGGCACTAATGGCAAATTTCCTGTCAATGCAGGAAATTTAAGAATTGTGGATTTGCCCTTGCATTCCTATACACGAATAATGAGAAAGTAGAAAAAGAAATTAAGGAAACAATTCCATTCACCATTGCAACGAAAAGAATAAAATACTTAGGAATATATCTACCTAAAGAAACTAAAGACCTATATATAGAAAACTATAAAACACTGATGAAAGAAATCAAAGAGGACACTAATAGATGGGAGAAATATACCATGTTCATGGATTGGAAGAATCAATATAGTGAAAATGAGTATACTACCCAAAGCAATTTACAAATTCAATGCAATCCCTATCAAGCTACCAGCCACATTTTTCACAGAACTAGAACAAATAATTTCAAGATTTGTATGGAAATACAAAAAACCTCGAATAGCCAAAGCAATCTTGAGAAAGAAGAATGGAACTGGAGGAATCAACTTGCCTGACTTCAGGCTCTACTACAAAGCCACAGTCATCAAGACAGTATGGTAGTGGCACAAAGACAGACATATAGATCAATGGAACAAAATAGAAAGCCCAGAGATAAATCCACACACATCTGGACACCTTATCTTTGACAAAGGAGGCAAGAATATACAATGGAGTAAAGACAATCTCTTTAACAAGTGGTGCTGGGAAAACTGGTCAACCACTTGTAAAAGAATGAAACTAGATCACTTTCTAACACCACACACAAAAATAAACTCAAAATGGATTAAAGATCTAAATGTAAGATCAGAAACTATAAAACTCCTAGAGGAGAACATAGGCAAAACACTCTCAGACATAAATCACAGCAGGATCTTCTATGATCCACCTCCCAGAATTCTGGAAATAAAAGCAAAAATAAACAAATGGGATCTAATTAAAATTAAAAGCTTCTGCACAACAAAGGAAAATATAAGCAAGGTGAAAAGACAGCCTTCTGAATGGGAGAAAATAATAGCAAATGAAGCAACTGACAAACAACTAATCTCAAAAATATACAAGCAACTTATGCAGCTCAACTCCAGAAAAATAAACGACCCAATCAAAAAATGGGCCAAAGAACTAAATAGACATTTCTCCAAAGAAGACATACGGATGGCTAACAAACACATGAAAAGATGCTCAACATCACTCATTATCAGAGAAATGCAAATCAAAACCACAATGAGGTACCACTTCACACCAGTCAGAATGTCTGCGATCCAAAAATCTGCAAGCAATAAATGCTGGAGAGGATGTGGAGAAAAGGGAACCCTCCTACACTGTTGGTGGGAATGCAAACTAGTACAGCCACTATGGAGAACAGTGTGGAGATTCCTTAAAAAATTGCAAATAGAACTACCTTATGACCCAGCAATCCCACTTCTGGGCATACACACCGAGGAAACCAGAATTGAAAGAGACACATGTACCCCAATGTTCATCGCAGCACTGTTTATAATAGCCAGGACATGGAAACAACCTAGATGTCCATCAGCAGATGAATGGATAAGAAAGCTGTGGTACATATACACAATGGAGTATTACTCAGCCGTTAAAAAGAATTCATTTGAATCAGTTCTGATGAGATGGATGAAACTGGAGCCGATTATACAGAGTGAAGTAAGCCAGAAAGAAAAACACCAATACAGTATACTAACACATATATATGGAATTTAGGAAGATGGCAATGACGACCCTGTATGCAAGACAGGGAAAGAGACACAGATGTGTATAACGGACTTTTGGACTCAGAGGGAGAGGGAGAGGGTGGGATGATTTGGGAGAATGACATTCTAACATGTATACTATCATGTGAATTGAATCGCCAGTCTATGTCTGACGCAGGATGCAGCATGCTTGGGGCTGGTGCATGGGGATGACCCAGAAAGATGTTCTGGGGAGGGAGGTGGGAGGGGGGTTCATGTTTGGGAATGCATGTAAGAATTAAAGATTTTAAAATTTAAAAAATTTAAAAAATAAATAAAAGGAATAATAAACACTAAAAAAAAAAAAAAAAAAAAAGAATTGTGGATTTGAACCCTGGGTCAGGATGATCCACTGGAGGAGGAAATGGCAACCCACTCCAGTATTCTTGCTGGGATAATCGCATGGACAGAGGAGCCTGGTGGGCTGCAGTCCTTAAAGCGATTAGATGAGCTAATACCCTTGAACTCATTAGAACAAAATTTCTATCCGTTTCTTAGTACTGTGATCATAAAGTCCCACAAACTGGATGTGTGAAACAACAGGAATTTATTCTCTGCCGGTTCTGGAGGCTAGATGTTCAAAACTAAGGTTCAGTAGAGTCTTGTTCGAAGATCCTAAAGGTCTGCACTGATTTACCTACAGGTTTCCTCCAAACAGCACATCTCTCCCTGCCGCTGGGAGGAGAGGCACTGCCGACCTGCTGGAGCATATGCCCACTGTCCAAGCTGTCTGCATGGCAGCCTGGACCTGGTGCCCAGCCTTCCCTTGCTCTGAAAGTACAAGTGTCAGTTGCTCAGTTGTATCTGACTCTTTACGACCTCGTGGACTGTAGCCCACCAGGCTTCTCTGTCCATGGAATTTCTCAGGCAAAAATACTGGAGTGAGTGGCCATTCCCTTCTCCAGGGGATCTTCCCGACCAAGGATTGAACCCAGGTCTTCTGCACTGCAGGCAGATTCTTTACCGTTTGAGCTACCAGGGAATCCCTTGGTCTGGGCCCCACTCAAACGAATGGATTTGGGGGATCTTTTGGTAAAAGGGCTGAAGCAGCACATCCAGAAGGGGCATCAGTTTTCTCCAGAATCCAAAGGGGCACTGTGCCCCTTCTTTGATTGTCAGAGCGGCCAGACGCAACAGCTCATCCTTACTTTAGATAGGGTGTCTCGGTATAACCCACACCACTGGACTGTTGAGAGTTGCATTGAGATAGAAAGCCCCTGAATTTTTGATGGATTTCCCACTTTCTGACATGCAGAAGTCTTACCAGTACATCTAGAGTAGTTGCTACGTCTTGCCCACAAGGTCCAAGCAGCATGATGTCATGAGTATAGTGGTCCAGTGTGTCATTTTTTGGAAAGGAAAGGCATTTGGAAGAACATTGCCCATGGTGAGGGCAGGTACATCCAGGACCATGATAGTTATCACTTTTCAAGGTCGTAGTCTGTGTACAGCTAGAAATAGCATCGAATCCTTGGCTTATAGCTAAGGCTTCTTATTGCTACTGCCAGCACGTGAGCTAAAGGTTTATAACAGTTATTTTCTAAGGTTTATGAAAAATGCTCTTTCAGATCAAACTGCTGATTTGGGCTTGAGGAGGTTTGGGTGGAGTAGGAAGAGAATCCTTGTTTTCAGTCAATATGAAAAGTATTAAGTACAAGAAATTGTGGATCATGCCAAAAGGCATTAAGTATACAATCTGTCTTACATAGAGACTAAGTGATATCTAATAGTTTAAACAGATTTCATTACCGCTTCTAATTGAAATAAATGGTCTGATGAGCTCTTAAAACCTTCCTATTATGTTTCCATAAAGTTATAAATACTAACAAAATAAGATCTACCACATTTGGAACATGCTCAAAAGACAAGGAAAACAGTTCGTGTGTATTCTTTACCAAAATCCTAATGAACAGATATTCCAGTTTTAAGGTGTTTTTCTTAGAGCATAACTTTATAGTGAGACTAGAGATGAACCTGTTGATTTGACACCTGTATTTTTTTTAGCACTCTACCTCTGTGACAAGATTATTTTAAGTACAATCAGAGAATAATACACAGTATTCATTTTCTTGATTTTTTTTTTGTTTTAAACAGTTAACAATTAATATAAGGAATGCATTTCAGTTTTAAAGAACTCAAATTTAGTGAAACCATTTCATCTATGAAATAGAATTTGCACTTAACCAAACTAACATACGACCCCCTTGCAGTCTGTACCAGTTTGTGCTATGTTTCCCTGTTTTGACTTTTCAACACAAATGAAAACTCTTTAAGTGGTCACATAAGAAGAATAGAATTGAACTAATTCAAGTTTTTTTTTTTTTTTTTAACAAATCATGGTGCTATCATTGTTTATTTTCAGTCTGTTTGACTTATTCATGTAGCACCATGGGAGAGACATGACCACTTTTACCAACTTGTTTTAGAAAAGGATTCTTATAACCAAGTTTGTGGGTTGGTGCCAGTTATATAACCAGGAGTTCTCTGAATTAACTCTCATGTAGAACACGATGCTTATACAACGAAAGGTAATAAAAGATGCTAGTTTGAAGTGAATGTAATACCATTATCACTTGACAATAACTGTGACAAGAAGTTAGGCCACAATAACTGTGGCCTAGAAGTTAGGCCAACAAAAGATTTTTTCAGAGAGAAATGTTGTATCACTGACATTGTTTAGCGTTTCTTTAGGGCATGCTCATAATTCAGAGTTTCATTTTCTTTTAAGGGCCCTTCTTTGCCTGCCCCTCTCTCTGCCCTGTCCTTGGAAGACATAAAGAAATTTAATCTTTTTAGTTTAAGAAAAGTTATTTATTTTGTTAAATGGTACCAGTATATATCTCAAAAGACTGCAGTATGAATTAAATGGAATAATATTTATAAGGTTACTTTGTAAATTCTAAAAGAACTATACATATTTAAAGTATTCTTATTGCTAGTTTATAAATCATTATGTTTCTAATACAATTTTTAAAATATTTCTGATTGAAAAGTGAATACACTGAATTGGGGAAATTTGGAAAACACTGAAGCAGATTGAGAATAAATTTAAAATGATCTGTACAATTTCTAACCCTCATAGTGTATTTCTTTAAAAATTACCCATGAATTAGAATTCCTGTCTTGTACACATGCACAAATCTGGTATTGGATAAAAATAAGGGTAAGGCTATTCTTCTGTTAGCAGATATCATTTGATGATTTTAATACTAAGACATATTCCATCTTAGTTTAACACCATAATTAATTCAGTCATTTTCTTACTGGGTTGAAGCCTTACCCATGTTATTATTGATTATTTAATTTCTTTATTATTTGAAAATGTCACGTTTGAGAAGTAGTATTTCATCATTCTTTGAATGGTATTTCTTAGATTACCAATCAACATAGTTTTGTATTTGTAGCTTTTATATTTATAATTACATAGTGCTTTTAATGGTGTTTGCCTTTTTTTTTTTTTTTTTGTCTTACACCATTGCTTTGCAAGAATTCTTTCTATATTAAGGAAAATAATCATTGTTGTATAAAGGTTGCAGAGGTTTTTCAGAATGTTGGTTTAGCTTAGAATTTTATGATTTATTTTTGGATGTCCAAAATTTTTGAACTCTTATGTATTTTACCTTATCAATAATTTTAGTCGTTTCTTTCAGACTGAAGGAATATAGCGGATACAGACTTAGAATTGAACTTAAAATCTTTTTTTCTTTTTTTTACTATTTACCTGGACAAATTATTTAATCTTTCTAAACTGAGTTGCTCCATCTATAAAATGGGTAAACTATCACCCACTTGTTAAAGAGTGTTGAATACAGAGATAGTATATGAGAAACACCTCAGAGAGTAACTGATGGATAGTAATTCCTCAAAACATCTGAGTAATGTTTGTGGTATAATACAAAACCGTATGATTATGAGGTTATTCTTAATATGAAGACTTATCTTAAATTATTAGTTTATGTCCTTGTGATTCTGTTAAGGCTTGTTGTTCTTTCCATAATTTCAAAAAGCTTTTATACTATCAATAACATATATACTTTATTTGTCTGGTATAACAGTTGAAGATATTTTGCCCAATTTACCATTGCTTTTTATGGTTTCCTCTTTTTTTAAATGAAGAAATAGAATCAATCTCTATTTTCCTGATTACTTTTATCTTTCTAATATTTTATGATAATATCCTTATAATATTTATGATTATTTTATCCTTAAATTTCTTCTCTATTAAAAATCAGTTAATATTTACCTATATCTCCAATTAATTTTTTTTGTTTCAGGTTTACATCAAGCTCTCTAATTCATCTGAAATTTATTTAGGGACATGATGTAAGATAAAGTTCTAATGTTATATGGAATCTGATAAAGACAGAATTCTATCACCTACTTCACAGGAACTATAGCTTTTATTTGTCTGTTCTGGTCTTGTCACACTGGCTAGAGTTTATATGGCAGTGCTAAATAATAATGATAAGTAGATGTTTTTGTCTTATTCCAAATTTTAATGGACATGCTACAAGGATTTTGTTAGTATTCTGCCATTGGCTCTCAGCTTAAGGTATCCTTCGCGATGTTGAAGAGCATCTTGGTTTTAGTAATTTTGTAGGCATTTTTTATTAGGAATGGACATTTGATTCTAGTAAATGTCATTTTTTGCAACTCAAAAATAGTTGAGAGTCTTTTTCTTCTTGGGCCTACCGCTATGATGTATTGCATGAACAGATTTCCTGACATGAACCATCCTTAAGTGATGTCTTTTGAAGCAACCTGACTGTGAGAGGAGGAATTTTGTGATCTCACGCCCAGATTATTGTCACATTCTTTTATACTATGTATCTTTCCTTTCAGATGATGTTTGACATTTACCTTCAGTTTGGTAACCACTGAGACAGTTGTTGTCATGATATTATTACAGCTGACTTCTGCTAGTAGCTTTTGGAAGTTGTCGTCTCTGTCGAGACAAGCAGGAGAGGCAGTGACAGCAGGGAGATGGGGGGACCAGCGCCACACTCTTCTTACTCAAAAGGCAATTGACACGGAGTTGTGAGTAATGATTTAGCTTTCTGGTTTGTGGAGACATTTTGTCTTTGAACCAGAGGGCAGAGACTCTGAGGAGGGTGAGGGGTTAACGTGAATCTTTATTGATTTTACTGTTTTCACAGCCAAAATGGGCTCCCCCCACCACCACCATGTGGAGTTCAGGAAATTGCTCCCAGATTCTAGAATTATATTCTTCTCCTCCATCCTCCTACTCTTCCACTTCCCCCACATACCTTGTATTCCCTGATCAATTAGTCTTCGCCCTTTCTGCCCCCACCCCACCCCACACCTTTTAGTGGAAAATACAGATGGGGCTGCTTGCCAGATGCCATGTTAAATAGAAAACCCTTATAAAGGAAATTGAAGTGGCATTCATTTTAATTTGAATGTTTGGCTTTGCATAGAAACAACAGTCCACTTGTAAGAAAGATAAAATTGGAGAACTCTGTAAGAAAGATTATTGGAGCAAATCCTTGATTGACAATTAAACATTTGTTGAAAGGTCAAATAGAATGACTTTCATTTTAAAAGGCCACTGAAGCAAATATTAAAGAATGGTATGTTTCTAGATGAAACAGCTACCTCAGTTGCTGTATTCAGCTTAGTTTGTAGAGATGGATGCACCCAACGCTTCCCAAGCTGGCTGTCAATCATGTAGTAAAGATATAGGCACTTTAAAGTAGCCATGTATCAATGCAAGATGAAACACTGCTGGATTAGGATGCTCTCCTTGGGAAACTCCTCATTGACAAAAGTAGTACTGCTTTAAGTATTAGCCATATTTTCATGGCCAGAAGTAATAAAGTGGTAGATAGTCTTTATGAAAGGGAAATATTTTACATTAAAAAAGTTGAGTAATTTGTGTGTGTGTTTAGCCGCTCACTTGTATCTGACTCTTTGCAACCCTATGGACTGTAGCCCACCAGGCTCCACTGTCCTTGTGATTTCCCAGGCAAGAATACAGGAGTGGTTTGCCATGCCCTCCTCCAGGGAATCTGCCCAACCCAGGGATTGAACCCATGTTTCCTGTGTCTCATGCATTGGCAGATGGATTCTTTACTGCTGAGCCACCTGCGAAGTCCCTGAGTAATTCTTAGGACTTGCTAACTACAGGATCCAGTTAAGATGAAAAGTGGCTCTACCTAAATGTGAAAGAAAAAAAAAAATTCAATGAGTTGTTAATTGCATCCAAAGTCAGTGCTCCAGTCACCGTCATTTGTAAAGCATCTGAAGAAAAGATGGAATTAGTTCCTGTCTGGGGTCCCACAAATCCCCTGTATCTCTGGCTTGCTTAGGCTTGCGTAGTAGAATAATTCAGGATATGCATATTGCATCCATTATAGATTAGAGTAGAGCCAGAGGGTATGCAAAATAATTTATTCTTTTGAGACCAACTTCATTATAGAGAGGTGGTGGAGAGTTGGAGTTAGGTTGGTGACATTAACTTTGAGTTTTATTGCCATGTCATTTTAAATCAGAGTTTTTACTGCCACTTCCTGGCAGAGCAGTTTGGGCCATGTGTTTATCTCTGTTAATATGGTTCCTTATATTGATATGCTCACCTTGAAAATAGTGGTGAATTGAATCTTCTAATCGTTTATTAAAACATTGTGACAGTGAGACGCTTGACCTGCTGAGTCATATTAGTCCTGCTGTCTGACAGGAAGCATGATCTTCTTTATCACCCCCAAGATTGCTGTTTTGGGATACACATGCTGAATTATGTTACAAGTGATTTGTAGGGAAAGTAGGGGCAGGGGCTTTTGAAGGCAGGCAAACTGAAAAAGCAGGGGCTTCCTAGAGCATCGAGCTCACCCTGTAATATGACCACTTTCACTGTGCTTCGATTCACTCATTGTGAAATTTAGACGTATTCTTGATTCAAGGGCTTTCCAGGTGGCTCAAGTGTTAAGAATCCACCTTCCAAGGCAGAGGACACAGGTAAGAGAGGTGGATTTGCTCCCTGGGTCGGGAAGATCCCCTGGAGGAGGAAATTGCAACCCACTCCAATATTCTTGCCTGGAAAATCCCATAGACAGAGAAGCCTGCGGGCTACAGTCCATAGGGTTGCAAAAAGGAGTCGGATACGACTAAAGACTGAACATATATACATTCTTGATTTAACCTTATATGAACTAATTATGGATATGTCTGATTTTCCTCTTCATATCAGGAGGGGACTTCTTGACTGAACTACCTCCTTCATGCAGGATAATAATCGTGGTAACAGTCTATATTATTTGAGTGCTTTATCACAGTATTTCATTCTGTCCTCATCACAGGTCTCTGAGAGCAACGTTATTTGTGCTATCCGTTTTATAGGTGAGGAAGATGAGGACTAATTGTGAGGTAGGGGGTGGATATGTCCTAGAGATTTTCACTTTATTTTAAAAATTTAAAAGCATGCTAATTAGTGTAAATTCCACAGGCTCATGATAGAATGAATCCATATTTTATGTTTGATAAGACAAAGAGAATGCCTTCATTCTTTCAACATGCATTACAGATACTGATTGGCAAAAGGAGACTGGAAAGAGAGTCATACAGAAATTAAATCACATCAGTTTGGTGACAAAAGTCCCTGTCAATCTTGAGTGTTAATCTTCATCGGTGTTAATCCACTGATGAAGCAATTAGTCATCATTAACTGTGTATGTTACTGTTGAACATATTCTGCACAGCAAATACTAGTTCTTTTTGGTCCTGATTTTCAAGGGTTTTTACTGTATTTTTAATAAAATTGTTTATTTGGCTGTGCCAGATCTTAGTTGTTGCATGCAACTGAGCTCTTTAATCGTGGTTGTGGCACATGGGACCTTTAGTTGTGGCATGTGGGATTTAGTTCCCTAATCAGGGATCAAACCCAGGCCCCCTGCATTGGAAGCACAGAGTCTCAACTAGGGAAGCCCCAGTTTTTACTGTATTACTGTCTTGCTATATATATAACTTGTGATTTAGTTTCTTTTTTTTTTTTTTTTAATTTTGTTTGGCTGTGCTGGGCCTTCGTTGCTTCACCAACTTTCTCTAGTTGTGGTGAGCAGGGGCTACTCTTCTTTGTGGTGCTGGGGCATCTCATTGCGGTGGCTTCTGTTGTTGTGGGACGTCCTAAGTGGCTCAGAGGTAAAGAATCTGCCTGCCAGTGCAGGAGATGCAAGAGACTTGGGTTCAATCTCTGGGTTGGGAAGATGCCCTGGAGAAGGAAATAGTAACCCACTCCAGTATTCTTGCCTGGATAATCCCATGGACAAAAGAGCCTGTCCTTGGAGTCGCAAAGAGTTGGGCACGACTGAGCATGCTCCCCCTCTTGTAGAGCTGTAGGGCACATGACTCTGTAGTTTTGGCCCAACAGGCTTAAGTTGTTCGGTGGTATGTGGCATTTTCTTTGATCAGGGACCCAACCCATGTCTCCTGCTTTGACAGGCAGATTCTTATTTAACCGCTGAGCCACCAGGGAAGCCCAGTTTTAGTTTAAGATAAGTTCTTAAGATTCAGGGCTTTTCTTCATTTAGAAAAAGTGTAGAATAGTTTGGGAAGCAGATGTTTAATCAAGTGATTCTCTTCTTTCTTGGAATACTTCGTCTGAGTTGCTTTTGTAGCCTCCAACACAGGCTTTGAACATCTGTAATGGCATTTTTGGTGTTTGAGGTGGGGTTCTGAATCAATTGCAAGTCATTTTAGTAAACTAGTTAGTAACTAGTAACTAGTAAACTAGTTAGTGTGTGCTCAGTCACATAGTCGTATCAGACTCTTTGCAACCGCATGCCAGTCTCCTGTCTATGGAGTTTTCCAGGCAAGAACACGAGTGGGTTGCCATTTAGTTAGTGGATAGCCCTATTTTAGTTCCAAATCCCAAACAATCAAATAAAAAGTAAAACAAACAAAAAATGTACTGTAACAAGACAAAGCTGATTTTCTTAGAAATGTGCATTCTAGGGAGAAATGACTTATTAATATTCTGATCATGGACATGGCGCTACTGTTGTAATAAGCATTGTCTCCCACCAAGTTACTTTTTAAAAGATTTTTATTTTTAAATTAAAAAATTTAATTTATTGGAGTATGTTTGATTTACAGTGTGTTGGTTTCAGATGTTGGAGAAGGCAATGGCACCCCACTCCAGAACTCTTGCCTGGGAAATCCCATGGACGGAGGAGCCTGGTAGGCTGCAATCCATGGGGTTGCTAAAAGTCGGACACAACTGAGCGACTTCACTTTCACTTTTCACTTTCATGCATTGGAGAAGGAAATGGCAACCCACTCCAGTGTTCTTGCCTGGAGAATCCCAGGGACGGGGGAGCCTGGTGGGCTGCCGCCTGTGGGGTCGCACAGAGTCAGACACGACTGAAGCGACTTAGCAGCAGCAGCAGCAGCAGCAGCAGTCACTGATACTGAGAGCAGTTCTCCTGCTGTTCATTTGCTCAGTAATGTCTGACTCTCTGTAACCCCATGGACTATAACCCACCAGGTTTCTCTGTCCATGGGATTCTCTGGTCAAGAACACTGGAGTGGTTGCCATTTCCTCCTCCAGGGGATCTTCCGACCCATGGATCGAAGCCAGGTCTCCTGTATTCATTACCATTTGAGCCACCAGGGAAGCCCATATGTTTGTTTTTGATATCTGTGAGTCTGTTTCTGTTTTGTAAATATTTTTACATGCAATCTATTTTTTTAAATGATACAAATAAAATTTATATCATTAAAAAATTAAATTTCACATATCAGTGATATCATACAATATTTGTCTTTCTCTAACTTCAGTTCAGTTCAGTTGTTCAGTAGTGTCCGACTCTTTGCGACCCCATGAATCCCAGCAGGCCAGGCTTCCCTGTCCATCACCAACTCCCAGAGTTCATGCAGATTCACGTCCATCAAGTCAGTGATGCCATCCAGCCATCTCATCCTCTGTTGTCCCCTTCTCCTCCTGTCCCCAATCCCTCCCAGCATCAGAGTCTTTTCCAATGAGTCAACTCTTCACATGAGGTGGCCAAAGTACTGGAGTTTCAGCTTTAGCATCATTCCTTCCAAAGAAATCCCAGGGTTGATCTCCTTCAGAATGGACTGGTTGGATCTCCTTGCCATCCAAAGGACTCTCAAGAGTCTTCTCCAACACCACAGTTTCAAAGCCTCAATTCTTCGGCACTCAGCCTTCTTCAGAGTCCAACTCTCACATCCATACATGACTACTGGAAAAACCATAGCCTTGACTAGATGGACCTTAGTAGGCAAAGTAATGTCTCTGCTTTTGAATATGCTGTCTAGGTTGGTCATAACTTGTCTTCCAAGGAGTAAGCATCTTTTAATTTCATGGCTGCAATCACCATCAGCAGTGATTTTGGAGCCCGAAAAAGTAAAGTCTGACACTGTTTCTCCATCTATTTCCCATGAAGTGATGGGACCGGATGCCATGATCTTCGTTTTCTGAATGTTGAGCTTTAAGTCAACCTTTTCACTCTCCTCTTTCACTTTTATCCAGAGGCTTTTTAAGTCCTCTTCATTTTCTGCCATAAGGGTGGTGTCATCTGCATACCTGAGGTTATTGATATTTCTGCTGGCAGTCTTGATTCCAGCTTGTGTTTCTTCCAGTCCAGCATTTCTCATGCTGTACTCTGCATAGAAGTTAAATAAGCAGGGTGACAATATACAGCCTTGATGTACTCCTTTCCTATTTGGAACCAGTCTGTTGTTCCATGTCCATTCTAAATGTTGCTTCCTGGCCTGCATACAAATTTCTCTAACTTACTTCATTTGATATGATAATCTCTAGGTTGCTGAAGTGATAATCTCATCCATGTTGCTGCAGATGGCATTGTTTCATTCTTCTTTATAGCTGAGTAATAATCCAGTGTGTGTGTGTGTGTGTGTGTGTGTGTGTGTATGTGTGTGTGTGTGTATACCACATCTTCTTTAACCATTCTTTTGTCAACGGACATTTATATTGCTTCCATGTCTTCGTTATTGTAAATAGCCCCAAAGTATATGTGCACACCAGTGTTCATTGCAGCACTATTTACAAAAATTACTTCTAAGGATACTTTTCTTCAGTCACACGTGTCTTGATTTATTTAAAAAATATATTTATTCATTTATAATAAGTACCCCCTTTGCTCAGGTTCATCCATTTTAATGGTCTTATTTTGAAATAAAATTAAGGATATTTGAAATTGAGTAGCAGTTGCAAACTTGGGGAAATAGCTCTGAAGAGCTAGTTGACATATTGTTGAGTTCCAGTAAAGCTCAGCCCACATTACATCTGTGAGCACCATGTGTGTCTTCATTGGAATATGCCCAGGAAACCCTCAGATCATTTCAGTCTGAAAAAAAGACTCACATACTGAATATGAGGCTTAATTTTGTTGGAAAGAAGGAAAGTTTCAAAATAATGAGAAAGCCTTTGGTTATACTGTAATGTCCTATAGGATCAATAACTTGTTTTAAATAATATTAAGCTCTATAGTTCTGCTTTCATTTAAGGTATAGAAAGCCACAAGAAGACACTGCTCCCACTTTAACCATGAGAAAAAGATGCCTAATGTACAATATCATGCCTCTTTTTTGTCCCATTGGAGATCTGAGTTCTAAAGGCGCCTGGTGATCTAAATCCCTAGGAAAGAAGAGACGCATCATGGTCAGTTTAGTTCAGTTCAGTCGCTCAGTCATGTCCGAGCCTTTGTGACCCCATGGACTGCAGCACGCCAGGCTTCCCTGTCCATCACCAACTCCAGGAGTTTACTCAAACTCATGTCCATTGAGTCAGTGATGCCAACCAGCCACCTCATCCTCGTCCTTCTCCTCCTCCCTTCAATCTTTCCCAGCATCAGAATCTTTTCCAGTGAGTCAGTTCTTCGCATCAGGTGGCCAAAGTATTGGAGTTTCAGCTTTAGCATAGGTCCTTCTATTGAATATTTAGGAGTGATTTCCTTTAGGATAGACTGGTTTGATCTCCTTGCCGTCCAGGGGACTCTCAAGAGTATTCTCCAACACCACTTTCAAAAGCATCAGTTCTTTGGCGCTCAGCTTTCTTCACAGTCACACTCTCACATCCATACATGACCACTGGAAAAACCATAGCCTTGACTAGATGGACCTTTGTTGGCAAAGTAATGTCTCTGCTTTTGAATATGCTATCTAGGTTGGTCATAACTTATCTTCCAAGGAGTAAGCATCTTTTAATTTCATGGCTACAGTCACCATCTGCAGTGATTTTGGAGGCCAAAAAAATAAAGTCTGACACTGTTTCCACTGTTTCCCCATCTGCTTCCCATGAAGTGATGGGACTAGATGCTATGATCTTAGTTTTCTGAACGTTGAGCTTTAAGTCAACCTTTTCACTCTCCTCTTCCACTTTCATCCAGAGGCTTTTTAGTTCCTCTTCACTTTCTGCCATAAGGGTGGTGTCATCTGCATACCTGAGGTTATTGATATTTCTCCTGGCAATCTTGATTCCAGCTTGTGCTTCTACCAGCCCAGCGTTTCTCATGATGTATCTGCACATAAGTTAAATAAGCAGGGTGACAATATACAACCTTGATGTACTCCTTTTTCTATTTGGAACCAGTCTGTTGTTCCATGTCCACTTCAAACTGTTGCTTCCTGACCTGCATACAGGTTTCTCAAGAGGCAGGTCAGGTGGTCTGGTATTCCCATCTCTTGAAGAATTTTCCAGTTTATTGTGATCCACACAGTCAAAGGCTTTGGCATAGTCACTAAAGCAGAAATATATGTTTTTTGGAACTCTCTTGCTTTTTCCATGATCCAGCGGATGTTGGCAATTTGATCTCTGGTTCCTCTGCCTTTTCTAAAACCAGCTTGAACATCTGGAAGTTCGTGGTTCACGTATTGCTGAAGCCTGGCTTCGAGAATTTTGAGCATTACTTTACTAGCCTGTGAGAGGAGTGCAATTGTGTGGTAGCTTGAGCATTCTTTGGCATTGCCTTTCTTTGGGATTGGAATGAAAACTGACCTTTTCCAGTCCTGTGGCCACTGCTGAGTTTTCCAAATTTGCTGGCATATTGAGTGCAGCACTTTCACAGCATCATCTTTCAGGATTTGAAATAGCTCAACTGGAATTCCATCACCTCCACTAGCTTTGTTCGTAGTGATGCTTCCTAAGGCCCACTTGACTTCACATTCCAGGATGTCTGGCTCTAGATGAGTGATCACACCATTGTGATTATCTTGGTCGTGAAGATCTTTTTTGTATAGTTCTTCTGTGTATTCTTGCCACCTCTTCTTAATATCTTCTGCTTCTGTTAGGTCCATACCATTTCTGTCCTTTACTGAGCCCATCTTTGCATGAAATGTTCCCTTGGTATCTCTGATTTTCTTGAAGAGATCTCTAGTCTTTCCCATTCTGTTCTTCTCCTCTATTTCTTTGCATTGATCGCTGAGGAAGTCTTTCTTATCTCTCCTTGCTAGTCTTTGGAACTGTGCATTCAGATGCTTATATCTTTCCTTTTCTCCTTGGCTTTTTGCTTCTCTTCTTTTCACAGCTATTTGTAAGGCCTCCCCAGACAGCCATTTTGCATTTTTTGCATTTCTTTTCCATGGGGATGGTCTTGCTCCCTGTCTCCTGTACAATGTCATGAACCTCCATCCATAGTTCATCAGGCACTCTATCTATCAGATCTAGGCCCTTAAATCTATTTCTCACTTCCACTGTATAATCATAAGGGATTTGATTTAGGTCATACCTGAATGGTCTAGTGGTTTTCCCATTAGTTAGATAGGTATAGAAAATAACCGTCCTAGCCCTGCACTGACGGTGGATAAAGCCCATCTGTACCAAGGGAGGTACAAGATTGAAGGCAGGAGGAGAAGGGGACAACAGAGGACGAGATGGTTGAATGGCATCACTGACTCAAAGGACATGAGTTTGAGCAAACTCTGAGAGATAGTGAAGGACAGTGAAGCGTGGTGTGCTACAGTCCACTGGGTTGCAAAGAGCTGGACACGACGGAGCGACTGAACAACAACCACCAAGGGAGGAGTGGGGATTCCACTTATGCCCAGGATCTGAACTGATATTAACCAGGGGTCTGCCATAGCTGGGGAGGAGCAGGCAGGGACCTATGATCCTCCAGCGATGCAGGGTAGAGACTGGCTGTCATTCATGGGTAGAGAAGGAAGGGATGCTGAGAAGGCCTCACCTCTGAAGCTTAGGTGACAAGGTCTGTCAAAGACATGTGCAACAGGAGAATAAAGGAAACTCCTTTTGACCCTACCATGTATTGGTGTGGACTGGAACACTAAGGAAAACCACTGCTGTTACTCCAGATCTCTCGCTAAACATAAGGTAGCTGGAATCCACTGCTAGAGAAATTCATAGTATTTGCTGTACCTTGTTACTATAGCAACAACAAGACACTCATCCACTTCAGATTAACACAGCCACTCACAATAATAGCCTGATAACAGAAGACAGGTGCCCCTCCCGGAAGTAAATTCATTTACCTTAGTCTCAGCTGCTCTTTTATATAATAGTGTTTTGCATTTAATCAAAACTCATAGATATGCAAAAGGAATGGAAAAGTAAATTGACTTAGCAGAGAAAAAGCAGTCAACAGAACCAGACCTAGGAATGACCAGGATGTTGTAACTATCAGATTGAAAGTTAAAAAATGGCTATTAATTATATAAAAAAAAAAACCCATAGGGGAAAATGGATATGGGATTATATGGGAACTCTTTATACTACCTTTTCGATTTTTCTATAAATCTGAAACTTTTCTAAGATAAACTTTATTAAAAATTATATTGTTAAAGAATGTATTTAAAATATATTATTAAGGAAATAAAAGTTTAAGCCAGAGATTGAAAGAACTTGCAAAGTGCTTGTCGGATTAAAGGACTGATGCTGAAGCCGAAGCTCCAATACTTTGGCCACTTGATGCAAAGAACTGACTCATTGGAAAAGACCTTAATGCTGGGAAAGATTGAAGACAGGAGGAGAAGGGGACAACAGAGGATGAGATGGTTGGATGGTTGGATGGCATCACTGACTGGATGGAAATTAGTTTGAGCAAGCTGCGGGGGTTGGTGATGGACAGGGAGGCCTGGCGTGCTGTAGTCCTTGGGATTGCAGAGTTGGAAACAACTGAGCGACTGAACTGATGAACTAGGCAACTAGAATATAGAAAGAACTCTAACAATTCACCAATAGGAAGAAAATCATTTCAGCAGGAAAATAGACAAACATTTTGACCTTCACTAAAGATTTATGGATTGCAATTATGCGCATGAAAAGATGCTCGACATCATTAGTCATTAGAGAAATGCAGATTAAAACCACTGTGAGATACTGTTAGAATGGCTAGAATGAAAAAGCCTGTCAAAACCAAGCACTGTTAAGAATATAAAGCAAGTAGAATGCACATTTCTGATAAGAACGCAGAATGGCCCAACCTCTTTGGAAAACAGTTTGGCAGATTCTTGTGAAGGTACTCATAAGCTTACCACACAACCAACCAGCCTCATTCATAGCTGTGCCCAAGAGACGTTAAACTTATGTCCATACAAAAATACATAGAAGCTTTGTGCATGGGTATACATAGAAGCTTTACTGAAAATAGTCCCAAACTGGAAACAGCCCAAATCTTCATCTGCTTGTGAGTGTATAAACAGATTGTCATATGTCCATACTGTGAGATACTACCAAACAAGAAAAAGGAACAAATAACTGCCCCTTGGCAATAACCTCGGAAGCCTTATGCAAGATGAAGGGAGCCAGATTCAGAAGACTACGTGGTGTATTCTTCCATTTGTATGATATTCTAGAAAAGACAAAAGTATAGTGACAGAAAAGAGGATCAGTGATTGCCTTGGGCTGGGATGGAGGGATGGGAATGACTGCCAGAGGGCACGTGGAAAATTTTTGAGATGATGAAAATGTTATATATTTTATTGTGGTTGTGGTTTCATGATTGTATATGACTGTCAAAACTCATTGAGCCAAATAGATTAAAAGGATACACTATTGTATGCAAATTATATTTAAACAGACCAATCCCCGAATGCTAGTATACTCTAGAAGGACACATAGTAAGGTCTTAGAAAAAATTTAAAATATAATTTTAAGATCACGTGATACTTTCTGTTTACAGTAATGCTGTGCTATGTGAGGAGGGTTGGATAAGTTACTGCTCTTCTTGGGGCTTTATTTTCCTTATCTGTAAAATGGGATAGCAATCCTTGATACCTTATATGAATTTTTTGTGAGCATTTAAATATACACACAAAGGACTTAGGAAAATTCCCAGAACACAGTAAGGACTCAAATATTGTTATCTCTGTGTTGCTGTAGCAATTGAATGTAATAGGGGACAGAAGACTTAGCTCTCCATGTGTTCTTGATGACCGGAAGTAAGAATCTAGATAAATATTACTATTGCTCACTGAAAAACTGCAACCTAAAAGTTGAGGATTATGTTTTATTTAGTGGACTTACTGGCTATAGCCTCTCAGATAACTTGGAGAGGAGGTAAGGGAGGTAAGGGTCTGAAGAGGTAAGTGAGGAGCCCAGGGTATATAGGAGAATTTTCAAAAAAAAAAAAAAAATCAAAACCAAACCATACAAAAATCCAGGTAGTCGAAATATCAAAAGATGACTGCTAATTAAAGAAAAAACAGACACCTCAAGTTAATGAGTTTAGCACTTTTCTCTGTATGGGAAGATGCAAGAGTCTGGGCTTATTCAAATTACTCCTTTGATATGCAGTTGAACTATCTGGGCCAGTGTCCTGTTTTTCTCCAGCCGGTGTTCCCCTTAGGTACACCATCAAGGGTGGCTGAAGAGGTTGATGACTTGATGGCTGCAGCACCCTTTGTTTACTGAAAGGCAGGCGCCATTCTTTGTCCATGCTGGTTTACTACAAAATCGATGTTTGCTTCTGCTGTGCATAAATTCATTTCTGCATTCATTTGAAATTTTTTGACTGGGCCTTCTCTCTCTGATAGTCTTTGTTTGTTAGGTGGTGGAATTATCTTGAGGAATAAGACTTAGTCTGTGCTCTCAAGAACTTATGAGAACAGACCACTCAGTAGGGAATTACAATGCTCTGACTGTGATAGATGCTGTGAGTAGGTGTGGGAGCCTGTTATGAGAGTCAGTGGAGTGGGTATCTGATCTGGAAAGCAGGAAGATCTTATGGAGGAGGTGATGATGTGGTTGACCCCTGATGCGAGCTAGTCATCAGTTGGCCTATTTGGGAGTGGAAATACATTTTAAAAAGTTCATGGAACACCCATACAGAGAGAATAGAACCTTAAAAAACAGAACTCAATCTGTATAAATAGGATTCAGTCTTTAAGTAAAATCAGTTGTTATCCAGAATGTACATAGCTAGAGCTTACAAAGGATCTGATTCAAACCTTTTCCCATTTGTGACTTGGCATCACTGTTAGTCATAATGGAAAGGTCAGACGTAAACCACAGCCCTCAAATTCCTAAAGAGAGCAGTTAAGATGGTAAGTTGAGGTGTGAACCATGGTGGTTGGTTTTTGTGTGGGCAAAATCAGCTGAAACCTGTGTTACAGAGTCTCATGAAGAGGGAATCATCTGTCAACCTGTGTTAGAGAAGTGCTGGTTATTGTCAGTGTCCCTGAATGTGCTTGACAAATTCTGCTGCTTTTGAAGGATCAGTCTGTTGATATGCTTACCTACAGGTAGAAAAGCACAACCGAGACAGCCAGTATGCCATCTGGAAAGCTAGATGGTTTATGATGTTCATTTCAGTTCAGTTGCTCAGACGTGTCTGACTCTTTGTGACCACGTGGACTGTAGCCCGCCAGGTTCCTCTGTCCATGGGATTATATAGGCAAGAACACTAGAGTGGGTTGACATTTCCTCTTCCAGGGGCTTATTCAGTGTAGGATGCAGCTGGGCTGGGTTTTTGAGGTGCTTTGCTTTAGTGCTAGGGAGTGTAGAATCTATTCCATTGCGTGGAACAGTGCTAGGGAGTGTAGAATTTATTCCATTGCATGGGACCTGGCAGATATGTTTGACCAGGACAGTTACCTAAACCTATTTATTTTACAAAGCTTCTTCATGCTTTCACCTTTCTTTGTTTCCTTCCCTGTTATCTCCTCAGGAATTCTGATTCTCTTTCTCCACAAGCACCAGTTTATTGGGTTCCACCCTACCCTCCAACTTTGGGGCTTTGATTTAAAAAACTGTCTCCTATATTTCTCTAATAGTAATCAACTACTTTTCCTTTTTGTTGATCAGAAGCATATAATTCAGGATATTCCTGCAAGGGTTGAACATGGATTTAATTGCTAAACTGTATTAGTTGACTGGGGCTGCTATAACAAAATACCACAGAGTGGGTGATTTAAACAACAGGAATTTATTTCCTCACAGTTCTGCAGGCTGGAAGTCCAAGGTCAAGGTGTGGGCAGGGTTCATTCCATTCTGAGGACTCTTCTTGGCTTGCAGATGGGTCTCCTCTCTGTGCGTTGTCTGTATCCTAATCTTCTGATCGCCTCTTATAAGGGCACCAGGCCTATTGGATGAGAGCCCATCCATATGACCTTATTATCCTGTAATTACCTCCTAAAGGCCCTATCTTCAATACAGTCATATTCTGGAATCCTGGATCTTAGGACTTCAACATGTGAATCTTGGGCAGGATACAATTCAACCCATAACACTGACGTAAGGGGGTTGCATTTATATTCTATCACCTGACAGGCAGTCATGCTGTTGGGGTTTAAGTCAATCCAGGTCATATGTTGGGATCTGAGCGTGGCTTTAAGGTTGAAGGTAGCTAGTTGCTCAGAAGCTGATGGATCTAGGTGGTTGCTTAGTGAAGGTGATCCGTTCTGAAGAGCTCAGTCTCTCCCAAATCCAGAAGCAGTCCTTATTACAATAGTTTTAAGTAAGGTTGAAAAGGAAGAAGGTGAGTCCATAGCATAATTGTGTGATATTTACTAGAGAACAACCAACTAAGCAACTGCTCAATAGCATATATAGTTGATGAGATCCCAGGCTCTCAAGTCAGACACCCTGGGCTCCATCATTTTTTAATCTGTGTGACCTCCAACAGATGGCTTAATCTTTCTCTGCCATTCTTTTATTATCTATAAATGAAAGATAATGTTCCCTACCTTATAAGATTGCTCTGAAGATTAAAGGAAAAAATGTATACCAAGCATTTATCACAGTGCTTGGTACATAGTAAGCACTCAGGAAGTTAACTAATATGTGTTCAATGTTTAGCTGCTGTTAGAGATGAAAATGGTGAATATTTTCACAGGCATGTTAACAGTAGAACTATTAGCCAAATATTTGTCTTTCTAGCCATATTTGTATAAATAAACTTTTTCTTATATATTTTAAAAATATTATAAATATGGTTCTGGTAACCTTATCAAATAATATGTACTTTTTATTCTTGTGTACACTGTAATATTTTTGAAAAATAACTCTCCTTGGCCTTAATCCAGCAATTTGAGAACTATCAATTTAGATGTCACTTCCGTTTCAGTCCAGTCACTCAGTCCTGTCCCACTCTTTGCGACCCCATGGACTGCAGCACGCCAGGCCTCCCTGTCCCTCACCAACTCCTGGAGTTTATTCAACTCACGTCCACTGAGTTGGTGATGCCATCCAACCATCTCATCCTCTGTTGTCCCCTTCTCCTCCTGCCTTCAATCTTTCCCAGCATCAGAGTCTTTTCCAATGAGTCACTTCTTCATATCAGGTGGCCAAAGTATTGGAGTTTCAGCTTCAGCAGCAGTCCTTCCAGTGAATATTCAGGACTGATTTCCTTTAGGATTGACTTAGGTAGATTTATCTTCTAGAATTGAACATTTGATTCTGTTAACAGTATAAATTTAATTGTCTTTCTTATGTGGTGTAGATGCAAATAAATTATTTCTTTGTATTGTTAAGATACCCAGAACAATTGGACACCATTACCATTTCGTTACAGATAATGTTATAGGAAGCTTTGCATAAAGAAATGATGGCATTCTCAGAAAATACTGAATAAACTCGCTGGTAATGACTTTCTTGAACCTTTTGTACTTTCCGCCTACTTCTTCCCATTTTGAGCAAAGCAATTTATTATTAATGCTTTTCATACCACTTTGCTAGTCCTATACTCACTTTAGCATATTTTGAAACATCCAATAAAAATGAGTTGGGCACTTATAAATACTTTGTAATATATGGCTATTTTTTTTTTCCGTTTTAACAAAGGGATTGAACTTCATTTTGGCCACTGGTGCTTCAGTGATGGCCACAGAAGGGAAGAGCTATATGGCTATTTTGAATAATATCATAAAATAATTCTTTCAGAAGTTGCCCAGTTTATACAATGCAAATGGTAACTGAGATACTTACAATTTGTATTGCATGTTTAAAAGAATAAATTTAGCAGAAAAAGTTTGTTAGTTTTAGAAACACGTTGAAAGGACATTTAAAAATATCATAAATAGTTGGGACTCTTCAGCATCTTTTTTTTTCCCCTTAAGATAGATTAGTCTTTACCATATATGGAAAAGGTACTTTCTAATAGTTATAGTCTCCTTTAAAAAATCCTACAAACAGAGCTATCCAGCAAACATATTTAGAGTTTCTGTCACAGGAAAGGAAATATTTGTTCTTTGTGATTGGGATTTTTCTTTAGCAACAATTACCATAAGGACAAATATCATATGATCCTGCTTATATGTGGAATCTAAAAAAATGGTACAAATGAGCTTATTTACAGAATAGAAACAGAGTTATAGGTATAGAACACAATCTAATAGCTACTGGGGGAAACAGGAATAGCTTGGGAATGACCTATACACACTGTTACATACGAAATAGATAACTAATAAGGACCTACTGTATAGCACAGAGAACTCTACTTAGTATTCTGTAATGACCTATATAGGAAAAGAATCTAAAAAAGAGTGGATATGTGTATAACTGATTCATCTTGCTGTACAGCAGAAAGCAACACAACATCGAAAATCAGCTCTGTGCTGTGTGTGTGCCTAGTCGTGTCCGACTCTTTGCGACCTCATGAGCTGTAGCCCACCAGGCTCTTCTGTCCATGGGATTTTTCAGGCAAGAATACTGGAGTGGGTTTCCATTTCCTTTTCTGGGGTATCTTCCCTACCCAGGGATCGAACCCATCTCTCCTGCTTTGCCAGGCAGATTCTTTAGCTGCTGAGCCATCCAATAAAAAATGAAAAAAAATTAACCTTTTAAACTATAAGTAGAGGTGACTAGGAAAGGAATCAGGTTAATATTAGTGTAGGAATTTTTTTTAGTAATAGTTACTTACCAAAACAGTCTTGTACACGTGTGTCACATACACACATGCACATTTTTCTTGTTGGCATTTACCTTGGAGCAGGGCCGGTGGGCAGTGTGCAGGAGGCAGGTGCAGAGAGCTTTTTATAAGTGATAGGGCATGTCAGTTCTCATTTCCTTTCTGCAGAGAAGTGCAAAGTGAAACAGCCCACGGTACCCTCTGGGGCCTGCCCACTCCTTCCTTTTGCTGGCATCCTAGAGACGTGCCATCCAGCCCCCACCCCTGCCTTCTCAACCACAACTGGCTGGTAGTTTTGCTTTTTAAATCTTTGTGGTGACTATTGAGGGTTGTGAAATTAATTAATTAAGCAGAACGAACAGTGAGAAGCAAACCTTACAAAGGCTTTGCTGTAAATGCTAAGGATCACCAACTAAAAGGCAGAAAGCAGGGGTGTAGAGTGGCTTGGGGTGGAGTTGAGGAATTGGTGAGATGCATGACCAGGCTGTGCTTCCTGAACACTGGGAGAAAAGTCCTTGGTTCTGAGCTCTGGGCATTTTGCATAACCAGCCTTCTTTGCAATTTCTGCCTTTTGACGTCTTAATCTGTTATTCTAAGAACTACCAAATCACATTACACAGATCCAAGTTAATCCAAGTTAACCTCTGAACTTGACCTACTTTCACTTAGAATTAGCCTTATTTAAAATTGTAAACTACTGTCTTGACTGTGGCACGTTAAACAGTGTTCTGTTTATGAAACATGCCTTTTCCTCCCCACTATAGATCCCTTCTGGCTTGAGAAGTCTCTATAACAAAGCCAGAATATACATTTCAATTATCCCAGGGCAGTTGAACTTTCAAGGATTTAAAAATAATGTATATATTTTTCTTTTCCGTTTTGGAGACCAAAGAGATTCTTTAGGATTTAAAACGCTCAATTGATTTTTGTTCTAATGTTTCTGAAAAAAATTTAAACTTGTTTTTGTGAATGAAGTCCAGTCCACATATAAAATCTACACTCAAGTCACAATAGTTATGAATATGTAAATTGTAGAAGTGAATTTGGCACAACACTTGAAATATTCTGCCTGAAATTGCAGTACTTAATTGTAATCTAAGATGACTGTCGGAATAGTTGCTTTTTTAAGTCTTTTCCGTCTATAAGATGTGAAGGCAGGCCCTTGTCTTATTTACCTCTTCAGCCCCAAGGCGGGACACCATGCCTGGTGCCTGGCAGGCACCCATTCAATAGAATGTGCGCTAAGAGGACACTTGCCTCCATTTTCATCTTGCTCATTAATTTCAACAAACGAGTAACCAACATTCAGGTCAGAACCATGCTCTTTATTATTATGGGTTGGTTTCCAACACAAGCGTTCAGCCCAAAGCAACAAAAGCATACTGTGAGAATCACTTGGGTATTATGGAATTTACCATAAGGGATGTAAGTGTTAGTCGCTCAGTCATGCCCAACTCTTTGCTACTCCATGGACTGCAGCCTACCAGGCTCCTGTGTCCATGAGATTTTCCAGGCAAGGATACTGGATATCTTTTTGTAAGTGATATGCTATGCATCATTTATATTAGTTACATGTATAATATGTTTATGACTGTATCTGTGTGCATTCATTTCCCCACTATGAAAGTGAAAGTCGCTCAGTCGTGTCTGACTTTTTGCGACCCCATGGATTTTACAGCCCATGGAATTCTCCTGACCAGAATACTGGAGTAGGTAGCCATTTCTTTTTCCAGGGCATCTTTCCAGCCCAGAGACTGAACCAGGGTCTCCTGCATTGCAGGTGGATTCTTTACCAGCTGAGCTACTACGGAAGCCCTTCCAGGTTGTTGTGGTTCAGCAGTGCTGTGCCCTGCTGGCTCATGGTCGCCGCCCCGGGTCCCCGCCGCTCCAACTGCGGCTACCACTTCCCGGCTACCACTTCCCTGCCGGCACCTGCGCACTGCCTTTGTTTGTCCTGCCTGCTGGGGAGCCAGTTATTAACTATTAACTGCACTCCACTGAGGAGGCCTTATTGTGTGAGTTACTTTTAGGATTTTAAGTAGTCAAGGTTAACTTAAGTTCTTCTGAGCTGAGATTTTACACACCTGCCATGCAGCCTGGTCCCAGGAATGGTCAGACCTTGGGCAGGGGAGGAGTCTGGTAGCACTGCCAGAGGTGGGTGGGCAGGTTAGGAGCTCAGACTCCAACTGAGGGACCAGCCCCACCCCCATCTGTGGAACCCAGGGATGGAGCCAGGTCTTTTGGAGATGAAGGCTTGTCAAATTGAGTGGGTGGGCCACTTTTAAGAAACAAAATGCACAATTAGGTCAAAGGCCTGGGGAAAGCTCAGGTAAGAAGCCCGGAGGCTTCTGTGTGTATGTGTTAGTCACTCAGTCACGTCCGACTCTTTCTGACCTCATGGGTTATAGCCTGCCAGGCTCCTTTGTCCATGAGACTTTCCAGTCAAAAATACTGGAATGGGTTGCCATTTCCTTCTCTAGGGGATCTTCCTGATCCAGGGATCGAACCCAGGGACAGAACCCAGGTCTCCTGCATTGAGGGCAGATTCCTTACTATCTCAGCCACCAATGAAGCCTTCATGGCAGACCTGACTTTGATCAAGTAAAGGGAGCATTTTAGGGATCAGGCAAATCTCTCAGGGATTGCAAGACATGATACCCAGGAAGCTTAGTGGTGGCAAAAGACAGGAAGAGACTTACTGAAAAAGGTTGAGGAGTCTATATTAGAGGACAGAGTAAATCAGTAGGGTGTGTGCATGGTGTGTGTGTTTGTGCATGTATGTGTGGAGAGAAAAAGAAGGAGGGAGTGAGAGTCTGATTTATTTTAAGGCATTGGCCCACATGATTGTGGGGGCTGGCATTTCTAAACCTGTGGGCCAGGCTGGAGACTCAGGAAAGAGCTGATGTTATGGTCTTGAGTCCAAAGTCAGCCTGAAGACAGAACTTCTTCATTCTTGGGAGACTTCCGCTTTTTCTCTTAAGACTTTAAACTAACTGGATGAGACCTACCCATGTTGTTCAGGAAAAACTGCTTTAGTCTATTGTAGGTTGATTTAAATTTTAACCACATTAAAAAAAAAATATCTTCATAGCAATGTCCAGACTGTCTTGGACATAGCCAAGCCACATTGATACAGAAAATGAACCATCACAAAGCCTAGTATGAACTTGGACACAACAAAGGGTGGGAGGGGGCAGGTCACCTCCCGCCCCGGTGTGACAGTCTGCCATACCTGACATGCAGTAAAACGATACAGGTGGATTTTGGGGGGGATTCATCTCTGCTTTGCCATTGGCTGCTTTAGTTTTGGGTCCTGAGTGAGGTGAATCCTTTAGCCTTTTCAGCCTGAGTTTCCTTCCATATAAAATGACAGTATTTGTAGAGACATGCTATGTCAGAAGTGAAAGGGCTGGGTTTTCAACTTTTTTGTAGTACCTTTTATGAAGCAAAAATCTCATAAGGAGTTCCCAAGCAGAGTTAACAGGAGCTTGTCTGAAAGAACAGTTAGGGCAAGGAGTAAGAGTCAGATAACACACGCACAGCAGGTTGGGTAACTCATTGGTTTGAGAATCACCGATTTGTGTCATTCTAACCCTCTTTCCCATCCTGGCTTTGACAAAATCAAGATTTGACATCGCATTTCTCCTGGCTGCAAAATTGGCTAGAAAATTCTCTGTTGAAAGTTGTGTCATTTGCCCTGGGTTGCACTGATTTGCTTAAACACAAGTGTACATTTTGACATCTAGAAACATTTTTTTGTGATTTTAAATGAGAATTTCCTCTGCTCAGTCCTCTGGAGAAAGTTCTAGTGAGAGCAAGTCAGAAATTTAGAAAAAAAAGTGTATTTGTGTATAGTGGATTTAAGATGTTGTGTTAGTTTCTAGTGTGTGCAAAGTGAATTGAATTAATTATACATCTGCATATAACCACTCTTTATTATTTTCCTATATAGGTCATTACTGGATAGCAAAGTCAGAATTATAGAACTTCCTTGAACTTATATAAAAGTGAGAAAATTTTAATTAAAAAAAATTTACTATCAGAGTCTTTGCTTTGCCATATCTATAGGTTTGATTTGCTTGGAGCCGAACTGGATATTATGACATTTAGGTCTAAATAACTTGAGGAAGAGCATCTAAACCTAAAATTATGGCACTCTTGAGTACTGGGAATTATGGGCAGTTTTTAAAAAGACTTCAGTACGATGAGGGCATGATTTCTGTTGATGAACTTACAGTTATAAGAAAAATTTATGAAATATTACATGTGTAACTTAAGTGATAGCTTAAGGCAGCAAAGATGGGGAAAGCAGGGGGGCTGCTAGTTGAACTGAGTTTAGAATAAGGAGAATGAATCCTTCAGGGTGGGGTAATCTGGGAATTTCTAACATACAGGATGAAATTTGAGTCAAGTTTAGATACGAATTGAGAGGAGGAATGGAGGCATTCCAGGAGAATGTGAAATGTAAGCAAACACGTATAAGCAGTGGGAAAGGAATGTTCAAGGGAGAGCAAAATCCTTTTTTTTTTTTCAAAGTATATTCAAAAATAAGATACTCAAAGGAGATTAAGGCCCTTCAGATGCCAGTGCATTGTGATTGGAAAATTATAATGCATGCAGTTTATAAAAAGGCTCCCTATGGTGGCACAACCTCATTAAAAGAAAATTCTTAGTTTTGCAGGGCTGTAACCTCTATAGCGGACATTAGGCAAATTAGTAGGTGTTAGTATATAGGAAATTTAATTTTAATAGGATGGTTACACTGCATGCTCAACCTTGTGATGTAAATAGTAAATACTATAACTACACAGATACGTGCATTCATGTGAATGCCAGTATTTATGGAATACATTTAAGAGGCAGTTATTACATCATTAGCTATTAAGCTTACACATAAAGTTATGTTCATAATATCACCATCCCTTCCAGTGGCTTGGTGGCCCATCCTGTGTTCATTGCTCAAACGTGCACTGACAAGAATGTTGACATTATAAACTTTTTGTAAATGGAGTGACATCCTTTGGTCATTTTTAGTAAGGAGATTGATGCTGCTGTTGTGGGGACTGTTGCAGTCCCCATCGCATCTGATTGGTGAGGGTGGCTATGGCAGTGATTTGCTTGTTGGTCAGTCTCTAAGCCCTGTCTGACTCTTTGCGACCCCATGGACTGCAGCATGCCAGGCTCCCCTGTCCTCCACTATCTCCTGGAGTCTGCTCAAATTCATGTAAAGAGTCACTGATATTGTCTAACCATCTCATCCTCTGCTGCCCCCTTCTCCTCTTGCCCTCAATCTTTCCTAGCATCAGGGTCTTTTCCAATGAGTCAGCTCCTCACATCAGGTAGCCAAAGTATTGGAACTGCAGCTTCAGCAATAGACCTCGGGTTGATTTCCTTTAGGATTGACTGGTTTGATCTCCTTGCTGTCTGTCTAAGGGATTCTCAGGAGTCTTCTCCAACACCACAATTGGAAAGCATCAGTTCTTTGACTCTCAGCCTTCTTTATAGTCCAACTATCACATCCATACATGACTACTGGAAAAACCATAGCTTTGACTGTACGGACCTTTGTCATCAAAGTGATGTCTCTGCTTTTTAATATGCTGTTGTAGCTTTTCTTCCAAGGAGCAAGCGTCTTTTAATTTAGTGACTGCAGTCACCATCCACAGTGATTTTGGAGCCCAAGAAAAGAGTATCTGTCCTTGCTTCCACTTTTTCCTCTTCTATTTCCCGTGAAGTGATGGGATGCCCTGATCTTGATGTGGTTTGGGGAGGGATGCACTGTTTAATATGCTTTTGTGGGTGGTATATTCTATTTGATTTTTCTGTTCTATTTTTCTTTTTTCATATTACGATTTTCCTTAGAAATGTAAAATCCTGGTGATTAAGAAACCATCCACATAGTTTTGCTCCAAAATTGACTTCCCCTAATTTGGCCATGTAAAATGCTCTTACTTATTGCTTGAGACAAAGCAAATGCTTTCAAAGTTAATTCTGAATAGCTGAAATTCTTTGGCAACAAAATAATTCTGAATACTGGCAGAAAATTTATGGATTTCAATTAGAGTTTGTAGGGTATCATAATTCCCGTTTTATATTCCATGCAGTTCAGTGTTTTGGATTTTTAATGGGGCCAGTGCAGTAATAATAAAAGTGATTCAAAATGCACCCAGTAATTACAGAGATTTGCTGTTGCCTTTGCATTAAAAATGATGATGATTTACACTCAGTGAAATTGCAGTCTGTGGCTCTATTTAGGATATTCTTGCTATTAAGCTGCTTATTAGTTATGGTCACTGATTTAAAGCTTAAGAGCTGTATTAGAGGGCTGTGAAATTATTTATTCTTTAATAGATAATAGTAAATTTGAAACAGACGTTAGGTTAATTATAATCTTGTACATTAAGAATATGTATCAGCCCTTTGTCTTTTCTTAGGTCTTTTGAAATTCATTTCAAGTAAATGGCAGATGGGTGATTAGGTTAGAAATCCTGGTATATTCACTTCTTCTCCTGGTTTCTAAATGGTTAAACACCTTTCTGAACGTTCAGGGAAATAATTTGACTTCTCATTGTAAGTCCTTCTCTCTGCTAAACAACTGCTAGTTTTTACTTTCAACTTGTCCTTGTTGCAGGTTGACATTGCTTAAATTAGGCTGAGAAGATCATAGGGTTAGCCCCATTTTCTGATGTGAGCGGTCAATGCGGAGCAGAGATGTGGTTAAGGCCAATACACTTTAAAAATTGGCACAGCAGGAAGGAGTTTGTCATTATTCCTACTGTTGATGATTACATGTATGTGTATAAATTTGTATGTGTATATGTGCGCCTCATTGTAGTTTTATGTAAGACAGAAATTATCCAGTGTAAATATCAGATGTGTCAGAATGTGAGTTTCTCATAACAGTAATTAAATTTGATATTCAAGTTCCTGTGTTAAAGTCCTCGTGTAATGCTTAGATGTTGCACTAAAGAAAAAGTCTAAGATAAAGAGATTCTGTCCAAACTTGTTAAATTAAATCAAATGAGCAAATACACATGTATTATTTAGGATAAATTAATATTATTAAGCTGTGCCATAATAGGAAAATGATCCCACTCAATTTCAAAACCTTAACAGATACTTATGTATGGCCCCAAGAAAGTCTAGTATATCTTGGTGGAGGCTCTCTTCCACACAGTGACTCAGAGATCCAGACTCCCTCTATCTAGCAGCCTGCCATCTCAGCACAAGGCCTCTTCAGGGACAAGAGAGCTTGAGATTGGATCTTGCTATTTTTAAACAGTGTGACCTGGAGATGACTTCTGTTATTTCTACTTAAGTCCTGTTTGCCAGAACCCCACCGTATCCCTAACATATTTGTAGGGGAGCCTGAAACAGTAGTCTTCCTTTGTGCCAAGGAAAAGGAAGGGGCGTCAGGGGAACATACAGTGTTTCCTCTGCTGCGATATGCAAATGCTTCTGAACTCTGCATATAATCATGTGAATTTATCATTGGAAAAATGCCAGGAAGGCATGACATCATTTAAGCAGTTTTATCACCCCCGCATCCCCCTACTCCATGTGCCAAGAATCGATAAGAAAATCAGCTGGTTGTACCTAGTGTCCTGTCACTTGTGCTGTGGCGCATTTTGGTTTTTCCTAGCTTTTCTCTTTCCTTCCTTTAGAGAAGTTGGTGGCCCAGCACAACCGTGACCCTGCGCCTGGGCAGGGTAAATCATACAGTATGTTTGACCTGAATCTGTCCCACATTGGCTCCCGCTTTTTCATCACTGATCCTCCTCCCTTTTTGTTCCCAGAAAATTCCCTCCTTTCATTAGAATTAATGATGCACATTCTGAAGGTGGGAAGGAGTCATTATTTAGCCATTTAAGGTAAGGGGTGGCGGCTGCACTTTGCTGGAGCAGCCATGAAGAGATACCCCACGTCCAAGGTAAGAGAAACCCAAGTGAGATGGTAGGCACTGAGAGAGGCCATCAGAGGACAGATAGACGGAAACCACAGTCACAGGCAACTAGCCAATCTGATTACACGGACCACAGCCTCGTCTAACTCAATGAAACCAAGCCATGCCGTGTGGGGCCACCCAAGAGGGACGGGTCATGGTGGAGAGGTCTGACAGAATGCAGTCCACTGGAGAAGGGAATGGCAAGCCACTTCAGTATTCTTGCCTTGAGAACCCCATGAACGGTATGAAAAGGCAAAATGATAGGATACTGAAGGATGAACTCCCCAGGTTGGTAGTACCCAATGACTCATTGGAAAAGACCCTGATGCTGGGAAATATTGAGGGCAGGAGGAAAAGGGGACGACAGAGGATGAGATGGTTGGATGGCATCACCGACTCAATGGGCATGAATATGGGTAAACTCCAGGAGTTGGTGATGGATAGGGAAGCCTGGCATGCTGCAGTTTATGGAGCCGCAAAGAGTCAAACACGACTGAGCGACTGAAACTGAACTGAACAATAGAAGACTAGGGTGATAAATCTGGTTACATGTTGTATTAGTTTTCTCTTGCTGCATGACAAGTTTCCACCAACTTAATGGTTAAAAATAACCCTCATTGGTTATCTCACAGTTCTATAGGTCCACACTCTGGGCAAGTTGGCTGGATTCTCTGCTTAGGGTCTTAGAAGGCCAAAGCCAAGGTATCAGTCAACTTGGGCTCTTATCTGGAGGATTTGGGGGAGAATCTGCTCTTAAGATCGTAAGTTGTTGGGAGAATCTAGTTTGTTCAGCTGTAGATTCGAGATTCCACATTTTTGCTGGCTGTTAGTGCTGGGCAACCAGGGGCTGACTGTATGCCTTCTCATGTACGCCCTTCCATCTTCACTCTGGAAGTGGTGAGCCAAGTCCCTCTCCTGTTACCAGTTTCTCTTTCTGTCTTCTAGCCAGAGGAACACTGTGTTAAAATGACTAGAATTAGATTAAGCCAGCCCAAGGAATCTGCGTTTTGTCATACAGTCTAATTTAATCATGGGGGTGACATCATGTACTCATGGGCGTCAGCCTTACTCAAAGGGTACGGGCTTTGGACAAAGGCGAGAGTCAGTGACGACATTCTTCAAATTCTGTCTCCCTTTAGTGCTTCTGCCCAGGATAGGTTAGAAATGAAGTTTTTGTTGTGCAGAACCTTTTTTTTTTCCCCCCAAACACAGCTTTAAAAGGGAAGAAATCTTTCTACAACAGGAATTAAATGCAGGTAGGGGAAGAGGGGGAAACTGAGGTTAGTGAGGTGGGAGGATGAATTTTCTTGCAAAGTATTCATAATGTATACAAAATACTTAAAAAGCAACTTAATTTGGATAATGGGGATATAAAATAGCTTATTTAAAAAAATTAAGACTATAATCATAAAAATACATTTAATAAATAAAGCAAGGAAAAAAATATAATACTAGGCAATTAAAAGAGAGATTTAGTGGAGAGTGGGAAGTGGGGGGAGAGAACAGAGACTAAAACATTCAGAGATCTTACTAGAGTAACAATAGCCCTTAAGGCAATGGCACCCCACTCCAGTACTCTTGCCTGGAAAATCTCATGGACGGAGGAGCCTGGTGGGCTGCAGTCCTTGGGGTCGCTAAGAGTCGGGCATGACTGAGCAACTTCACTTTCACTTTTCACTTTCATGAATTGGAGAAGGAAATGGCAACCCACTCCAGTGTTCTTGCCTGGAGAATCCCAGGGACGAGGGAGCCTGGTGGCTGCCCTCTATGGGGTCGCACAGAGTCGGACACGACTGAAGTGACTTAGCAGCAGCAGCAGCAGCCCTTAAAGGATAGTGTTGCTGTTTCTAATAGCCAGGTTGCACTTTACATACACAGTGTCAAAATTTTCTTACCTGTTGCCAGTTCAGAGAGATCACCACTTAGACTGGCATCCCACCTCTCCCCTTCAAACTGCTAGTGAAGTGAGTGAAGTCGCTCAGTCGTGTCCGACTCTTTGTGACCCTGTGGACTGTAGCCCACCAGGCTTCTCCGTCCATGGGATTCTCCAGGCAAGAATACTGGAGTGGGTTACCATTTCCTTCTCCAGGGGATCTTCCCGATCCAGGGATCAAACCTGGGTCTCCCACATTGGAGGCAGCTGCTTTAACCTCTGAGCCACCAGGTAGTACTGTCTTTAAAGACCTGCCCTAATTTGAAGTTATCTCGGTTATTTGTACCTCTCATTGTTTATTCTCTGTCTCCCCTCCCGCTCCCTAAAGTGTGCACTCCATGAAGGGAGGGGCGTAGCTGCCTTGCTCTTCTAGGCATTGAGCCCAGTGCCTAGAACTGTGCTGTGCACAGGATGAGCACTCAATAAATACAGATGGAACGAGTAAACGACTGAAATGGTCTACCACCCTTTCATCATTGGCCCCTGAGGCAGATCAAATTAAATAAAGGCTTGGAGGTTAGTTTTCTCTCCCAAATAGGGACTCCCTTTATTTCAATGAGGCTCTTCTAACCTCTTCCCTCTTCCCACTTGGTTGTTTCATCTAATAGAATTCTGATGACACTTAAGTTTGTATGAATACAAAGACCTCGATGTTTCTGCTCAGCAGGCTGATAAATCAAATGTTCTAACTGCAACATGCTTACTTGCAGTGGTATTTATTATTAAATTGAATTTTGTCTTGTCAGGGAATGCTTGCCTTGCTATTTAAATTGTTTCATTGTTACATTAAGTTGTTAAATTTAAAAAAAAGAGATTTTTCTGTAAAGTGTTTATACTTTTCAGGTAACTTGAATATAAAATGTTGATGAATGTTCCCTAACTTTGTCCTGGAATGGGAATACAGAGAATTGAAGCCTCGGCCCAGGTCTGTCATTAACGTCCTTAGAAGTCAACATTACTTGTGATTTCTGAGAATCATTTCAACATCCATAAGATGAAGAAATTCACAACATAGGACGTGTGATGGTTTTTTATCCTTCCCCATGAGGTATCTCTCATGCCTTTTTCTTCCTCATTGGAAAAAGATTTAGTTTCTTTGATTGAGACTTAATATTCTTAAATATTGATTGCCATGTGCTCAAAGAAAAGATGGTACCATGAAAGAATTTTCACAGGGTTCCTTAAAGTGAATTGCCCCTCTTACCCTTGGCTTTTCTCCTGTGAAAATGAAAGTACAGAGTAATAGACTGTGTTACTCTACTCTCAATCACCTTGCTACATTATACCCTTTCTGCCGGAGGATTATATATTCCAGCCCTTGAATTAAATTTAGGCAGATGGCATGTTTTAGTCAATGGAAGGTGAGTAGAAGTGATATGGACCTCTTCCAGGCAGAAGCTTTATAAAACTGTGCAGAGTTCACAAATTTAATATTTTCCCTCAAACAGCAATGATTGGCTATGTTTTTGATGGAGACTGATTTGTCAGCTTTGGTCCTAGAGTGAAGAAAATGTCCCAGGATCCTAGCATACCCACCTTGGAATTGCATCATAAGTAAAAAGAAACCTTTGTACTTGTAATTCATTGAAATCATGGGGTCATTTGTTCCTGCAACATAAGTGGCCCATCTTCACTCATACACATGCCTGATGCTTGTGTGCATCAGTTCAAATCATCTTGGCCTTGCTTCTTATTCCACCCACTGCTGGGTGAACAGTTCTGCACAAGCTTCAACAGGTAGCTCTGAGATGTAGCCTGACCGCTCACTGGCTCAAGCCTGTGCTTCTTGTGTTCTGGCCAGGAGCTCCTTTGACTCTGTCACTGGCTCCTATGAGAGCTGACTGGGCATTCAACGTGTGTAAGCATGAAGTGCAGAAGAGTGGCCACCCACGAAGCAAACCTTGACAAGTGGGTAATAGAAGATGAGGGCTAAATGCTTCTTTCTTCTCTCGCATGCACGGTTTTGAAATGCATTTCCTGAGGTTCCTCTGACCATTTTAGAGAATCGAACAGCACATCACAGAGTGGCCAGGTGCATCCTGGTGTTTATTTCACTCTCCCTGGCCGCTGTTTCTGCTCTCTGGGATCACATTCTCAAATAAATGACCTGTACCTAAAGCTTGTGTCTCAGTTTCTGTTTGGTGGAGGAACCAGTCAGACATTTTCTTCAGTTCAGTTCAGTCGCTCAGTCGTGTCTGACTCTTTGCGACCCCATGAATCACAGCACGCCAGGCCTCCCTGTCCATCACCTCCCGGAGTTCACTCAGACTCATGTCCATCAAGTCCGTGATGCCATGCAGCCATCTCATCCTGGGTCGTCCCCTTCTCCTGCCCCCAATCCCTCCCAGCATCAGAGTCCTTTCCAATGAGTCAACTCTTCATATGAGGTGGTCAAAGTACTGGAGCTTCAGCTTCAGCATCATTCCTTCCAAAGAAATCCCAGGGCTGATCTCCTTCAGAATGGACTGGTTGGATCGCCTTGCAGTCCAAGGGACTCTCAAGAGTCTTCTCCAACACCACAGTTCAAAAGCATCAATTCTTCTGATTAGAACATTATCTACCACCAGAGTGAATTCTTTTAAGTAATTCAGTGGTGTAAACTTTAACTTGACACTGTAAAGGATTTTTACTACATTTGTAGAAGCTTGTGAAGCAAGCCTAAGCACTTTGTTACTCAGCCTGGAAGTTATTGTTAGATTTGCTGATTCCAAAATACGACTTTCCCCTCCACCTCACAGAGATTAATTTCCTGTCCTTAGTTCTCAGTCCATTCTGATGCTGTAACAAAGACTTTATTTAGGAAGCATCATGTTTTTTTGAGGTTCAGTGATTTATTGACTAACATACTGTTGGGGTTCCCTGGTGGCTCAGATGGTAAAGAATCTGCCTGCAATGCAGGAGACCCAGGTCCTGTCACTGGGATGGGAAGATTCCCTGGAGGAGGGCATGGCTACCCACTCTAGTATTCTTGCCTGGAAAATCCCATGGACAGAGGAGCCTGGTGGGCTACAGTCCATGGGGTTGCAAAGAGCCGGACACGACTGAGCGACTAGCACTACACTACTGCTACTAGGCGAATGTTTATTTGTTTAAGTTTTATTTATTTATTTTAAAAGCCAATTAGATCTTCACCTTTCCTCGGTTGAATTTTGTTTTATAACAGGTGTCACAGAGTTCCTTGCATGAACAATAGGATGGATTGAATAAAGCAGGCAGATGTTTAAATGTTAATACAGAATTGTGGTTTTGGTGAAACTGTTGTTTTCGGGAGCTCTGAGTGGCCAGTCTACTGATAGAGGCAAGTGGAATGTGTGTCTGCGTCATGGGAAATACTGCCTTGTTTAGGAACTGAATTGGCCAAGTTCCCATAGTGTCTTGGCTCTGTTTCCCCTTCACCTCCTTGTCAGTCCGTTTTCCAGAAGTCTTAAAATCACAGCATGGTAAGACCAGAGGGTATCTGAAAATCATCTCATCAAACTCCGTGTTCCATAGATCAGAGGACAGGCCTGTAAAGGTTAAGGAAAATGACTCGCTTTGGCAGTGGAAGCGAGAGAAATGGAGGAGGTGCCATTTTGGTTGTTAAGAAGTTACCATTATTTTCTGACATAATTAAATTCTTGATTGTGATGCTCTTAAATGAACCATGAAATTCTAAGTGCTTCCAATGCAAGTGTGATTTTTAACTAAGGCTTTTTTCCCCCCCAATCTGAATGTTAAGGTGGCAGATGCATAACTAATCTTAGCTGAATCTATATTAAGAAATCAGCAAGGTGTCTTTATTTAACTTGCATCATCTGTGAATATAATGTAGTGTCAAATAGCATGATTTTGCACATGATATCCTAAAATAAAAACAACTCTGCCTTCAAAGTGATGGCAGAATGCAGTTATGTGAGAGGTGATTTTACATTAGGTCCCAAAGGAAACGGGAAACACAGAAGAAAATAGTTGAAGAACTGGTTCCTAAATGTGATTTCAGCATATGTTTATACATATTTTAAATACAGTTTTATCTGAGGGACAAAAAGTCAGCTCTTGGGATTGTGTTCCATGTCATACAAGGGAAACTCCTATCAACAATAGGGGGTTTCTGAAATCTCTTGTTATCCTAGTTTTGAATTGTCTGAAAGATGTGTAGTCCACTGAACTCTGTTTTTGCTTGGGGATGTTTCCATGGATCTGTGTTAGTTCCAGGAAATTTCGGTCCTTTCTATTATCTCTGGAACCAGACATGATTCTTGCAGAAACTACATGGGATTATCTATTTCTTTGTTTTTTGACATCTTTGTTACAGTGGGTCAGATTCCTAAAGGAGTAAACAATGAAAAATTGTCAGGCTCAACTGTGGAAGATTGTGTGAAGATAAAAGCAAACTATTCTGATTTAAGTCATAAAAAATGTTGGCCTTTAGCTTATTGAAATACTGCTGTATTCAGATGTACTGAAATACTTCTTGACTGGCATACTCACCCATGCATGACTGGAGCGACCACACAGTATTAAAGAAGTTGCGATTCTGGCATTTGACTTTCACTTGGTTAATCTTTTATTTTAATGTATTTGAATTTCTTCAAGAACATGATCTTAGTTTCTGATGATTCCCTTTCTTCAGTGAAAGCATCTTCTAACATTAGAAACCCAGACTCTTGAGGAATTAATCCAAGGGTCTTGGAACCTACTTGGGTACCGGCTATTCTCAGTGGATTTGTACATAAATACTATGTTTCATATAAATTTATTTGAAGGAGTTCTTGAACTCTTGGTCACTTTTTTACACAACAATGTACATTTTATTTTCTTTTTCTTTCGTTTTGACTGCATCATGGGGCATGTGGGGTCTTAGTTACCTGATCAGGGATTGACCCACATCCTCAGCAGCTAAAGCTCAGAGTCCTAACCATTGGACCACCAGGGAATTCCCTCTTGGTCACTTTTAAAGCAACAATTTTTCTCAAAGAGTGGGAAGAAAGTAAGAGTATAATATGAAGTTACTCTCTTTTCTGAGTGTATAGTGAGGGTGGGGGGGTATGCATACACATGCCCTATGGCAAAAGTGGGGGGTCTTATGGTTTAAAACAATTAAAAAGAGGTTTTTATGCTTGAATAAGCTGAGAACAACTGCTATGGGAGTTATGTTCTATAGGGCATGCTTCACAAAGCTAAATGAAATTTTTAAAAGTTAATGGCTAGACAGTGCTTAAAGCACACACACTATTCATGATTTATTCTAATAACATTTGTGGGTGACTAACTTAATAATGTTGCAGCACATCCATTATGATTTTGTTCTGAAGATGTGTCTAAGTCTCTATGCCTCCTTAGGGGTGGGTTTTTATATCACTCTGTGATTGAATGAAGAAATAGAATTCCATGCCTGTTATGGGGCATGTATTAGAAAAAACATTCAGACACTTATATCCGCTTACACTGTGCCAGATACTGTTCTAAACCGTCTTGCAAATATTTTCTCTTTTAATTCTAGTAATAACTCTCTGAAATGTAGGCAGCACTGTGGTTCCCATTTCAGATGGGAAAGAAGCACAGAGCAGCTATGTGTCCATGGTTACCCATCCAGGAAGTCGTCAGCCTGGAGTTTCCTTCCAGAGTCTGAGCACGGATCTCTAACCCTGCACTGCTTCCCCCAGGATTTCACTTCTGTCCTGGCAGGGAGGGATGTGATGACTGCCGAGGAAAACCTGGAGGACAGGCTGGTTTGGTTTGGGGAAGTAGACCCATGCTTCCTCCATTCTCCCCTACCCTCCCCGCCTCGACATCTCTCACACACACACACACAGAGCCACCCTGGGCTTACTCTGGACACGTGACACTAGGCTACCTTGAACTGTAACTGTTTGAAGCCCTCTGATTTGTGTTTTGCACCCAAACCTTCTCGGAGTATCACTTCATAACAGCAAGTGTATGTGTGCAAAAGACCTTCAGTGTGTGATGGAACTCAGTCCTGTTTACATGTTTTGCTGCTTCAGGTAACCCATTTACATGTCCTGAGTTCATTTGGACAAGGCCAGCATTTTGAGGATTATTCAGAAGACTTCATAAGTACTGTTGTTGTTGTTGTTGTTTTTTAAAACAGTTAACTGATGGTTCTTAAGACCCAGAATGAGGCCATCAGAGCTTGTGGCTTTCTTGAGACATTTGAAAGTGTCCTTCTTTCCCCTGCAAAAATCAGAGAAGTGGAGTGATGGAAAACAGCAGAGATCCCCTGAGTAGTGCTTCACTGTGGCTGCCACTGAACATGCAAATGTGCTTTCCAAGGAATTGCTAAAGAGGATTATGACAGTTGTCTTGCTTCCCTGCCCATTCCAATTTGGCAGGTGAGGTTAAAGCCCAGTGGAGGCCACGCTTCAGTGTTCCGGGAGCTGGGACTGGACGCCAAGAGACAAAGGGTTATTTTTAATCAGAGTTGCCTAAGTCACTTCAAAAACTCTTGCTTTTGTAAAGGCTGGCAAGCACAGTCCCTTTGAGAAGTGTTTCCCCTGCCCACCCCTTCCGCCCAAGCCAGCCTAGCTATCTTTGCAAACCCTCTCCCCAGAGGAGGAAAGTTAACTCACCTTCAAGGCAGAAAGACTATATTCAGACTTCCTAGTTTCATGAGGTTGAGGCAGGTAGGGAGCCAGGAAGATAAATGCAGAGTGATTGGAAGGAAGGAGTTATTGCAAAGGGCAGAATTATATTCCAGAGTGATGCATTGGTCTGTGATCCACTGGTGATTTGTGTGTGTGTGTGTGTGGCCTGTATCTCGACTCTGGTGTCTAGAAGTGGTTTAGACTATGGTTCTCAATGTGTGGTCCACAGATTCCCTGGGGGTCCCCAAGACTCAGTTTGCAAGGTAATTATTTCATAACAGTACTCTTTGACATTATTTGCCTTTTTTACTTTGTGGACATTTGCATTAGTAGCACAAAAGCCACTAGGTGTAAAAATGCTATCACATTAATGCCAATTAAGGCAGAGACACTAAACTACGTTAGTGCTTGTGGCATTCTTGTACACATGCCAAAGAAAATGACCATTTTCCTTAAAATGGCCTTGATGAAGCAGTAGAAATTAGTAAGCTTATTAAGTCTCAACTTTTGAGTACATGTTTTTTGATAACCACTCACAAAGATTTCTGTTGCAAATGGAAGTGAATGTGAACCTTGTCTCTTACTAACCCCTTCTATTGTTGTCTAAGTTACTAGCTCAACTAGCTGCTTTAGTCATGGAATATCATTTTCACTTAGAAGAACACTGTGGAACAAACTATGGTTACCTACTGGATATTTGGCAGCTAAATTTCTTGAAAGTGAATAAAGTGAACCTTTCCCTGGTGGCTCCGATAGTAAAGAGTCTGCATGCAATGTGGGAGACTCAGATTTGATTCCTGGGTTAGGAAGATCCCCTGGAGAAGGAAATGGCAACCCAATCCAGTATTCTTGCCTGGAAAATCCTGGGAGCCTGGTGGACTACAGTCCATGGGGTCACAAAGAATCATAGGCTACTGAGCAACTGGTAATATTTTAAGAAAAACAATGGACAATATTTGTTAATAACAAAATTTGAATATTTAAGTAAAACTTACATTAAAAACGTGTATGCCACAGTAAAACTGACAGTTTCCCAAGACTTGAAGCCTTTTTTGATGAGGTAGGTGGTGATAGTAGCATATGTTTCTTTTTTGACATTGAATGATGATGAAGTGTGAACATTTAGAAGATTTGCATAACTCAGGAACCCAGTACTTTCCAAATGATTAATGCATGATATTACCAAGTCATATATGAGAAAGGGTCTGTTAATAGTAGAAGACAGACAGATTTTCATATCGTTTATGGAGTACAAAAAGTTTATTGCTATGGTTTCAGATTTCACATTGGAACTGACTTAAGAAACTATACGTTGTCAATTTTGGCATGGTATCAAAAGAATGTCTACAATTGTCTACCTGGAAAAGCTATTAAAATATTTTCCTCTTTCTAATGACAGATTTTCTTCATACATTTCAACTAAAACAGCATATTATCACAGTTCAAGTGTGGAAGATGTAAGTACTCGGTAGCCTATTAAACTAGCCATTAAAGAGATATGCAAAAATGAAAAACAATGCAATGTTTATTATTAATTTGGGGGTAAATATCTTTCATAAAAATGTTATTTATATTAACCTGATGAATGTACCATTTTAATTTTTAGGTGAATTAAATATTTTAAATATTTCTCATTTGCAGTTTCAAATATGGTAAATATCAAGTTATTTTATTTATATGCATATATATATGAATTACAATTCATGAACAAAAGCTCTTTGAAATCCTCTGTGGTTTTTAAAACTACAAATTGTTCCTGGAACCAGATGTTTGAGAACTGCTAATATAGAAATCGCCATGTTGACTAGCTGGAGGTTTCTGAACTGTTAAAGGAGTCAAAAAAGTTCTCCAGGTTGGGAATAGTAACTCTTTCATTACATATCTTTAAGCATACAATGGAAATTATTTAAATATTTTCCTCTGTGAAATGAAAACCTCTTAGATCTCAAATATGCTTACATTGCACGTTAAACTCTCATTCTTCAGTTCTTCAATAACTGATAGCAGAATAGAAAAATACTGGCATTTACATTCATTTTTAACTTATTGGAAATAAAAATGTCCATGTATGTAGTATGTGATTTGTAGAGAAATACTTACAAGTAGTCACTGAAACCTTTTTTCTTATCTTGCAATTTAAAGCAAATCATAAATATTCAGGTACATAAACTAGTGGACATCAAGCAAAATAAAAACATTCACCCCAACTGCTGACTATTTTATATTTTTGATTGTGTAGGAAATAGTTAAATCTCAGTCTGCATCTTAATATACATGGAGGCCATGCAGAAACACAGTATTTAGTTTTTAATGTATTTTTTATAAATCATATTTTCCTACATAATTAAATAGTTGGCATCATTTATTTAATAGGATGAAGTTAAAATTTTCTTATATATTATGAATGACATTAAATATAATATCTAAGTAAGTATTATGCACATTTCTTACCCTGAATAAAAATGAAATACTTTTTGCTTAAAATCACATTTGCATGTACTGCTGAAAATGAAGTGATTAAAAATACTCCTAAGCTCATTTGAGAAATTATATATTTCTATGAAAGGGTTGCATATTAGTTTCTGAGGGCTGTACCACAAACTGAGTGGCGTAAAGCAACATACATTTACTCTCTAGCAGTTTGGGAGTCCAGAAGTATGAAAACACGGTTTTGGTGAGGCCGTGCTCCCTTCCAAAGCCTTGAAGGGAGAATTCTTCCTTGCCTCTCTCCCAGCGTCAGGTGGCTCCTGCCATTACTGGGCTTGTATGAATAGCTGCATCACTGCATTCTGCGTCGCTGTCTTCATATGGCCTTCTTTGTCTGTGTCTCCTCTCCTCTTGAAAGGACACCAGTGATGGCATCTGCAGAGCTTACATCATCTGCAAAGGTTGTATTTCCAAGTTCACATTCTGGAATTTCAGGTGGCTGTGAGTCTGAGGGGATGTTATTCAACTATTGTACATTCCCAATCAAAAATGGTGGGGGGAATTCCCTGGCGGCCCAGTAGTTAAGACTCCTTACTTCCTTTTCAGGGAGCATGGTTTCAGTCCCTTATTGGGTGAGTCCTGCATGCTGTGCAACCAAAATAAATAAATACATATATAAATAAAACAAAAATGATGGGGAGTGCAGGCATACTTTTACAAGGGTGGACTTCACTGTTGGATAGAACTGCTCTGCCACTAACTTGACACTCTCAGGATATCTACACTTGAAAGCCTCATATTCTTTGTAAAACTGAGTCCAGGAGAGCCATCATATGGGCTTATGGTAAGAAGTAAGGGAGATTATGTTTAAGTATGCTGTGTCCTCAGCACAGTGCCTGGCACAGAAGTTTATTCAGTTACTGTTAGTAGCTGTTGACTGTTACTGAGGTAGACTGGTTATAATCATAGTATGTACTGTAAACATAAAGAACTAAAGAAACTAAAGAGCCTCTTGATGAGGATGAAAGAGGAGAGTGAAAAAGCTGGCTTAAAACTCAACATTTAAAAACCCAAGATCATGGCTTCTGGTCCCATCACTTCATGGCAATTAGATGGGGAAAAAGTAGAAACAGTGACAGATTTTATTTTCTTGGGCTCCCAAATCACTGTGGACGGAGACTGCAGCCACAGTATTAAAAGGCACTTGCTCCTTGTAAGGACAAACCTAGATAGGGTATTAAAAAGCAAAGACATCTCTTTGCCAACAAAGCTATGGTTTTTCCAGTAGTCATGTATGGATGTGAGAGTTGGACTATAAAGAAAGCTGAGTGCTGAAGAATTGATGCTTTTGAACTGTGGTGTTGGAGAAGACTCTTGAGAGTCCCTTGGACTGCAAGGAGATCCAACCAGTCCATCCTAAAGGAAATCAGTCCTGAGTGTTCGTTGGAAGCACTGAGGCTGAAACTCCAAAACTTTGGCCCCCTGATGGGAAGAACTGACTCATTGGAAAAGACCCTGATGCTGGAAAAGATTGAAGGAGGAAGGAGAAGGGGACGACAGAGGATGAAAGGGTTGGATGGCATCACTGACTCAATGGACGTGAGAACTCACGTCTCCTGCATCTCCTGCATTGCAGGAGCATTTTTACCACTGAGCCACCTGGGAAGCCCTAGTATTCAGCATCCTGTAGCATTTATCACTGTTTCTGTTCTGGACTTCTATTGAGCGTTTCTAGGCCTGTGTCTTGATCACTATTTTGGGTAGCATTCGGAGACTTTGAAGCATAGTATAGAAAGCCCCTAAAAGCCCTTTCATTGTCATTCCGTGACAGTCCTGCCCAGCCCAGCCTAATCTGCCCTCTTGGAACTGTCAAGCTGATTTCATGTCACAATTCTCTTGGTGACTGTTTCAGAGCCCCCATGCCACCTTCAGGTGCTTTAAAACTACCCTTGCCCCCTCACCTCCCCTTCTGCAGATGGCCTTGGCTACGTCATTACCTAGAACGTCGAGTCTGTTGCACAAGAGCTCCCTCGCCCCTCCTTCATCTCAAAGTGTTGGCATCTTTGCCCATCTGTTCTTTGTTCCCTCTGTTTCTGGTGAAAAATTACCCTCTCCCCTCTAAGACTAATCCGTCCTCTGGGTATCTACTCTTGGCCCTAGTCATGATTATGGCCCGTAATTATCCCTTTGTTTTCTTGCATTTGGTCTCTCTCCATGGAACCCTTCCACTCCTCTGTAAACGTGCCCAGATCCTTCCTTGTTCTTAAAACCACTGTCCCCTCCAGCTACTATTTTGCCTCCTTAACTGTGCTATTATACTTCTTGAAAGTGTGGTGACCTAGCCCCAGCTTCATGTTGTGACCAGCTGTTAATTATTATAAAATTGCTGAAAGAACAATTCAGAATTCCTAACAGTTCAATTCCTGATAATTTCTTCCTGGTAGAGATAAGACAGGACCAACTCTGATCTGGGGAGTGAGGGAGGTCCTAGGCCTCTTGTCTCCTGGAGTTTTCTGCAGCTTGCAGGGCACAGCCTCGTGGGCTGCTCTCCATGTGGGGGAATTTTAGCATATTTGGAATATGCGATGACGACAACAAAGTGCTTTTAAGAAATCAGGAATTTACATAGCTATTCAGTTGGAAAAATTATAAAGCCAGTTAATGCCTGGAGGAGAGAATAAACCAAGACGCTTTTGTCTTTTAACCTTGGAGTCTTTTCCTGAGGGTTTGCTGAATAAGAAGGGGTAGGAAAATTTCCATCCTCTCCAGTATACTTTCAATTTGCTGAAAACCTGCAAATTTAATCCTGAGTGAAGCCTAGAACTCTTGTGAGTCCAGAGAAAGTGGTGAGTAGCAGTGCAGTTTGTTATAACCTATTTAGTTTTGTCCAGAAACTAGCTAGTAAATCAATACTTAGCAAGGACACACCATAAATGAAGACAGGATAAAGAACGGTTTATAATGCATTTGGGTATTTGTGTTTACAGTCAAAAAAAGAAAGTATACACAGGTCATTCTGGAACGGGCAAATGTTTTTCTAGTCTACAGAATCCCTAAGAAACCTACCCTGTGGAGCACCTGTAGCAGGAAGGATATCCATGCCAGCTCACTGTGTAATATGACATCGGCTCCTTCAGATTGTTGTTCTGGGAGGCAGCCTCAACCTTCCCAGCAGCTCAGACGCGCCCCTTAGAGGCATTTGGAGGAACTGAACGGTGACCATGAAGATTCCGATGGGATTAGTCAACATATTGATATTGATATTTTTTCTCTGCCATGTAGGCAAAGGTATCTATACTCCTGTCTGACTTGCTAGACTTAAATTTTCTTGATAGCAACTTAGTTTACTGAGAAATTGGATGGAAAAATTTTACTGTGGACAGTTGAATCAGCCAGCAGTAGTAGTACATGACATGCTGTATAATATTCCCAGGGTGGATATTGCTGTTGTTCTTTGGAGGCCAAGTGCTGTCCGACTCTTTGCGACCCCATGTTCTACAGCAAGGCAGGCCTCCTTGTCCCTCACCATCTCCCAGAGTTTGCCCAAGTTCATGTTCATTGAATCGGCGATACCATCCAACCATCTCATCCTCTGTTGCCCTCTTCTCCGTCTACCTTCAGTCTTTCCCTGCATCAGGGTCTTTTCCAGTGGGTTGGCTCTTAGCATCAGGTGGCCAAAGACTGGAGCTTCATCTGCAACATCAATCCTTCCAGTGAATATTCAGGGTTGATTTCCTTTAGGATTGACTGGTTTCATCTCTTGCTGGACAAGTGACTCTCAAGAGTCTTCTCCAGCAGCACGGTTCAAAAACATCAATTTTTTGGCACTCTGCCTTCTTTATGGTCCAACTCTCACATCCATACATGACCACTGGAAAGACCATAGCCTTGGCTATATGGACCTCTGCAAAGTGATGCCTTTGCTTTTTAATACACTCTCTAGGTTTGTCATAGCTCTCCTTCCTAGAAGCAGTCGTCTTCTAATTTCACGGCTGCAGTGGATATAAAGAAGTCTAAAATGTGGTTATGCCTTTGGAGAAATTTGAAGCTAAAATGAGGCTGTATTTATACACACCTGCCACCTCCCCAGTCTGTTAGAGTATTACCAGTCTTCCTTGGGTCCATAGTGATAGGTAGTGTGACATGGCTAAATGTTGAGAAAGTCATGTGGTAAAAAAAATCTTGTATATCAGCAGATTAGTGCATGTGTGCCATCCAGGCAACATTTGTACCATTATTTTTTATTAATTTTTTCCTAAGAGACAGTTGCTGCTGCTACTGCTGCTAAGTTGCTTCAGTCGTGTGCAACCCTGTGCGATCCATAGATGGCAGCCCACCAGGCAGCCCTGTCTCTGGGATTCTCCAAGCAAGAACACTGGAGTAGGTTGCCATTTCCTTCTCCAATGCATGAAAGTGAAAAGAGAAAGTGAAGTCACTCAGTCTGACTCTTAGCGACGCCATGGACTGCAGCCCACCAGGCTCCTCGGTCCATGGGATTTTCCAGGCAAGAGTACTGGAGTGGGATGCCATTCCCTTCTCCGAGAGGCAGTTGACCCACCCCCAATTGTAAGGAAATTGCATGGACTATTATTGTACAGTCACCAGTTTTTTTGTTTTGTTTTTTTTTTAAATCTCAGCTACCATAAGTGGAGAATTTATTGTTTCTACATCTGCAATGGGGCTACATCCTTTTAAATAATATCACAATAGCAAAATAACTTCTAAATGGCTTATCCTGAACCTGATAGTGATTGCCTTTTAATTAAGGGGAAATTAGAAGCTAAAAAGAGTAGCAGACCTGAAGTCAGTTAAAAATCAGAATAATCAGCTAAGAAAAAAACACATTATCTCATAAAACTTAATATTTAGCCACAGGATAATAGTTTTTTTTATTCTTTCAATAACTTTTTCTGTGCCTCCGTACACCCCCTTTGTTTCTCTGATTGGAACTCTAACAGATTAGAATTGCCAGATATGTGGGAAATGAAAGACTTCCTCTCTTCTTCTCTCACCCTTCTTAATATCCTAGAACAAGTAAGACTGAGAAAGCCACAGTTCAGCCCAGGAATTAGGTTTGTATGGCCCTGAGGTAAGAACTCTGAATGTCTCAAAGCAGGTCGGGGAATAATTAGGCCAGCTAGGATTATAAATGTTTTAGTAATATCTCCTTAGAAATAGATAATAATTTGGCACATTACAGACTGCTGGCATTCAATTTTATAAACTCTGTCTTTAAAAACAGTAAAGCTTCAAGAACATTAGTAAAACCAAAAATATAATTTACCATTTATTGGTCCTGTGATTTCCCTGATAGCTCAGTTAGTAAAGAATCCACCTGCAATGCAGGAGACAAGGTTCGATTCCTGGGTCGGGAAGATCCCCTGGAGAAGGGAAAGGCTACCCACTTCAGTATTCTGGCCTGGCGAATTCCATGGACTGTATAATCAATGGGGTTGAAAAGAGTTGGACACGACTGAGCTATTTTCACTCACTCACTCACTCATTTATTGGTCCAGAGATGGATTTTTGCGAGTTTTGAGAAAGGACCAGATTTGAGGCAATTTTTTTCATGATTTTTTTTTTAAGTCAACCTAGTCCTATATTCAAAGAAGGCTGTAAATGCTTATAAGGTGTGTGTATGTGTGTGTTCTCAGTCATGTATGACCGTTTGTGACCCCCTGGACTATAACCTGGCAGGCTTCTCTGTCCATGGGATTTCCCAGGCAAGAATATTAGAGAGGGTTGCCATTTCCTCTTCCAGGGGATCTTCCTGACCTAGGGACTGAATACGCGTCTCTTGTGTTTCCTGCATTGGCAGGCGGATTCTTTACCATTCGTGTCACCTGGAAAGCCCAAACTTATATAGAACAGATTTTTATTTTCCTTGAAGGAATGAAGAAAGGGCTTTTTTTTTTTCTCTCTCTCTCTCTAGGAATATGCTGGACAATTTAGGGAGAAAATAAAATGGAAAAAATGTGAGCTGATAGGAGCAGCTCTGTGAAGTGAGACTGGACTGACATCGCCTGTTTGCCCATAAGACATCTTTTTAGCAGTTATCTCCTTAATGCTGATCAGAGTTGTAAACATCTGTTCATTTCTCTTTTGCTTGAAGAGTGGGATCTATAAGGAGCAGGATCCAGGATGTCACAGTGCATGCCAGGTGCCAGAGCGCCAAGGAGCCTTCCTAGCAGGGAAATTACTAATGTCTCCTCTGATCATGAAGCAACATGTGCTCCGCTAATTACTGTTCTCTGAGACTGCTTTCACATCTTGAAACTCTCCATGACCCAACTGCGGAAATCCTGTTTGTCTGCCTCCCACCCTTTCCCCCAAAGAATGAAAACTAGCAAATGGCAAGGCTGGGCTTGTTTAATCAATGCAATTGGTTTTTGCTGAACTAAGACGCAAGAGGTTTCAGTTGGGGCTGTTAGCTTGATACTATATTTGTGAATGACTTCGTGGTGCACATCTTTAGCTGAGTTTAATGTGGAGGGTACCTGCATTTACTAGATGATAGCCTGTCCAGGGCATTTTTTTTATTTCCATAGGTTCCTGGAAGACAATGATCTTTAACACAGTGACCTTTAATGGTTGGCGGGGGTATCTTGCTGACTTCAGGCAGAGCTGTATCAGGCATGGTGCAACATCTGAGAATCTTTTGTTTTAACAAGAGTCTTCTCAGGATGGTGTCTTCCTTCCTTGGTGACTTTGTCAAAATTCAGCTGTAGTCTTCCTGAGGTCTTTTGTTGTTCAGTTGTTCAGTCGCTCAGTCGTGTCTGATTCTTTGCGACCCCATGGACTGCAGCACTCCAGGCTTCCCTGTCCTTCACTATCTCCCGGAGCTTGCTCAGACTCATGTCCTTTGAGTTGGTGATGCCATCCAACCATCTCATCCTCTGTCATCCCCTTCTCCTGCCTTCAGTCTTTCCCAACATGAGAGTCTTTTCTAATGAGTCAGCTCTTAGTTGCCCTAATGCTGTAACCAGAGATTCCTTCTGGTTTTTCAGGTAGAAATAGCAAGTTAACTTACACTCTAAAGCAAATACGTTTTTGTTGCAGCACTTTTTCATTTATTCATTTATTAGAGCATTAAAAATGAAACAGTTTTGCCTTCATGTTAAGCTAAATTTCCCTCACTCCTCCCCTCAAAAAAAGAAAACAAAAAACCAAAAAACTTGGCTTGTCAAGTTAGATCAGATATTACTTTTACATAGTTTATAATAGGAGCTTGATTTTTGTAGAAGAATGGATTGGCTTGGAGATGGGTTTATCTGAGTGACTATTTGAATATATTAGTGAGTACTAAGATATTATTACTTGGTATTACAGGGACAAAAAGATCTCAAAACAGCCTGATTCTCTGGGGAAAGAAACTTTCTGAGCATGGCTATTAATACTTTCTATCCATTTAGATGCAATTGTTGGATGATTTTACCCAAAGTAATTAATAGTGACATATTAGTTAACATATTGCTATCAGCAGGTGGCTGTTTGAGCAGGGGTGAACATAGCATGTGCTAAAACAAATTATTGTACCCTAGAGAAATGTGCAGAATAATTTTTTAAAGTCTTTCAATAATGCCTGCAATACAATTTTTTTTTTGTAAGAAATAAAACTAGGGGTAACACTGAAAAGTTGTAGACTAGAAAAACAAAAATGAAAGAGAGCAAAAGTGATTCAACCTTTTCGAAAAGCTTTTTCAGTTAAACAACAATAAAAACAAACACACCAAAAAACACGTAAATGGTTGAATCCAAGCAGCACCGTCTGCCTGTCGTATCAAAAATCATGGGAGAGACCCAGGCATCCTCATTCTTCCTTTGCACCCTTTTTTTTTTTCCTTCTCCTTTGTCCACTCTGATCTGTCAAGGGACTCTTGGCCCAGGGCACAATGGTGACAGATGGGCAGGAAACTGTAATCTGTTGCTGCCTTTCATTTGTGGAGGAATCATCGTGACCACGAAGGGGTTAAAACTGTCAACACCAATCAGAGCTTGGAGATAATTAGTGTAATATCAATCCCAGAACACTGGTGCAGATGACCACACAATAGCAGATGAATTCTGCTAGGTTACTTCTTTGTAAGAAATCCTGATTCATCTCTTTCCAGCTTGTGCACAAATATGCTTTTAAATGCCTGTGTGGAAAAGTTACTATTTGTGCACACAAATGATTATGATTAAAGATGATTGTGAATCTTTTATTTAGGAAGGTGCATTTTGAATTAGCCTTTACACAGACAAGCTGGATAGATACATACCTCCTGAGCATGAGCTAGGTAGCATTTGAAATATTTTGCAGTATGTTGACTGATATTCTTTTTTTTTTTTTTCGTTGACTGATATTCTATGACTAAGGCTACCAAAGTGTAGAATTGAGCGATATGATTTAGGAAAGCAAACTTATTACAAGATATATTTTTATTTAATTTTTTTTTTACTTTCCTGTTCTCATAAGAAACATTAAAGGAAAGAGAAGTAGACCTTTTTAAAAAAACAAATATAGACTTGAGAAGAATAAAGTACGTTTTCTTATTATTAGCTTCAAAGAGAAAATTGATAAATGACAGAGTCTTAAAGTTAGTTTTCAAAAGTCCATATGGTAACCAGAAGGGGACAAGTATGACTTAAAAAATGGAGCAGAAATCCGTGATGGACTAGGGGAAGAACGGGTAAAGGAGAACTTCAATAACCCCGATATGTTCAAATCCACAGGTCCCAATGGCTGGCATCCTAGAGTTCTTAATGAATTGGCCGAAGTCATCACAGAACCGCTAGATATCATTTTTGAAAACTCGCGGAGGACTGATAAGGTGCCTGAAGACTGGAAAAGGGCATATTTAGAACCTTCTTTCAAAAAGGGAAATGGAGGATGACCCTGGAAATACTCATCAGCCTAACTTTTTGCTTGGAAAAATTCTGGAATTATCAACTTAGTATACTGGGTAACACATTCATAATAGCTAGACAAAAGGCAGTGAAATATCACACATAAGGAAGTACTGAATTCATTTTTTAAAAAACATACCATTGTTAGAAACGGTCTTCTGCGTGTTTGGGGGTTCTGCCCTCCATACTATACATTCTTGATGAAAACAAATGAGACTGGCTAAAACTTTTGGTTAATCTGACTAAGTGTGTAATACAAGACAAAAAAGTTTCTGGCAATAGCTAGACATTATATCATTTCTAAATTAGCCTTTAAATTGAGAATAGTAATTTTAATTTTGTATTTAAACATTTTTTTTCCACTTCATATAAGATTGTGTTTTCATAGTTTGAGATATTTTACATAATTCTATATAGAATAGTTTGTTTGAAGGAGCTCTTTTTCTAAGGTGCTTTATATGGTTATTTCAGATATAGGTAGAATGATAAAAGTGACAGATTTATGTTCCTTACAAGATCTACTTGTAAGGAAAGAAAAGCAAAGGAAGAAACTTTTTTCTAACTTCTGTTTTTAAATTTCATCTGACTGAACTTGAGTGTTGGGAACTGTAAGAGTGTCTTACTCTGACATACGTTGAGCAAGGTCCAGCTATGTGGCTTGATGGCTGGTTTTCCTCGGCTCTGGATGCTGCTATGCCCCAGATTGCCTCCCCAGACTCTGATTTCAGGCCTTTGGTGGGGGGTGAGCAGTGGGAGTGGATATTAAGAGCCCTTTATAACCAGAGCCTAAAAGGAGAGTAGAAGGAGGTGAGAGGAGGAAATGAAGATGAATTTTGAATTTTTTCTGCTTCCTGATGTTCTTGCTTTTGGATGTTGGCAGTTTTCTTTTCTGCTTAGAAAATGCAACCATGTTGAGAAGACCAAAAACTTAGTTGAAAGGAGACCATCCGAAAGATCTAGAAACACAGCCAGCCCCATTGTCAAACAGCTTCTAAGAGCAGCTAGGCAGTACTGTATTCCAAAATCTTCTCTGCACTGCTTAGATGTATGTAAGAGATAAAAGTTTACATCACACAATACTCAAGAGTAGGAAACGCTCAGGAAAAAAAAAGAAATCTACCTTCATTTTTTCCTGGTGCATACTGGAATGAGTAGGCAGTTAAGTTCTCCAAGGGCCATTTTAATCACTTTAAAAATATCAGGTTTACATAGTTTGGTCACTTCGAAAGATTAATTTAGACTAGGTAAATTCAGTCTCATTCTTAAGTACAAATGCAAGGAAATTAAGCTCTGAAAGTATGTATACCATGTCTTTTAAATAACATGCTGTAGCTTGCAGCTCTGTAAGAGTTATATTCCAATCAATCTTTCATCATTATTTTTTTTAAGTGAACTAGAGTCTTTAAAATTTCCAAACTAGGTTTTTTTTTTTGTTCATGGAGTAGGGATCTCTATAGATTATAGATATGATTTATTGTGATAATAAATGGCTTCCTGTTCTAGACCTCATTTCCAGGTGCAGCATCTGTGGCAGATTTATTTCACAGATGTGCATTTTCATGCATTTATTGAATTGTTGCTGGAGAGGACCCGATTTCTGAAAAATCTATTTTTTTCATCCTGGGCATTATGATGCAATCTACAGGAACTAGAAAATTCTTCAGTCATTTCAAGTTTGATTTTCTATTTGTATAATGTGTAACTTCAATTATTTTGCCAAGTTTAAATCTTCTCTTTGGGTTTGCTCTTGAAATTTGAAAATGATAATCCTCTACCTACATTGCCAAGAGAAATATCAACAACCTCAGGTATGCAGATGATACCACTCTGGCAAAATGGCAGAATGTGAAGAGGAACTAAAGAGACTCTTGATGAGGGTGAAAGAGGAGAGTGAAAAGCTGGATTGAAACTCAACATTCGAAAAAGGAAGATCATGGCCTTCAGTCCCATAACTTCATGGCAAATAGATGGGGAAACAATGGAAACAGTGACAGACTATTTTATTGGACTCCAAAATGACTGCAGATGGTGAGTGCAGCCATGAAATTAAAAGACGCTTGCTTCTTTGAAGAAAAACTATGCTAAACCTAGACAGCCTATTAAAAAGCAGAGGCATCACTTTACCGACAAAGGTCCCTATAGTCAAAGCTATGGTTTTTTTCCAGTAGTCATGTATGGATGTGAGAGTTGGACCACACAGAGGACTGAGTGTCTAAGAATTGATGCTTTTAAACTGTGGTGTTGGAGAAGACTCTTGAGAGTCCCTTGGACTGTAAGGAGATCAAACCAGTCAATCCTAAAGGAAATCAGTCCTGACAATTCATTGAAAGGACTGATGCTGAAGCTGAAGCTCCAATACTTTGGCCAGCTGTGCAAAGAGCTGACTCACTGGAAAAGACCCTACTCATAGGAAAAGATCCTGATGCTGGGAAAGACTGAAGGCGAGAGAAGAAGGGGACAGCAGAGGGTAAGATGGTTAGATAACATCATCTACTCAATAGACATGAATCTGAGCAAACTCGGAGAGAATGGAGGACAGAGGAGCTGTGGTATTCTGCAGTCAACAAAGTGGCAGAATTACATGACTTAGCAACTGAACAACAACAGCATCTAAATTAAGAGGCACAATCTAGAACAGTGAAATAGCCTGTGGAGTTTAAAGATTTCTTACCTGAAAGTAGAGGAAGAAAGCTTTAAAATAAGCAGAAAAGTATTGAAGGAAGCCCATTAATTCCTTTGTATTAAATGAAGATGAGTTAAGAGCTAGACTATAGATATGAGAAAGGAAATAATCTTACCATGAACTGTATCTGGAGATAATAATGCTTAAGAAGAGTAATTTTTCACAGTGTTTTTCTCTTTTAACTAACATTCATGGTATCCTTAATTTTTTAAGGAGAAGGAAATAATGGAGGGATAAATAAATATCTTATCAAAACTAGAGGATTATCTTTATTTGTATTTCCTAGACCATAGAGAGAGGTTAATTACAGACTTCATAATATTGAGGAATTGGGAGGATTATAGCAAAATTTTCTTTATTTGATCTAAAATTTTTGAGATAGAGATTTAACTCACATATTCTTGGCAGAGTGAATGCATAATTTTAAGAGTTCTTTCCTCACAAAGGAATTTATATCAATTTAGAATAGCTGTTATTCAGGCATTTTTTCTATCTAGAGAAATTTATACCATCTTGCTGTTGTGAAATTAATAATAGAAACAGTAAGCACTGAGTTTTCGTTTTGGAGTTCCTCAGATCTGAGTTCAAATTCTAGAATCATGTTGATAGCTTTTTCCTGTAGTGATTGTGTTATGAACATAAGCTAACTATTATATATAAAAATAGATAATTAATAAGGACCTACTTATTATATAGCACAGGGAACTCTATTGAATACTCTGTGATGACCTATATGGGCAAAGAATCCAGAAAAAAGACTGGATATATGCAAGTGTATAATGATTCACTGTACTGTACACATGAAACTGACCCAACATTGTAAATCAATGATACTTCAATAAAAATTTTATCTTACTTTATTTTATTTTTTTAATATAAATTTATTTATTTTAATTGGAGGCTAATTACTTTACAGTATTGTATTGGTTTTGCCATACATAAACATGAATCTGCCATGGGTGTACACATGTTCCCATCCTGCACCGCCCTCCCACCTCCCTCCCCATACCATCCCACTGGGTCATCCCAGTGCACCAGCCCCAAGCATCCTATATCATGCATCAAACCTGGACTGGTGATTCATATCATATATGATATCATACATGTTTCAGTGCCATTCTCCCAAATCATCCCACCTTCTCCCTCTCCCGCAGAGTCCAAAAGACTGTTCTATACATCTGTGTCTCTTTTGCTGTCTCGCATATAAGGTTGTCATTACCATCTTTCTAAATTCCATATATATGCGTTAGTATACTTTATTGGTGTTTTTCTTTCTGGCTTACTTCACTCTGTATAATATGCTCCAGTTTCACCTACCTCATTAGAACTGATTCAAATGTATTCTTTATAATGGCTGAGTAATACTCCATTGTGTATATGTACCACAGCTTTTTTATCCATTCATCTGCTGATGGACATCTAGGTTGCTTCCATGTCCTGGCTATTATAAACAGTGTTGCAATGAACATTGAGTACACATGTCCCTTTCACTTCTGGTTTCCTCAGTGTGGATGCCCAGCAGTGGGATTGCTGGGTCATAAGGCAGTTCTATTTCCAGTTTTTTAAGGAATCTCCCTACTGTTCTCCATAGTGGCTGTACTAGTTTGCATTCCCACCAACAGTGTAAGAGGGTTCCCTTTTCTCCACATCCTCTCCAGCATTTATTGCTTGTAGACTTTTGGATAGCAGCCATTCTGACTGGCGTGAAGTGGTACCTCATTGTGGTTTTGATTTGCGTTTCTCTGATAATGAGTGATGTTGAGCATCTTTTCATGTGTTTGTTAGCCATCCGTATGTCTTCTTTGGAGAAATGTCTATTTAGTTCTTTGGCCCATTTTTTGATTGGGTCGTTTATTTTTCTGGAATTGAGCTGCAGGAGTTGCTTGTATATTTTTGAGATTAGTTGTTTGTCAGTTGCTTCATTTGCTATTATTTTCTCCCATTCTGAAGGCTGTCTTTTCACCTTGCTTAGAGTTTCCTTTGTTGTGCAGAAGCTTTTAATTTTAATTAGGTCCCATTTGTTTATTTTTGCTTTTATTTCCAGTATTCTGGGAGGTGGGTCATAGAGGATCCTGCTGTGATTTATGTCTCAGAGTGTTTTGCCTATGTTCTCCTCTAGGAGTTTTATAGTTTCTGGTCTTACATTTAGATCTTTAATCCGTTTTGAGTTTACTTTTGTGAATGGTGTTAGAAAGTGTTCTAGTTTCATTCTTTTACAAGTGATTGACCAATTTTCCCAGCACCACTTGTTAAAGAGATTGTCTTTACTCCATTGTATATTCTTGCCTCCTTTGTTGAAGATAAGGTGTCCATAGGTGTGTGGATTTATCTCTGGGCTTTCTATTGTGTTCCATTGATCTATATTTCTGTCTTTGTGCCAGTACCATACTGTCTTGATGACTGTGGCTTTGTAGTAGAGCCTGAAGTCAGGCAAGTTGATTCCTCCAGTTCCATTCTTCTTTCTCAAGATTGCCTAGGCTATTCGAGGTTTTTTGTATTTCCATACAAATTGTGAAATTATTTGTTCTAGCTCTGTGAAAAATACCGCTGATAGCTTGATAGGGATTGCATTGAATCTGTAGATTGCTTTGGGTAGTATACTCATTTTCACTATATTGATTCTTCCAGTCCATGAACATGGTATATTTCTCCATCTATTAGTGTCTTCTTTGATTTCTTTCACCAGTGCTTTATAGTTTTCTATATATAGTTCTTTAGTTTCTTTAAGCAGATATATTCCTAAGTATTTTATTCTTTTCATTGCAATGGTGAATGGAATTGTTTCCTTAATTTCTCTTTCTATTTTCTCATTATTAGTGTATAGGAATGCAAGGGATTTCTGTGTGTTGATTTTATATCCTGTAACTTTACTATATTCATTGATTAGCTCCAGTAACTTTCTGGTGGAGTCTTTAGGGTTTTCTATGTAGAGGATCATGTCATCTGCAAACAGTGCAATAAACATTTTTTAAAAAAGAAGACAAGCTGAGACTATAGCATGGGAAATGATCTTGAACAATTACTGAACTCATCAAAGACTTTTTATCCTTGTCCATAAAATAGGAAGAATAAATACCCTTTCTTAGTTCTTAGGAGGCTTAAGAGTTCTGCAACAAACCCACACAGTTCATGGTGTTTGACATATAGTAGGTGTACAGTGCCTCACTCTCTTGCCTTCTTTTTTTCCTTTTATATAGAAGAGATTACCTTAAAACTAGCTAGACCACTCAAGCATAAATTGACATGTCCTTGTGGCTGTCAACCCACTGAATAAGGCCCTTTGCTTTCTTTTGTGTGTGTGTTTGTGTGTGTGCTTAGTTGCTCAGTCTTGTCTGACTCTTTTCAGCCCCATGGCTGGTAGCCCACCAGGCTCCTCTGTCCATGGGATTTCCCTGCCAAGAATACTGGAGTGGGTTGGCATTTCTTTCTCCAGATGGTCTTCCCCACCCAGGGATTTAACCCACATCTCTTGCATTGCAGGCAGATTTTTTTTTTTTTTTACCACTGTGGCACCTGGGAAATCCTTGCTTTCTTTTAGGAAGGATAAAACAGGGTTTCAGTACCTGCTCATAGTAGGGTTGAAGAAGTGTTTATTGATAGAATGAAAAGACTGATTTTCAAAAACAATGAACCAATGACTAAGGTCAGTGTTTTTCAAGTCTGGGGAAATAGTCACATATAAAGGAACTCTTTAATTTACCTCTTTTTAAAACAGCTCTAGACTTATAAATTTTCTCTGCAAATTAGTGAGGGCAAATGTGCATTTTCCTCTCATTTTATGACTGTGATTTACAAATTAGGAGTACACGTGGGCATTCCCCCATAGCCTTTTCTGAGATGAATCCAGCCAAGACACGAAGCACATGATGGTGGATCAGCAAACTCTTTTCTAGATGAAGAAAAACCAGATGTGGTATGCCTGGGATGCACCTGCCAGCAAACAGATGAGCCTGTCTGATTTGTTCTCAGTGAAGAGTCTGGGTGTTATAAAAAGGTCTTTGCATGAGCACTGAGCAGTAACAAAAAGAAGGTCAAAGAAAGTTTAGTTCTTGGACAAAATGATTAATATTTACATGTAATATTTAAGTATGTGTTAAAATATCACGTTCAGACAGGCAGAGGATTTCTGAATTTCAAAATAAAGAAGAAGATTATATCCAGATACATATGCAAGACATAAGCAAGAGCTTCACCTTAAAAATGGCCAGATCTCCATTCAGACCAAGGATGGAGTAATAGGGAATTCTTAGATCAGCTGACAACTTGTGCTTAGAAGAAAGCCATCATAGATCATAGATGGTGTATTAAATTAAACAAAATTAGTTGTTCAGAGCAAAGTGAATCAGCTAGGCTTTCTCTTTTAGATTTCCTAATTTTATTCTTATTAATAGTCCACATGGTAATCAATGAAGCATTCCTATATCAGATGTTTTACACTATCAGATTCTTTGATTCAAAAATCCTCTTCAGCTTTCTGTTATTAATCTCTTAAGGAGATAAAATATAATCATTTTCTATTTCATGATCACTATTTTAGATATTTCCATAAAAGGAAAGAAAAAAGAACAGTAGTTCAGAAAAATGAACAATCTTTTTTTAACTGATCAAAATAGAGATTTTCTTTTAAATTGTTTAAATTCCTAGAAATTAAACTTTATTTTTTATTGTTATTATTTAAAGATAATGTTTAGAGGAAAATTGCAGGTTATGCAGGTTAAAGACTACTTCAAGAGCTTGGTGGGTTTTTTGTTTTGTTTTGTTTTTTTTTTTTTTACAATTTGGCCAGAATTTCTTCCACTAGAACAAAAGGAAAGAAGTTGGCTATTTAATGTTGATGAGAAATACCTTTTATAGATATATTCTGTACCATGCCCTTTGTCAGATGAATTTTCCTTTGTTATTCCAAAAACTGAGATGCTGTATTGAGTATCTTGAAGGCAAAGTGGGATATTGATTAAGACAAATGTTAGAAATTCTGCTGTTCATTGAAGTTGTTGCTCAGCTTGATAAGGTGGCCAGTATTCTCGGATACCCTGTGGGTTATGAAAGCATTGTTCTTCGAAAAGTTCTAATCATACAAAAATGTGAGCACGGGCCTGAAAAAGCACCTTGTGTCCATCTAGGTAGTAGAGCAGAGATGCATTCTAAATGAAAGTTGCCCTGTGGTTTTGTGTATGTAATTGCAGTTGACACCTTTTTCCTTTCAGTTACCGTTTGAAAAAGGGACTGTGTGAGAAAGCTGAACTGGAACCATGCTATGAATCCTGGAATGTATGCTCATGCAACGCTGTGATCTGCAAACATATGTCCTCTGTTCAATAAATGTTACAGCTTTCACTGCGATTCCCGCCTTGGCTCTTTTGTGATCATTTACATTTCAATGAATGGGACCTAGTATGGGCGTTATTTAAATGGATGATATATAAATGTTTACGATACTGGAGCATTATGGTTAGCATGGGAAATCAGAGTGCTAACACAGAAGAAAGGAGAAAGCCTGGCTCCCCACACTGCATGCAAAATTCAAATAAATCCTTAATGATGTTTGCTTGGAGGCTTTTGTGTGATGGTTATGTATATGTGTGTTGTGGCTTCTCCCTTCTCTCCCCACCTCTCTTCTGATTAAAAAAGTACTTTTGAGGGTGATAAATAGCATGCAATTCTTTTCCAGTTATTGTGGCCCCCAGAGTGGGAGGGAGAGTGCTGGGATATATTAGGGGGTCAGTGGGGTGTCATTTGTGGAGTTCCTCCCACAGATCCTGCTGTGGCTCCCAGAGTCCCTGAAACTCCATCACACACAGGTTGATGTGATTCAACTATAAATAATCAGCATCTTGGGGGTCATGAGACCTAAACATTTAAATTCCAGCCTTACCACTTTCTGCCTTCAGGACCTTTGAACAAATGGAATAATTATTGTAAATGCTTAGCACACTAATTAGCACATGATAAGCATCCCCCAACATTAATTCAAAGAAGTTTTGAAATAGTGTTTTGGGTTCTCTATATATGGTATCATGTGGTATGTTTTGATGATAATGAATAGCTGTTTTTATTCACACTGAATACAAGATGAGAGGAAAGTAAATTTAAAACCGGGAAGATGCAGAATAAATACGCAGATTTCTGATTTTTAAAAATGAAAAAGGACCTGAGGAAGACCTAAACAGATTCAGAAATTGTGTAGTTAAGACACACTGGAGCCTGGAGTGTGTGAAAAGCCCACCATGACACTGGACTGGCAATAGACAGTTGAGGTTTTCCCAGATCCTCTAATCCTGGCTTTTTGTCTGATGTCAGGTCCTAGAAAGATACCTACAGGGATCTGTGGCATCTTAAAAAAAAAAAAAGATCTATCTTTGTAGACTGGCTTTAATTTCAACTTAGTTTCAAAGGTTTTCAAGACATGCTTTTGTTCATAAACTAAAGCTCCAACCAGCCCCTGGGTTCTGCGGGGGCCAGCATTATGGTATGAAAACCTAATCTTTCAGCTTTAAAATCTCATGCTTCAAATCTTCCTTGATCTGTTGAGCATTATTTAGAAAAGTCAATAATGTTGGTGAGCAGCTGCAAAATGTATTTTTAAAAAAATGTTTCCCCTACGAGCATGCAGTAGTGATCCCAAGTAAGGAGGATTTAATAGAAAATAAGATGGTTTATGTTATTAGTAAAATCACTTCGCCTAAGGCAGCCTTTAAAGTCTGTCAACTGAATCCGGAAAATGAATACCTTTTAGTTTCATTGCAGGTCATATGCTGTCCCATTGAGGATTTCCTAATTTAAAAGAGGAATCTTGAACAATTTTAGTGAAAAGCTTACTTCCCTCCCTCCCTGACCCTAGAGTTACTCTGACAGAGTGCCTTCATATAATTATGGACACTTTTTTGGCCCACTTTCTCCACTTTATTACATCCACGTACCATTAACAGGATATCTGTGGAATCTCATCTGTCTTTTGGTTGAGTAATGAACACCAATCATGGATTGTATATATTCAGTGTGCATTCTTGTATATCTGCCGAGCTCCATCAATTCAACTTCAACTTCATTTTGGAAATTAATGAATCTACATACTAGCATTTGTAAAAATAGCCTTTTTGAGTGAAGAATATACATTTAGTCTTTTTTCTAAATCCTGACCTGTAAATCAGAAGCCCTGATTGCAGTCTAGTCTTGGTTTTTCTGGTGAGTAGCTGTCTAACCATTTCCTTTCACCCCTTTGCTGCTCTCAGGTCTCCAAACATGTCCACTGGACAGCGTTGCCTAAACACACCCTGTGAAAGGTCTGGGAAACAGATGGTATCTGTGCTTAACATCATGTCCTTTAGAAGAAAGTCACCGAGCAGCGTGGTCTGTTTTTGACTGTGACCTTCCCAAGGCTGTGAGCACATCTGGTTCACCCCCACTAGAGTTGTTCCCTGCTTATGACTGATCCTTATGTAGTTCTGGTGCATTTCTAGTACGTTGTAGGTGTTCAGTAATATTGTTGAATGAATGAAGAGCCAAGTGAACTTGCTCATAGGCATAAGGAAACTGAACTCAAGTTGTGTCAGTTGGTTCTACCAGGCCATTTCTGGTCTCAGGGAACTTGCAGGAACTTGATGGCCGTTGTGTTTGAAGGAGAGACTTGATGGCCGTTGTGTTTGAAGGAGAGCATGCCTTTCACTGGGGCTTCCCTAGTAGCACAGATTGTATCAGGAGACCCAGGTTCAGTCCCTGAGTCAGAAAGATCCCCTGGAGAAGGAAATGGCTACCCACTCCTATATTCTTGCTTGGAGAATCCCATGGGCAGAGGAGTCTTGAAAGCTATAGTCCATGGGGTCACAGAGAGTCGGACATGACTGAGCAGTTGCACGCATACATGCCTTTCACTCCAGGACCCAAGAAACCAAATTTCTCCTTATCAGAAGTTCACCTTGAGCTGGGGGTTTATTGTTCAAGTCCTCTGAGTTTCCTGTTTCCTTTTGTATAAAACTATAAATGCAAATATTTTATAAAATAAAAATTTACATGCTCATTTAAGTTTTCTTCTGCAGAAATATATCAAATATAATTTGTGAAGGCATCTGAAAGTACCAAATTGCCACACTGTTGGAATTATGATTTTCCTTTGGTTATATTTTCCTAACATGGATTGTGAGAAGGATATCACCTATTCCTGCAGTTAATAAAATATAAATCTATTCTTGCAATTAAAGTTAATCAAACTCTGATGAATGTACTTGTCACGTGAATGCTAGTGTATGCTGTGTTACTAGAGAAGATGCGAAGATCTACACAAACAGTGTAGATCCTACACAAATAGTGGGGCTTCCCAGGTGGCACAGTGGTTAAGAACCTGCCTGCCGGTGCAGGAGATGCAAGAGGCACAGGTTCCATCCCTGGGTTGAGACGATCCCCTGGAAGAGGAAACGGAGTGAGTAATACTCACTCCAGTATTCTGGCCTGAAAAATTCTATGGACACAGGAGCCCAGCAGGCTGTGGTCCATGGGGTCGCAGAGAGTCAGGCATGACTGAGCTCCTTAACCTTTATTTACGTTGTATAGGCTTAAATTATTATGAGACCAAATGTGTGCTTAGCCGTTCAGTTGTGTCTGATTCTTGTGACCCCATAGACTGTAGCCTGCCAGGCTCCTCTGTTATAAGGGCCTTACATTAAGAAGCAGGAGAGGGCAGATGGATGAGAGAATGTTTATCTTAAAAGACGGCGTGTTAGAGGGGTCAGGAGACAAGGTGAAGAAGGGGTGAAATATACTGCAAGTCTAAGGTGCTGTAGAGGGTAAGGCCACTAGTAAGTGCCACTGAAAGAGAAGAAATGTTCAACTAGTACACCATACAGCTTTTTCATTAAGATTTTTCTGTTTAGCTTATCGGCAGAGCTATCTTAGACTTCTTTATACATAGATATTTATGCTTTATCACTCAGACACACACAGCTGTAAAAGTAAAGCAAAGGAAGCATGAGGTCATCCTTCAGTGTTTTTCTAGGCGGACTCTTCTGAGTCACGTTTGGACTCAGGTCTGTCTTCACACTGTCCTGGTCGGCAGGAGGATGGCTGACGGAGTCTGTCTGAGAGCCTCTGTCATCTCTGGATTTCATCTAAGCCCTTCTCTTAATGTGAGTTTAGATGGTGGTACTATCTTGATCTTACTTGTCTGCAGAAGGTTTCCAGACAGTGTCTCATTCTTTCTTCAAATGGTGATTAAATGGTTTGTTAGCGGAAATGTAGGCTAGAGTCTCTGCAATTGTCCTACCAGGAATGGCATCCGAGTTTGCATATGCACACCTCATAGCAATTGTGTCACTAGCCCTGTGTCCTCAGCTGTAGCTTCCCTTCCATTGTTCTCTGTCCTGATGTCATCAAAACGGGACAAAGTGTGCTTTCAAATCCACAAAATACACTTGTCTGTAAAATTATGAGGAAAACTAGACCACCCATCTCATTTTACTTTCTGTTCCTCTATATATTATATATTAGTAAGTTTTGATAATTCTATATTAGTAATTTTGTCTGTAACTACCTTAGACTCCGTAAGAATTTCCTTTGACCTTTTTTGTAGTTGAGTCTGTGTTAATATTATTCTGTGGTCTTCTGATCTGATTTACCCTACAGTCATGGCATACATGAGCTTCCCTGTTGGCTCAGGTGGTAAGGAATCTGCCTGTAATGCAAGAGACACACCCAGGTTTGATCCCTGGGTTTGGAAGATAACCTGGAGAAGAGAATGGCTACCCACTCCAGTGTTCTTGCCTGGAGAATCCCATGGACAGAGAAGCTTAGTGGGCTACAGTCCATAGCATTGCAGAGTCAGATAGGACTGAGCAACTAACACACACATACATACACACACAATACATACTGGTAAGTTTGGTTTACTGTATTCTGTATTTCATGGGGCTCTCTGGTTCATGGAGTGTCTTTAAATGATGATTTAAATATTATATTTTATAAAATTTAGCACCTTCTGCTATGGAATGGTAATTTTTCACTTGAGTCCTTTAATGGTGTATGAAAGTCATTCAGTCGTATCCAACTGTTTGCAACCATATGGACCATACAGTCCATGGAATTCTCCAGGCCAGATGACTGGAGTGGGTAGCCTTTCCCTTCACCAGGGTATCTTCCCAACCCAGGGATCGAACCCAGGTCTCCCTCGTTGCAGGCAGATTCTTTACCAGCTGAGCCACCAAGGAAGCCCAAGAATACTAGTGGGTAGTCTATCCCTTCTCCAGGGGATCGTCCCGACCCAGGAACCGAACCAGGGTCTCCTGCATTGCAGATGGATTCTTTACCAACTGGGCTATCCGGGAAGCCCGAATCCTTTAATGATGATGCCTTATTATAGAGTAAACCATCATAGAACCAGTGTCCCCAGCCACTGCTGAAAGCAGGAGTTTGTTCTCACTAATGCTTCAGGGCAAGAAATACTCTATATTATAATTAGAATTCCAAGTGGCAGCTCATAATTTACTATTTGACCTTTAAATATTAGGACCCTGTTAAAATATTTGAAGTTTCTAAATGTCCTCAGGAGCTATTGGGCTTCCATTCCTTACGCTCGGAGGATGGGTAGTGTAGCAGAAAGAGGCTGGGGCATTGGGAGAAAGGAACCCCAGCTCCCTACTGAGTGGCCTTGGTGGAGAAATACCCAGTGCTTTCACTAGTCAGAGCAAGGTATACAAATTCCGTTTAATTCTATAATAACCCAATAAAGTAGTTGCTGTAGTTGCTCCATTTTATAGGTAAGGAAACTAAGACACAGAGACTTTTGACGTATCTTAGAAAATTCATTTCACCTCTTTCATTTTAGGTGTCCTTAGATTTATAAAAGGTATGCTTGTGAGTACTAGCCATATCCTGAAAACACACTGTATATATCAGGTGCTTGAAATGGAAACTAATTTTATTACACTGGTTTTTAATTACTTTTTCCTCCTCCATGTGTGCCCCCTAAGGTATAATAATTTGCCATTTGAAATCACTTTATACATTCTGAGAGGAAAATAAACATTTTGGAATTTTTGACCCTCCCCCAAATCATTTTCTCTTACACATATTGATTCTTCTCATTTTGTCTCAATTAATTGATAACCTTTTTAAACCTTTTTTCATATTGGATTATAATTGATTGACAACATTGTGTTAGTTTCAATTGTATAGCAGAGTGATTCAGTTATACATGTATATATTCTTTTTTCAAATTCTCTTTGCATTTAGGTTTTTCATAATATTTGGCAGAGTTCCCTGTGCTATATAGTAGGCCCTTGTTGGTTATATATTTTCAGTATAGCAGTGTGTACATGTCAAATTTTTTTTTTTTTTTTACTTATATAACCCAGTGGGCAGCTTTCTACCAAGATCCAAACATTTCCAAATGTCTGTGAATATTCTCCATGATGCCTGAACTGAAGAAATTTGGTGACCAAATATTTTTTTAATTGGGCCTTTGGGGAGAAAACGTAGTACCTTCTGTACTTTGAATGAACCAATGATCATTCAGCTAGACATATAACAAACTATAACTTCCAATAGATCTCATCTTGATAAAATCCCAATATTAGCATTAGAAATATTGTTTTTAGAAAATTACTTTATTGCCCCCCATGAAATACAAAACAGGGTAATATTTATGTACATGTTAAGACAAAGGAGTTAATTGAAGAGTTAGTTAGATGTCATTGACTAAAGCATAGTTTTAGGAAACTGAGCTCATTGCCTCAAATTTTTGAGCCTGTCTTCTTTCCTTCTTTCTTTTTCTCTCTTTCCTTCTTATAACTGACAACAAAATGAATCAAATATATCTTTTAGCCCACAAGTCCTATTCATCTGCTTTTATTTTTCTGTGCTTTAATCTCCCTCCAAGAACATTCAAAGAATAAGTAAATATGTTTTATGAAAATCTTGGCACATTTCCTAGATTTTAGAGGTGTGAGGAAAGGGTTGGCAAAGAAGTGACTTTTGAATGAAAAATAAATCTCTACTTAGATTTAAAATCTCCAGACATCATTGATATAAACCAAAATAGTGTTTGTAGTATGGAAAACAGCCAGTTGTATGTGATTTAGAGAAATTAGTTTTTTAAAAAGCATGTAGCAACTAAGTGAAGTGAAGTCGCTCAGTCGTGTCCGACTCTTTGCGACCCCATGGATGGTAGCCTACCAGGCTCCGCCGTCCATGGGATTTTCCAGGCAAGAATACTGGAGTGGGCTGCCATTTCCTTCTCCAGGAGATCTTCCCAACCCAGGGAGCGAACCCTGGTCTCCTGCATTGTAGACAGACGCTTTACATAAATCTAGTGTTTAGTGTTTTAAAAACACAAACCGTAGTATAAATCTCAACCAATAATTGAAAAGAATAAACTGATGAAGGCGATATTCTAGCATCAAGTGTACTATTTTAAAAGTCCAATATATCAAAATAATAGGTCTGCTAAATGCAATAATAGGAATAAGGCAAGGCCTCTGACTGTATCATTTAATGAGGAGAAGTTGGAACACATTTACAGAGCCTACTTCAAGGAGTTACATACAGCTGACAGAATAAGGACAAGAAAGTGCTGTAAACTAAGCTTACTGCCATCAGAAGTTTATTGCCCTTCTGCTTTATAAGTTTTTTGAATCTTGCCTTTAGATTTTTTTTACTCTAATTAGTAGTTGCTTAAGGTTTAGTCATTTTGATACTGTACTGCTTAGCTGTGGTGTTAGTAGAATGTTTGGGGTCTGTGTGCCTGCTGAGTCGCTTCAGTTGTGTTCAACTCTTTGCAGCCCTATGGACTGTAGCCCCCAAGTCTCCTCTATCCATGGAATTCTCCAGGCAGGAATACTGGAGTGGATTGCCACGCCCTCCTCCAGAGGATCTTCGTGACCTAGGGATTGAACTCCAGTCTCTTATGCCTCCTGCATTGGCAGGTGGGTTCTTCACCTCTAGTGCCACCTGGGAAGCCCCATGTTTAACTTGTGTATAAATTAACTTACGTATAAACTATGTTAACTTATGTATAAAGTCATAAATTATGTTAACTTATGCATAAATTAACCTTGTTTCACAAATAGTAAATAATCTTGAGCAAATAAAATGGTATGCCCATTTTCATTCCCACCTCCCAAAAGAAGAGTGACTTCCAGTTAGGAGGGTAATTTGCACTACCCAGTACACTTCTCTGCTCACTTTGGGGATCTCAAGGGAGCTTCTGATTATTGAAAAATTGCATGAGTATACGTATGTCTTCACAATAAAGGATGAGTTTATTTTTTTTGCATGATTCAAAAACAATTCTAAGGCATTATCTAGTTATAGAAAAAAAGTAAGCATAATTTCCCCCTTGATGGTAAACTTGGTTACAGTAGACATAGAGCATGATAAATATTAATAGGTTATAATCCATATCCTGTAGTTAAAAATGCTTTCAAACATTTTGGAATTAACATCCACAGGAAAAACATACAGCAGAGGTTGAGAGTTGTCTGTGGGTAACAGTCATTTGTATTTTATAGAGTCATATATTCAAAGTGAAAAAAAATTAAGCTGATCCACACTTATTGCAGAACTTAAAACACAGTGCAAAGAAAAGAAAACTCAAATGTCAGTGGAAAGAAAAGAGTTACACGTGGATTTGACTTCCTTTCTGCCACCTAAATCCATGTAGCCTTGGGTGAGTTATCTCACCTATGTCAGGGTTATACGAACTGTTTATGTAGTTCTATGCTCAGATATGCAGATGACACCACCCTTATGGCAGAAAGTGAAGAAGAACTAAAAAGCCTCTTGATGAAAGTGAAAGAAGAGAGTGAAAAAGTTGGCTTAAAGCTCAACATTCAGAAAACGAAGATCATGGCATCTGGTCCTATTATGTCCTGGGAAATAGATGGGGAAACAGTGGAAACAGTGTCAGACTTTATTTTTGGGGGCTCAAAAATCACTGCAGATGGTGATTGCAGCCATGAAATTAAAAGACACTTACTCCTTGGAAGAAAAGTTATGACCAACCTAGATAGCATATTCAAAGCAGAGACATTACTTTGCCAACAAAGGTCCATCTAGTCAAGGCTATGGTTTTTCCGGTAGTCATGTATGGATGTGAGAGTTGGACTGTGAAGAAAGCTGAGTGCCAAAGAATTGATGCTTTTGAACTGTGGTGTTGGAGAAGACTCTTGAGAGTCCCTTGGACTGCAAGGAGATCCAACCAGTCCATCCTAAAGGAGATCAGTCCTGGGTGTTCTTTGGAAGGACTGATGTTAACGCTGAAACTCCAGTACTTTGGCCACCTCATGTGAAGAGTTGACTCATTGGAAAAGACTCTGATGCTGGGAGGGATTGGGGGCAGGAGGAGAAGGGGACGGCAGAGGATGAGAGGGCTGGATGGCATCACTGACTCAATCAACATGAGTTTGGGTGAACTCCGGGAGTTGGTGATGGACAGGGAGGCCTGACGTGCTGCGATTCATGGGGTCGCAGAGTCGGACACGACTGAGTGACTGAACTGAACTGGTGCATATAGTAAGTGCCCAATAAATGTTAGCAGTTGCCATCAGAATTCATTTTCACATTCGACAACTTTGCTGTTAAGATTGTGTGATGAACGAAGGCCCAATTTCTAAATGTTTCTATAAGGAGAGTTTATTGAGCAGTATTCCTGCAGGTACCACAGTGGGCTCTGGAGGGACCACAAGGAAGAATGAATAAAGTATTTAATGTGTAAAGGAAGGAGGTGGGTGTATAGAGGATTCAAACTCCATGAAAACAAAATGGCACTGCTTGTTGTTCAGTCGCTGAGTCCTATCTGACTCTTTGCAACCCCATAGACTTCAGCACACCAGGCTTTCCTGTCCATTACTATCTCCCGGAATTTCCTCAGACTTCATGTCCATTGAGTTGATGATGCCATCCAACCATCTCATCCTCTGTCATCCCCTTCTCCACCTACCCTCAATTCTTTCCCAGCATCAGGGTCTTTTCCAGTGAGTCAGTTCTTCGCATCAGGTGGCCAGAGTACTGGAGTTTCAGCTTCAGCATCAGTCCTTCCAATGAGTGTTCGAGACTGATTTCCTTTAGGATGGACTGGCTTGATCTTGCTGTGCCAAGTAAATTCCTGTTGCAGGATGTGTCTGATTTAGATGAACAGTCTTAAAAGCTGGGTAGGATTTTGATTTTTGGGAGGGTGAAAGAGGAGTGAGGGGGGAGGGATTCTCCAATAGCGGAGCTGCTTGAGCAGAGCCCTAAAGCGATGAAAGTGTGTGGTGTTTGTGGAAGAAGGGATGTTGGCCAGTGGCTCTGGAGCCTAGGCACATAGGACGAATAGGTGAATAAAGGGAAGATATGTGTGTTGGCTTGGAAAGTGGTCTCTGATTCCTATATATTATTAATATACTGAGAGGACCTACTTTATTTTGTAGGCTGGATATTTTCAAACTCTTGTTTCTCAAGGTGTATGGCTGTCGGCATTCACATGCCCAACATGTTTTCACATATGACAAATGTGTATTGATTCCTTACTCATGCCAGGCACTGTTTTAAGTGCTAGGGAAAATGAGACATAATCCTGCCATCATGGAGAGTGATCTTCTGAAGAAATATAGGTGTGGGTCATTTAGTGCTGTATTAGAATGCAAATCCATTCTAATCTGGTTATGATAGGAAGAGCCTAGTGCATAAAATCACCAATTATGCACAAACTGCTGCTTTAAATATTCTTGTCAGCAGATTACTGGTACACTGAAAATCCACACCAGCTCTTCCGAGTGTCTGGCTCCCAGCACTGACAACTGCTTCTCAGGTCTTTGAGGAGGGAAGTGATGTCATCTGAGAAGAAACCAGAGGATGCTAATATTAAGGCTAGTCTTGATTTCCCTGGTGGCCCAGGGGTTAAGCCTCTGTGCCTCCATTGCAGGGCACACAGATTTGATTCCTGGTCCAGGAACTAAGATCTTGCATGCTGTGCTGCGTGGCCAAGAGAAAAAAAATGCTAGTCTTCCTGTGAGCACCATTATTCTGAGAATTCATGACAGCCTTTCCCTGGTTTTCCCCTGAGACTTCCTCCTTCTTATTTGGTCTTCACCACCTTTATACCATAAAGGCCAAAGGCACAGCTCTTGTCAGTGCCAATCTACCACTGGCCTTTTCCTCTCATTCAGTCTTAGCTCTCTCTATTTTATTTCCCATTCTCATTAATTATATTGTCTGGACCAGGCCTGTCACGTAGCACTCTGTGCAATGATAGGCATATTTTATTCTGCCTCGTTCAATACAATAGCCACTAGCCATACATGACTGCTGAGTGTTTGGAGTATGGCTCATGCTGCTGAGGATGAAACATTTTAATATTTAATTTAATTTTTTAAATTTAACTAACTCACATTTAAATAGTCTTAGGTGGCTAGCAGTAACATGTTAGACAGTATAGAAGTAGATGTTCATAAAAACTGTCCAAGTCCACATTCTGTTTGGTTGATGATCATATTTCTGGCAAATTCTTACATTTGATTTTTCTAGTTTTCATGTACCTGGAATTCCTTTTTTGCAGCCAATCTCTGATATTTTTTTTAAATGAAAATTCTCACCTAGATCTAGGAGCAGGAAAGTGACATTACCTCTTACTATTTGTCTACACATGGCTTTCCAGCCACAGCAGCAGGCAGGAAAAAATGCCATGTTGGAGGTACAGCTTTGTTGTGGCTTTTTATTTTAATCTACCTCTTGCCAGTCTCTCACCAAGGAAAAGAACAGTATTTTTTTCTTCCCCTTTTTTTAAACAGGCTTCCTCAAGGTAAGAGTTGCAAGAGAGAAGAGATAGTACTGTTGAGACAAAAACGTACTCTGAAAAGTGGTATGATTCCTCTTTACTGGCTTCTGGTGGTTGAGGGATGGGAGGTGAAGGAGAGGGAGGGGTCATATATGACCTGACAGGTATCTCCATGAACGATGTCATTCATTCGTGAAGGATGCACAAGATAAGGTGTCTGTTAGCAGGGCTAGGGATATGGTGAACTCCGTTTTGGATGCGTTGAGTTTGAGGTCTTTGGGGTGAGATGTGCAGTTGGATGCAGAATGTATGTCTGCATCTCTGGAGAGTGATCTGTGCTGGAGATAAATGTCTGGGGGTCATTGGCATATGCTAATTAAAACCACAGGGAAGATAGGGTGGCCCAGGCATAGTGTGGAGAGTGAGAGAAGGAAAGGCCCAGAGACAGCACATAGCCCTAAGCATCAGTATTCACATGAACCCATGAAGCATAGGAGCTTTGACCAAGGTAGGAGGAAACAGCCAAGAGAAGACAGTCACCAAAGACAAAAAGAGAGACAATTCCAAGAGAAAGAACTTCTGACAATGTCATGTGTTGTGAAAGGTCTAGGTGAGGAAGGACAGAAAAGTAGCCAGTAGATGAAGTCCCATGACATGGAAGGTAGAGAGACTCCAGTGAAAAAGGGTGACATGGCTTTGACAGATGGATGGAAGGTGAGACAACAAGGACGGCAAGAGGGGTCCACTGAGAATAAGTGTGGCTGTGAAGGGGCGGGAGCTGGGGGAAGGGAGATGGCTGGAGAGGTGTTTGGATTTGGTTTTGTTTAGTTCTACAGGCAGGTTAGCGATGGTTGAGGGGTCTGTATAGAGGGGTTAAAGGTGAGATATGGGAATAGAGTGAGCAGATCATCCAGAGAGGGGCTCCTAAGAAGGGTGCAGAAACAGGTAGAGGGGGAGACAGCAACCTTAGGCAGGGAGAGGAGGGTGTCTTTCCGTCTAAGATAGAAAGGACCAGTGTGGTAAGTTAATAGGCTAGTAGATAGTGAGAAAATCCTGAGTGCTGGTTTTGGCAAAGCTCGTTTTATGTCTAAGATTCTCTGTATCCCTAAAGTGACCTTTATATTTGACCTAATAGAAATAGTAATATGCTCATCAAAAGAGTCCCCATCGGAATAAGCTGTGCTCCCGAAGTTGGTCCAGGGCTTTAGGAAAGGGCCTGGCCTGCTGTCCTCTGCAGAAGGACTTCTTGGCAGCAGGCAGTATGCAGGCTCTAAAATCAAGGGGGGCTCTAGGTATCCCCCTTGAGTATGTTAAAAGCAGAAAATGAGCATAGTAACTGTTTTGGCTTTTCCTCTCTGCACTTTGTATTGCAGATGTGTGGTTTTAATTTTAAAAACTCTTTGAAAACACACCCCTGAGTTTCTAAGTTGTACCATACCATAGTATGCGTGTGTGCTCAGTCATGCCCGACTTTTTGTGACCCTGTGGACTATATCCCACCAGGCTCCTTTCTCCATGGAATTTTTCAGACAAAAATACTGGAGTGGGTTGCCATTTCCTCCTCCAGGGGATCTTCCTTACCCAGGGATCAAACCCAGGTCTCCTGAGTCTCCTGCAGTTTCAGGTGGATTCTTTACCACTGAGCCACCGGGGAAACCCAAGTTTGAGTCTCTAAGGTGCAGAGCCCCAAAAGCTGTGAGCAAGACTTTGGATTGTACCAGTACTGCATCCAGAGGCCTGGTGTTAGCTGCACCTGCTTGTGTGAGCTGGGGTTCCGTGGTGCCTGCCTGCCTGCCTGCCGTGGTGCACGCCTGCCTGCCTGCCGTGGTGCACAGCTGAAACCTTCATTGTTTTGCAGGTGCTAGAAAACACAGTTGCTTTAGGCGGATGGGGTGGGTTGGGGTCTGTGTGGCATCAGCTTCAGGGAAAATCTTGTTACACGAAATGAAAATCTGACTAAACATTAGAATACTTAATGATTTCTTAAAATAACATACCCCTTTCATTACATAAAAACAGGATGTATAAAATCCATATCCAGTTTTAAGCATAAACATTTCATTATGTGAATATTTTTCCAATATGAAACAGAGCAGCTGTTTCTCCAGATGCCAGATCAGCACTCTGGAGGGAATAGTTGCTCAATCCAATACCACAGTGAGCTGGATATTGAAAGAAATGCTACAAGATGTATCTGGTCTAATCAGTAAGCCTCAGTGAACCGAAATATAAACACACAACACGGAATTAATGCAAGAATTTGGATTACATTCTAAACAAGGGAAATGTAATCGCTATGCTTTTGAGCTTATCATGTTCTAATTTTTATTATTTAAAACCTATTAAGGATCCATCACAAGAAACCCTCTTTGTTTTTCCTACAATCAGTTATTGTGGCAGCCAATTGTTTTGAGAGAGAAAGTACAACATTATTATTTATGAGAAAGAGCTGACACATACAATCCATATATTTAGCTGATTCTAGTCTGCCTGGGCCAGCATATTAAATCATATGCATAACTACTTGAAAGATAGATCCAGAAGGTTACAGGTAATTTTTATGCAGGAACCATCAGCCTTATACTGAAATGAAAAACTGCTCATAAAGTAGTCCATAACCTCTTGCCATTCTGCTCAAAGAGTGGTAAAATGAAGAGCAAGGGAAATTTATGGAAGGATTCCGTTGCTCTGGAATGAGTTACCTGATAATTATGTGGAATTTAAAAAAGTCTGCAAAAATTGGCAATTTACCTGGAAGAAACTTGTTAGAAAAAAAAAACTAGTTCATTTTCTTTTTTCCAAATAAAGCTACATCTCTGGAATATTCTTCTAAGATGTATATACATAAATTGTTCAGTTATACTACCAAGTTTAAAATACTTTAACCTACTTCAGAGCCTATAGGATTTCAGTAAAAATTTATACAGCTAGCCATGTAGGAAAAATACCAGGCAGTATGTAACAATTTTTATCTTTGATTGGTTGGATTTATAGGCATTGTTATGATTTTTCCTTTATTAATGAATATTAGCTCTGAGCATGTACTGCTTCCATGATTACTAAAAGACAGCCCATCAAAAACAAACCAACCAACCCATTTCGTACATTTTTATGGACAGTTCATGGAGACCATACAGATGCTCTTGACTAAGGACTTTCTTCTGTTTTTCAAAGAACTGTCATTTGTCTTTTCATTATATTATATTTATAAAGGAATTCTTTAATCTCTGTAGTGTGATCCACTGCTTCTTTAACTCTTTGCCACTCATATTCCTTATCCTAAGATACCAGAGACCCAGTGCTCGTTCTGGGCAGGGCTTACTTGGCCTGAAGCTGCCCAGAGCCTACGCCTTCCACTTGCTTTTCTAGCCCAGCCAGTGTTGCTCTGTACTCACAGCTGCTGTGCTAGCCAATTCCTGGCCCACACCCCTCTGCTTATTACTGGATAATGAAGCCCAGTGACTATGCCAGGCAGCGTGGGAACATGGCTTTGGGTGACATTTGCTTCCCTGATTCTACACAATGTCTTACCACTGATGAATTATTATATAAATTCCAATTATATACTTATTTTGTTAGTGTAATATACCTTCTTAGAATAAGTAAATGAGGACACATACTTATCGTTAAAGTGTTTCAAGCCACTAATTAGATTAGCTCTGTGAGTGCCTGGCAGAATGTAACTTGTGTGTTATCTTTGGCAAATGTGCTATCAACTATAAAACCCTTAATAGGAAATGTGACAGGAAGAAAAGAGCATGAGAGAAAATCGTTGAGTTTTCAAAAGTAGCTTGCTGGTAGAAATAGCTATAACAAACAAATGGTTCTTAATATTATCAAGGATATATCAATGTATAGCTATGTTAACCGTATTTGGGGGCAGGGTTCTAAAAATTGCACCCATCCACATTGACTCCTGGTGGCTCAGATGGTAAAGAATCTGCCTGCAGTACAGGAGACCCAGGTTCAATCCCTGGGTCAGAAAGATCTCCTGGGGAAGGGAATGGCTACTCACTCCAGTATTGTTGCCTGGAGAATCCCATGGACAGAGGAGCCTGATCGGCTATAGTCCATGGGGTCTCAAGGAGTCAGATATGACTGAGCAACCCGCATTACCAACACACTGACTCTTTAAGTTTTATTCCCAACCACCAATGCCCCAGCCCTTGAATGAGTGTCTCTTATTTATAGGAGGTGTATATGGTGCAGACAAAAGGTTGAGAACCACTGATAGTGATACAAGAATCTGGAGAATGTCATGGCAACTAGATGAGGATCTATTATGGAGAGGGATGGAGACCAGTGGTTCCCTGGTGGCTCAGATGGTAAAGAATCCGCCTGCAATATGGGAGACCTGGGTTCGATCCCTGGGTTGGGAAAATCCCCTGGAGGAGGGCATGGCAACCTACTCTAGTATTCTTGCCTGGAGAATCCCCATGGACAGAGAAGCCTGGTGGGCTACAGTCCATGGGGTTGAAAAGAGTCAGACACGACTGAGTGACTAAGCACAGGAGGCCTATGGAGGATTTTTAAACATTGACAGTTTCAAATAAAAAGCTACAGAGATAACTCCAAATGCTGCTGTAAATATTATCAGAGGGAAAGGATGAGGCTGGATGGAGTTATAGCATGAACCCTTTCCTCAGTGATGGTTAAGTAAGAAAACATGCCCCCAAAGTCAATAATTAATCTCACCAAAGAGAGTAAGATGTTGCTCTTAAGAGCAGCGATGGGCTTGCTCCTGCCTCTTATGAACTTTATGTAATGAGCAAGAACTGTTAATGAGAAGGCAGCAACGTGCTTCTGTTAGTAGGTGCATTAAGTCTTCAGGTCACTAGGAATTCATTTAATAAATTACTACTCTAGCATAAGAAATTACTCCTTCATAGCTTGAAAAAGTGTTTCAATGGAGTAGCAATTTACTTCCTTCTTTTCAGGAGGAACAAGCCCTATATACAGTATGAAGAACCTGCCATTTTTTGGTGTCATTTAAAGGATTCTTATTTTTGGTCTTAAATTATGGATTTGTAAAGAACTGATTTTCAAAAGTCCTAATACCATGTCAGTTTGAGAGAGGAAATATATACATATATTTACACCATGAATGCAGAAAATAGCTAGTGAAAAGTGAAAATTACGTGTTAAGAAAATCAAAGTTCTTTTAGTGGTAAGGACCACACAAAGATAAGAGTTGTAGTTTAAGTGAAAGTTTCTTGGTGCCTCATTTCTGAACAATGTGGTCATGACAAAAAGAAATGGGTCAGATCAGAGAATGGGGTGGGAAGTGAATATTAGCTTGGAGCTGAGGTAGCAGTCATCCTTAAGGATGGCCATCACAGGGCGCCATGATTAATTAAGGAATCTGCCAGTCATATGGGCCTGTATCATGGCTTCATAAGGGCAGGATGCCTAGATATTTACATAGGGATCATACGCTCATATTCAGAGTGTTGTCACCGCTTCTCTTGGCAGCCTGGGACTTGTTGGCAAAATGTCTTCAATTATGGGCAAACTGCCTAGTTTCATATCATCACACACCAATTTGTTAGGCTGTGTGTATTTTGCAAGTTTTGGAAACAGAAGTATTTGACTTATTTTTTAAAGGGTGGGGAAAAATCCTTGTGTACATATATTTGAAAACACCCAATCTTCTGAAATTTCACTCATATAAATATTTAATAAAAATGCTTCTGCCTTTCACAAGGGAAACAAACTAAAGGAGGGATTATCTGTATTAATGTTAATATTAATAGCTCTTTGGGTGTTTACAGAGAGATTGCTGAGTGGAGAGTCTAGAATATTTCTGCCTGAATATCCCCCCACATTTAAACTAATCAGTAATACCATGGTCTTTCTCTAAATAAGTCCACACTGCCTAGATTTTTCTTTTTATCATTTCCTCCATACTCTGTGAAAATATCAGGGGTTAAAGTATTAGCCATTATAATTCATATTGCAATAATATAAAGATGTAAGTGATATAAAGATAAATATAAAGACACAGAAAGAATGGAAAAGGGCCTTGACAGCAAAAATAAAATAAAGGCCAATTAATAAAAGTCAAAATGAAAAAAAATTTAGCATTTTTCCTTTTTTTTTTTTGCTCCTCACCTGTCTTTCTCTAATAGGTTGAAAGAAAAAAAAATTGTGAGAAATAATAAACAGTTATTAGCACATAAATTATGTATTCCGCTGCACCTCGTCTATGGATTTATATGTTATTTTAAGCTTTGAAGAAAATAGCTGTTTTCCTGTGACGTTGATTGTAACATGAATGCCAATAAAATGAATGTTATTTTCCTGTTAGATTTAGTTAGGGAGTTTGGCAGTATTTGTGTGTGCACTTGTTTAATTCTTGTCTTCTCTGCTAGATTGTAAGCTTTTAGAGATAAGGCCTCTAACTTTTTCACCATTCTAGTCCCATCCCTGCAACAACTATGTTGTTATTGTTCAGTCTCAAAGTCATGCCCAACTCTTTGTGACCCCCTGGACTGGAGCACACCAGGTCTCCCTGTCCCTCACTATCTCCCGAAGTTTGCTTAAGTTCCTGTCCATTGAGTTGGAGGTGCCATTTAACCATCTCATCCTCTGCCACCCTCTCTTCCTTTTGCCTTCAATCTTTCCCAGCATCAGGGTCCTTTCTAATGAGTCAGCTCTTCTCATCAGGTGGTCAAAGTACTGGAGATTCAGCCTCAGCATCATTCCTTCAACAACTATAATTCTTGCTAAAGATATATTTTTTAATGACTCTTGAAGACATGCTGTTCTGTAAAAGTATCATCAAGTATAATAAATCTAAAATCTTGTAAAATAAATGAATATAGATGGTTAAGAGATATTCTCCACTTATGTCATAGTGAATTTACTAATACACCAGCAGGGATGCACCTGTAGGCCCTGGAATTGACTGTGTGATTATTTTTTCTATTGCAGCTTTTTCCAGATTTGATGAGACTTCTCCGCTTCTGTGTTTTCCCTTCCACTGTCTAACATGCTTTGCTTTTTCCAGACTTGATGGTACTTCTCTGCTTCTGTGTTTTCCCTTCCACTGTCTGACATGCTTTGCCCCTCTCAGCCTGCCAGAGCAATGACTTATTTTTGTTGTTTAGTCTCCTAGACCTTAGCTCCTCTCCTCTGTTCCATTTCTGAGTTTATAATAACAAATAAAGTTGGACTGTGAGGACTCATTTGCCGGAAAGATAGTCTACAACCTGGAAACTTTCAATGTTTGAAGCTTTGCATTTTTCAAAATGAATGAAGACCTGTTTCCACTTTTAAAATTCTATTGATTTCTTACAGTGGTAGATATTGCTACTATAGGATTTTAAAAATGGAAGCCAAGACATTAAGGTGAAACAAGCAATAAAGTGAGTCAATAGGAAGATGAGAAGCAAAGACCAGGGTAAAGTTGCCTTCAATTTATCTCATTTATTCTTGAGAATCATTTTTATGCTAATTAACAAGTTTTCCTAGGAGTCTGAAACATCTAATTCGTTTTCAAGTATTTTAGACAAATATATCATGTGAATGATATTACCCGGTTTCAGGCAATTATTTCAGTTCCCTGAATAAAATTCATTTCCTTACCCTGTGATATGATTTTGAAATACATTTTAGAGGACTACTAAAAAAAAAAATCATCTGTTTGTCAACATGATTTATACTTTTGTTGCTTGTAAGTATCACCTAGCCTAGAAAAAGTGATATGTGGGTTATTTTTACTATGCATCTTTTTAGTCACTTCAACTAATAAGGTGAATTGCATCAGAGTTCTTTTGGGAGATCACACCTCTTGGTTTATGCCTGTTGTCCAGGGATTATTATTAACAGCACCCATTTCACTTTCAAAAGTTTGGACAGTAACTTTTGTGGTTAGTCAGTCTGTAATTTTAGAACAATTTCTTCATACTCTAAACATGTCCCTCTTTTCTCTAACTCTGCTTCTCAGACATCAACTTTTCTTCCTCATATATGCCACTGAGACAAATCTAGCATGGCCATCAGACCACTAGGACATAAAGGACTGGGAGCTGGAGACAGATGACTTAGTTTGAGAGCCCAGCTTGGCCATTTGCAGGGTATGTGACCTCGGGCCAGCCAGCCTGCCAAGCCGCAGCCTTCATTTGCACGTGGGATTACAGCAGCATTTCATGGAGAGGTAGTTACAGGCCCAACTGCCTGAGCGCTCTGCCATAACATCAGACTACGAGAGCCTTAAATAAGATGACATATTTACAGGCTCTTAAAATAGAACCTGGCTCATGGAACAGGAAACGTGTTAATTGCTCAGTCATGTCTGACTCTTTGTGACTCCATGAAATGTAGCCTGTGAGGCTCCTCTGTCCATGGAATTCTCCAGGCAAGAATACTGGAATAGTTGCCATTTCCTTCTCCAGGGGATCTTCCCGACCCAGGGATTGAACCCGGGTCTCCTGCATTGCAAGTGGTGTCTTTACTGCCTGAGCACCAGTACTAGGTATGTGATAATAATTGTTTATAGTTCTCTGAGAGACTTTAATATGATATAAATGCAAGTGCCTAACACATAGTCAGCACTCAGTAAATGAGATCTAGTGATATTACTGGACACTAACCTGATGTGCCTCTGGTTTTTCTCCCTCCCTAATTCCATCAAAAAAACATTCATCAAAGATATTCTAAATATGTACATTCACATGTATGTGTGTATATGGGCCCAGAATAAGAGCTCTGAGCAGATATTGCTCTATATTCCCAAATAGATGGTTCAGTGCTGCCAACTACAGTTAAAAAATCTAGCAAAATGCCAACACATTTTGAATAAGATGCAAATATGAAATTCACTTGCTCTTAGAGGGTATATAAAGGCCTTGCTAAATTAGAAATGCAGAGAAGGGAGGGTTTATTGGTCCTGTTTATTTGAAGTCAGAGCCAGAATTGTGATGGTTTAATGCTCCCAAATATTTCTTTGGGTTTTTCCAGGAGAGAAAGATTGTATTTATCTCTTAAATGGCCCATAGCTATTTTCACATAGGAACCGGGAGAAATTATTTTTCTTTAGAATTCCTCAAAGAAGGTATAACTCCTACGGAATACAAGTTCCTACAGTGAATGAAGTATTCCGTATCCCTCACATGCCTGGCACGGGTCCTGTACATATCAGAAACTAGTGAGCATTTGCTGAAGGCAAGGGGGTCACACCCCACATGAGGGGGGCAGCCACTACTTGATTTCATGGTCTTTTTTTTTCTTCCCTTCCCATTTCCTGTTTACCAGGAACAAACTTCAGTAGTTAGAAGTTGGCTTGACCTCACTGAGTGACATTTAAATGAAAAGTTTTGAGCTTTTCTTTGTGATCAGCTTATGATGATTTTTTTTTTTAAATTATGAAGTCATGTCCTGGGATATTGCAGAGGTAATTAACGTACACATTCTGTGTAGAGGGAAGAGGGCTTCCCAGGTGGCTCAGCGGTAATGAATCTGCCTGCCAGTGCAGGAGACGTGGGTTTGATCCCCGGAAAAGGAGATGGCAACCTACTCCAGTATTCTGGCCTGGGAAATCCCACAGACAGAGGAGCCTGGTGGGCTAGTCCATGAGGTCACAAAAGAGTCAGACACAACTTAGTGACAACAACAGAGGGAAGAGAAATTGTGGTGAAGGGGAGTGACTTCACTAGGTCACATCAGAAGTTCGTGGCCAGGGCTGAATTCTAGCACCTATGTATTTGCCCACTCATTCATTCTTTCATTCATTTTATTGAATATTGACAGCCTCCTCTGTCACCCTGGAAAATATATGAATTTATAATGGCAAACAAAATAGACTTGGTTCCCTGTCCTAACAGAGCTTACCATCTAGGAGAGAGGCAGACAACATACTGATATGAATAAATATTCAAATAAATATATGATCAATGTACTAAAACCAAAGTACAGGAGACTAGGAGAAGGGGTAGGTGACCTCCTTTAGACCGAGGAAACAAGAAAGGCCTTCCGTACAAAAAGTTGCCAATTTAATAGACCTGTTATTAATACTACAGAATGATTGGTTAGTACTTCTGGTGGATTCCTTATAGTTAATGTGTTTGGAATTGTAGCTAATGCCCAAGCTTTGTATAGTGGCGTTGGGCACCAGGCATTTGCAGTTGGGTGCTGCTGTTGCTAAGTCACGTCAGTCGTGTCCGACTCTGTGCGACCCCATAGATGGCAGCCCACCAGCCTCCTCTGTCCCTGGGATTCTCCGGGCAAGAATACTGGAGAGGGTTGCCATTTCCTTCTCCAATGCATGCATGCACTCATGCTAAGTTGCTTCAGTTGTGTCGGACTCTGTGCGACCCCACAGACGGCAGCCCCCCAGGCTCCTCTGTCCCTGGGATTCTCCAGGCAAGAATACTGTAGTGGGTTGCCATTTCCTTCTCCGCAGCTGGCTGAATGCAGTACTTTTCAGGCTGTCTGTATCTGAAAGGTTGTCCCAGATACTGGCATGACTTGAGCATGAACTTCAGAAGAATTAAAACTGCATTGATTCAGTAATTCATTCATTGACGTCAGACTCCATTGTGCTTTCTTCTCCCAGATCATCTCTTGTACTTACTTTCCGCCTCTATGTCCTGAGGCTTAGCAGACACATCCATTGTAGGAGGTCGACTTAGTCTTTCTGCAAACTCTTTCCTGTGAAGGTAAAATACAAAGCACCAGAAGCCAAAGAGAAAAGTACAAGCATGAGCACTTCCATTTCACAGCCTTAATTAGTCCTTTGGTATTATCTGAGCACTTTGATCTTCTTTGCGCCCCTCCCTTGTTCTTCTTTCTCTCATTTCTTTGCTTGTTAAGACTTGATCAGAGGTTAGGTAAGAGCAGAAAGAGGAGAATGTAATAGTCTCTTCTCCTTTTTATTAACAGCTCTTGTAAAAGGTTTTGGTGGCAGGGAAGATTGAAGGTAAAATGAGATTATAATGAAGTTTACAGATAATGCCACTGACTTTAATTATACCAAGTTCTGAGCAGCAGAGGTAATTGAAACTGAGTGGATTTTTACAAGTTTTCATCTAATCCATTATGTGACAAAGATGGGTATTGGTAAATAGCTGTTTCCACTTTAAGGTATATAATTAAACGGATTTCAGAGAGTTATTATGATGGCTGATCCTCTTCAGTAGTGAAAGGAGAAAGATACTAGGCAGGAGTATGGAGCAAGGAGGTGGGCGTTCAGAGCTCATCCACACTTGAGACATATTACTGGAAAGGAAACTGATCAGTCTTTACTAATAGTCGGTTAATCAGAAATTGTCACCAACTTACATGTCTGTGAATTCTGGCCATTAAAGGAAAATTGAGGTTCAACCTGATTGGTCCTTGGGTAATTCAAGAGCTTAAAGCATCTTCAAAGACTTACAGAAAAGCTGAAGTAACTTCGATGTGATTTTAAAATGTGTGTGTAATATGCGTGTATGTTTTCCTCTGAAGAAAAAATGACAACCCACCCCACTCCAGTATTCTTGCCAGGAGAATTCCGTGAACAGAGGAGCCTGGTGGGCTGCAGTCCACGGGGTCACAAAAAGTGGGTCATGACTGAGGGACTGACACTTTCACGCTTTCCTTAGAAGTCGATGTGTGTACCTTAAAATGTGACAGTTCTGTTATATTTACTCAGTTGAACGTCCCTCCTTCAGGCGCAAATGGAGGATAGAATGTAGCTTCTCTAAAGCTACAAAGAAAACCTTGGTAAAGCTATTAATTTCATTTTATATGGTAGAAAAATTTTCACCAGCTGCCTTAGAACTTCCTCAACATGTTACCACCACATAGTATGCCACTCTGAGACCCACTGCACCTGAGCAGCCCCCTCAAAACTCCCCATTATGTGTGGAATGCTTACACAGACCGTGAAATCTTTTTTTTTTTCATACTGAAGACAATAAGTATTACTGTTTTAACATGGTGCAAAAGCTTTATACACATTCAATAACTTAATGCTCACATCAGCCTTCTGAGATTGAGGCTATTATTTTTCCCAATTAGTACTGCAGCTTAGAATAACTTTCCCAAGAGCTAGTCGGTAGAGTTCAGACTCTAACTCAGGTCTCTAGTGCAGCCCTTATGCCCTTGTGTTTTGTCCTCCCTGGTCGTGAAGATGTTCTGGGCTACTTGCCCCCCGACTTCCCACCGCATCTCACAGTGATTGCAATATTGAATTTTTTCAAAGAAAATTCTTGCTTTTTATTGCTTTTTTAAAAAAGTTATTGGTTTTTTAAGTACTGATTTACAATGTTGCATTAATTTTCAGTTCAGTTCAGTCGCTCAGTTGTGTCCAACTCTATGTGACCCCATGGACTGCAGCACACCAGGCTTTCCTGTCCATCACCAAACACCGGAGCTTACTCAAACTCATGTCCATGAAGCTGGTGATGCCATCCAACCATCTCATCCTCTGGCGTCCCCTTCTCCTCCTGCCTTCAATCTTTCCCAGCATCAGGGTCTTTTCAAATGAGTCAGTTCTTCACATCAGGTGGCCAAAGTATTGAAGTTTTAGCTTCAACATCAGTCCTTCCAATGAATATTCAGGACTGATTTCCTTTAGGATGGGCTGGTTGGATCTCCTTGCAGTCCAAGGGACTCTCAAGCGTCTTCTCCAACAACACAGTTCAAAAGCATCAATTCTTTGGCACTCAACTTTCCTTATAGTCCAACTCTCACATCCATATACGACCACTGGAAAAACCATAGCTTTGACTAGGTGGACTTTTGTTGGCAAAGTAATGTCTCTGCTTTTTAGTATGCTGTCTAGGTTGACAATAGCTTTTCTTTCAAGGAGCAAGAATCTTTTAATTTCATGGCTGCAGTCAGCATCTGCAGTGATTTTGGAGCCCAAGAAAATAAAGTCTGCCACTGTTTTCATTGTTTCCCCATCTATTTGCCATGAAGTGATGGGACCAAATGCCATGATCTTCGTTTTCTGAATATTGAGCTTTATGCCAGCTTTTTTCACCCTCCTCTTTCACTTTCATCAAGAGGCTTTTTAGTTCTTCTTCACTTTCTGCCATAAGGGTGGTGTCATCTGGTATTCATCCTGGCAATCTTGATTCCCGCTTGTGCCTCACCCAACCCGGCATCTCTCATGATGTACTCTGCATATAAGTTAAATAAGCAGGGTGACAATATATAGCCTTGACGTACTCCTTTCCCAGTTTGGAACTAGTCTGTTGTTCCATGTCCAGTTCTAACTGTTGCTTCTTGACCTCAATACAGATTTCTCAGGAGGCAGGAAAGGTAGTCTGGTATTCCCATCTCTTGAAGAATTTTCCACTGTTTGTGGTGATCCACACAGTCAAAGGCTTTAGTGTAGTCAATAAAGCAGAAGTAGATGTTTTTCTGGACTCTTTTGCTTTTTCAATGACACCTCAGATGTTGGCAATTTGATCTCTGGTTCCTCTGCCTTTTCTAAATCCAGCTTGAACATCTGGAAGTTCATGATTCACATACTGTTGAAGCCTGAATTGCAGAATTTTGAACATTACTTTGCTAGCGTGTGAGATGAGTGCAATTGTGTGGTAGTTTGGACATTCTTTGGCATTGCCTTTCTTTGGGATTAGAATGAAAACTGACCTTTTCCAGTCCTGTGGCCACTGCTGAGTTTTCCCAATTTGCTGGCATATCGAGGGCAGCACTTTCACAGCATCATCTTTTAGGATTTGAAATAGCTCAACTGGAATTCCATCACCTCCACTAACTTTGTTCATAGTGATGCTTTCTAAGGCCCACTTGACTTCACATTCCAGGATGTCTGGCTCTAGGTAAGTGGTCACATAGATGGATCACAGGGAACCATACTGAGTATCTTGTAATAATCTATATGTAGAAGAATCCAAGAAAGAATATATATATGTGTGTAGTAGTTCCCTGTATTGTACAGTGGGTCCTTTTTGGTTATGTATTTTATATAATGTATATATTTTAATCCCAAACTCCTGTGTAATTAGTCCCTTTCCTTTCTTTTCCCTTTGGTAGCCATAAGTTTATTTTCTCAGTCTGTAAATCTATTTGTGTTTTGAATAAGTTTATTCGTATCCTTTTTTAGATTTCACATGTAAGTGATATCATATGATATTTTACTTTGTCTGACTTACTTCACTTAGTGTGATAATCTCTAGGTCCACCCTTGTTGCTGAAAATGGCATTATTTCATTCTTTTTATGGCTGAGTAATATTCCATTCTGTATATATACTAATCTTCTTTATTCATTCATCTATTGATGGACGTTTATGTCGCTTCCATGTCTTGTCTATTGTAAATAGCCAATGAGTATTGGGGTGCATGTATCTTTTCAAGTTATATGTGTTTCTCTTAATGTATGCCCAGGAGTGGGATCACTGGATCATATGGTAACTCTATTTTTAGTTTTTGGAGAAATCTCCATACTCTTCTCCAAAGTGGCTGCACCAGTTTACATTCCCACCAACAGCGTAAGAAGGAACCTTTTTCTCCACACCCTTTTCAACATTTATCTAAATTTTAATTTGTAGGCATTTCATCCATACCCTTCATGCCTCTGAGTTCTTATCTGGAAAATAATGATAACTGCTACTGCTACTGCTAAGTCGCTTCAGTCATGTCCGACTCTGTGCGACCCCATAGATAGCCCACTAGGCTCCCCGTTCCTGAGATTCTCCAGGCAAGAACAGTGAAGTAGGTTGCCATTTCCTTCTCCAGTGCATGAAAGTGAAAAGTGAAAGTGAAGTCTTTCAGTCGTGCCTGACTCTTAGCGACCCCATGGACTGCAGCCTACCAGGCTCCTCCATCTATGGGATTTTCCAGGCAAGAGTACTGGAGTGGGGTGCCATTGCCTTCTCCGAATAATGATAACAGGAGTCCTTTATACAACTCAGTATTATTATTTTATCTTTATGACACAGATGAATGTGATATAGACTTATGCAGCATAGATTTTGCTGGCATGGGTATCTAAGGAAGATATATTTGGAATACATCCTGTTTACATGATGTATTTAGCTGGAACCCCTGCTGTGTTTGCCAGGTTCCCAGTTAGGTAAGGTACTTAAGGCCATGTAAAAGTAACTAAAATTTCTCTAGAAAATCACATTATTTCAGTATTTCTTTTATCTTCATTAATGTTTTCTTCTTTGCCAGGATATGTACTTGTCTTTTTTTTCTCTGTTGGTTTTTTTTTTTTTTTAATACCTCCTCTACTTTTGTCAAAGAATATGTCATGATGTAGATGGACTTACTGGTCCATGACTGTCTTTATCTCAGCACAGTCATTACCATGAACTTTCTTACACAGTATTCTCAAGCTGTGAAACTTAATATGATTTGCAAAAATTGATTTAAAGTATATTTCTGACTGCCTGTTTATTAAACTACTGGTGTTTCATTGTGGCCATAAATGCTACTTTGGCAAAATTTTTGATTCTGTGTATGTGTACTTGAAAATTGGACACTAACGTCTATTCTCTAAACACACATTTTCCAGCGAAATGAAGTTATCTTTTGCTCTAAGAATGTCACTTGAAAAAAATTCTATTTGAATAATGAGTTATCAAACGCTCAAGTGTTTCTCTGTCCCCAGTTATTAATAAGCTTCTATCTGAAACCATTTTTCCTCCTAACTTGACAAATATGCCCATTTATTAACATTTTTACATGCCTGCTTTATCTGTTAGATAGGTGATATGGAATAAGGTTCTGGATGTTTCTATTTCATCTTGAAAAATGTCATATGGACCAATCATACTAGCTCGTGGCAATCTTTCTTTAAATTTATTCAGAGCCTTCTTTCTAGGAAACGGCATGCCTTATTTTGGTGTCACGCGCTTCAAGTTTCAAATAAATACCATCTCAGAACTTCCCCTTCATGCCATAAAGACTTGTGGGGTTATGATGGTGGGGGTGAGGGAGGAAGAATGTTGACCCAGCTGAAAAATAGCCTTCATGGCACTGAGCATCCTGGTAGCTATTGTCCAGTTAGCCAGTAAGTGCTTGAGAAGGATATTTATCATACAGATGGGACTTCAGACAATCAGCAGTTTCTCAACTGTAAGGTTGTTGATTTTTAGGATTAATTAGTGGGGTTATTAATCCAAACAATTAAATTCTCTTCTAAGAGTACAGCTGTCTGATTAATTAATCTATTAATTAATCAGTGGCTTGTCCAGATGTCTGTTGAGATACTGTCCCCTGAGCACTGCTGGGATGTGTGTTCAGACCATGAATTAATCCCTTTCACTTACTCAACTTTACGGTAAAAGGAGACTATTTATAACAGAGCTTGTTGTGGGTTTGCTGTGAGCAAAAATCTATTTGTGATTATTTCAGGATATCCTTCTCACTCTCATATGAGACATACTTTGGTGTCATGAATTGATAACATTTGATAAAATCTTAATTGCTTTTCAGATATATTTCCTCTCACCTCACGGGAAAGTGTACTTACAAAATTAAACATTCCTGCTGAAAAGAGAAGAGTCATCACATTCTAAAACATGATTTATTTATTTCAATAAAGCAAGAAAATTATACTGATATTTCTAGTCATATAAATTTCATGACTTCTTTGAGAGCTACTGTTTTCCAAGGTAATACTTTTCATGGCAAACTGTGTTTCCCTGAGTCTTAACTCCAAACCCATGACTGACTCCAGGTTCCCAGAATAGCCTTTCTGGGGCAATACCTGGGACTCCCCAGAGAGTCACTGTCTAGTACGTAAAGGAATGACTTCCTCCTCTGGGCATGAATTACTGTGGCCTCTGTTTCCTTGTCTGCTGCTAAAATAGGGCCACCTCTCTCCCCTGCAGGCCGCCCAGCACCTCAGCTCTGCTTGGCCAGTCCTGCTGTGTAGCTGTCTCCTTCCTGGAGTTATATTACTTTGGCTGGGTGACGCCAGGCTCTCTAGCGCAGCCTTCCCAAGCCACTGGTGCAGTGGAGTCCGCAAGGTGACAAAGCTTCCGAGTATCCTTTTTAAGGTGGGAAAGGATGGTTCTCCCCTCTTTTTGTGGGGACATCTAAACTAGCAAAAAATAACATGAGTTTTAGAACCAGAAAGACTTGGATTTGGGCATTCATCCATCTGTTGTCTAGTTGTTTAGTCACTCAGGCGTGTCCGACTCTGAGACCCCATGGACTGCAGCACTCCAGGCTTTCCTGTCCTTCATTAGCCCCTGGAGCCTGCTCAAACTCATATCCATCGAGTCGGTGATGCCATCCAACCATCTCATCCTCTGTCTCCCCCTTCTCCTCCTGCCTTCAGTCTTTCCCAGCATCAGGGTCTTTTCCAATAATGAGTCAGCTCTTTACATCAGGTGGCCAGAGCATTAAAGCTTCAGCTTCCACATCAATCCTTCCAATGAATATCCATTGTCTACATACATTAAACAGAGGGTAGTGATGATGATGGTGACTTTACAAGGGTAGCTTTGAGCTATTGCGAGATTGAGTGTAATCCAGGCTCCTCTTTGGAAATTCAGCTGTTGGTTTCCCTAGCAGAGTTAAGAATGTTCTGTAACTCAAGCGCATGCAATCATTCATTCATTCTTCAGTGGGTACTTAGTGTGCATCCACTGCGTCCAACACTGTGTTGAGTTATGTCTTGAAGATGTGTCCCAGGTGCATAGGGTGTGGAAGAGGACCAGAAGGAAGAATATGCCATGGGAAGTAGTTGAGGTTGTGGACATTTGAACTCACCAGCAGGAATGTGTGGAAATTAAAAAAAAAAAAAGACTGTTGATTGACCTTTGGGGAATGGAGACATTTACAAGGAGAGCAGAAGAAGGGTCGGTAATGAAAACTGAGGAGGTATGATCAGTGGCGTGGGAGGAGAGCCAGGAAGGGGGATGAAAGCTTCAGCGGGTGGTGTCACAGAGGATAAGGAGAGAGTTCCAAGGAGCCAGTGGGCAGTGGGACACATTTTGAATTCTCAGTGCCTCTTGGATTAGGCAAGACCAAGACGTTGGTGGCCTTGATGGAGTCATGGCAATGGATGCCAAACTGTCATAGTTTGGAGGTGGATACGAAGGTGGAAATATAAATTTCTTGAAAGAAGCATGGCTTTGTAGGAAAGAAGGCAATAAAAGAGTCAAGGAGAGTTAAGACAGGTTTGTTTTTTCAATGAAGGAGACTGAGCATGTTGTGATATGTTCCAGACAGTTTTTCTTGCCAAAAAAGTGTAAAATTTGCAATGAACTAAGGTTTCTATAATTATGAAAATGGAAATTAATCTGTCACCTCCATTTTAATGATTGAAGTAAGGTATAAATTCTAACCTAACACATTTATTGTATTTGTCAGAGTTGGAGGGGAAATCCATTTACTTTAAATTTTTTGTTCAGTTTTTCCAGATTAAACCTGATATTTTGACTCGTGAAATACTTTGGGGGAAAAAGACCCAATCTAAACAGTTTCCCATGAACATCTTTGACGCATCAGTGTTCAGCTCAGATGTTTCCTTCCTGAGTTGGAATTAGAAGCAATGAGAACCAGACCCCTTGTCAGGTCATATTTCAGTCAGTTCCTTGTCATAGGAGATTTGTAGAAAAGAGAACATCTTTGCCTGACTGCTTGGTTAAACTAAAGATCCTGCTGTATCAAACTGATCCTGGGCCCTTTCTTTCAATCATTACATAGATTTTTATTGGATGAGCCTGACTTGTGAAGTCAGGTCACCCTGAGCCCAGCAAAAAAGCCCAGGTCAGTTTAGCAGCTGACCTGTGAGCAATAGCTGCTAAACTCAAAAGTTTTGCTGGGCTCAGGGTTCTCCCCATTTTCCCTCCCCTTTTTGTCTTCCCCTGGATTCTTATTTTTAGGAGGAAGAGTCACACTATTAACAGAGAGAGGAAGCAAAGTGACAAGGACTCTCTCTGCAGTGTGGTCAGAACTGCTGCTTATTCAGCCTCTGGGTCCTTGAGAAGCTCCTTTAGGGCAGGAGAGCGTAGGGGAAGGACCCCTTTTAGATGCTCTATGTAGCAGGGGATGGTAATGATTCTTGGATTGATTCTCCCTGGTCCTGCCTCTTCTGGCTAAGTCTGCTTTCACTCCAGCGCTGCTTCAGGGAATTCACAGAGGAGTCAATGTATTCCTGCAAAGGAACTAACCAAGTGTCTCAGTTTGAGATGCCAAACTTTTTTTTTCTTTCTTCCCTCCCTGCTTTCCTTCCTTTCTTGCTTCCTTCCCTCCTCCTTCCCTTCTTTGTTTCCTTCCTTCTTGGATTCAGATACATTCTTTATCCCTTGATAGGTAAAAGAGGTCACTAAACAGAACTGAGAAATGGCTAGCTTCCCCATCTTTTCCCTTTTGGGGAGTTTCATTTGCAATTCTTCCTCACTTCTCCTCCCAACCCCCAACCCCAGTCTAGCTCAAAGTGCTCCCTGGCCCTCTCGGGTTTATCTTTCTTCCTCTTCAATTTCAAAATTAGATGAATAAACACATCTATTCTTGGAGTACGTTCCTTTCCCTCACTTTCCCTCTCCTCATTTAGAACCCTATGTTTTGACATAATTTATCATGGGTTGTCACCCTGGATGATTAAAAAAGGCACTAATGAGATGAAGCTTGTCAAGACTCGATCACAGGGTCCCTATGTTCTGTCTGATGGTAATAGGACACCTTCAGGAGACTTGGAGAAAGTGGGAAGTGTGAGAACAAATTATGGATTCTTGTGGATGAGGGCAGAGGTGAGGTGAGGAGATGCCAAATCAGAATTCCTTAAGGAAATCAAACAGCTCGAGAGCAGTTCTGTTCCTGACTGTGTGACTAGTTCATCAAGCAATGGGGATGACTGCTAAAGCTTAGAACGACCTAACCACATGAACAGACTCTTCAAAAATAGGTGTAGATTTTTCTTGTAGTGTTCGGGACTGGACCGTGATGATTGTGTAACATACATAATATGAAAGGCTATTAGGTTGATTCATATTCCATAGATTTCATGTGGAACTCACAAGCTGACTCTGAGAGACACCGAGTTTATTTGCTTCTCCAGTGGGACTTCTTGTATGAGGTCTGTCTCTTACTCTGAATCAGTGCAGCATACCAGGCAAGTTGGCAGTGGTTCATTAGGAAACGAGCATACAAAAATAAGCAAATCATGAAATCCATCAGGATTCTGCCACAAAAATTTATAGATTATGAGTTAATAATATTGTATACACACCGAACACCACCAGTTAGATCTTTTCTGCTGATCTGCATGCAACTATTTCATTCAGATGTTTAATCAGGTTACTTTTATATCCGGAACAACTTCTCTAATTCATGTAAGAGTTTATTTTAGTTCAAGACTTGTATTTAACTATAACTTGTGATTTATTATTTTTTAAAAATACCACTGTACATGTGTCTGCTTAATATTGTTTTAGAGACTTGAAACCTCGGTACATCTTGAAGACACTTTCTTCACAAACCTTCACAGAATGAACACATATCCACATTGTGTGAACATAAATGGACCTTAGCTTACAATCCCAAATCCTAGTCATGTCAGAAAACTTACGAAGATATAAAAAATAGTTCAGTTAAAGCATTATTTTTGTCTTATATTACTGTGATTCTCATCTCATATGGTACAAAAAGATTAATCATGGTATGTTGGCTGACCTATAGAACTGATAGAGCTAACCACATTCACTGGGAATGCGATTATGCATTTCAGAATTTTCATGAAGAAGCAGCTGCCAGAAGGAATGTGTGCTGGGGAGTGTTCATATTTTATGAAAACTATCTTGGTCCATTGCCTCCTTCCCTTGAATTAGCACTCAATTATCCTTAAGGAAGGGGCTGAAGGCTCAGCAGAGCTGGTAAGATAACCCCCAGTCTCCTTAGCACAGCAGCAGCTGCCTGAATTTGCTCACACCGAATTGCAGCAACTTGTTTCATTTGTGCTGTCATAGTTTGTAAAAGAAACAAATGTATTTTACACTTTTGAAATGTCTTAGCACAGATTGAGAGCTCTGTAACAGCCTGAAAATTGGTAAAGACTCTCACTTATGAATCATCTTTCATTCCCCTTTGAGGTTGGACAGGCTGAAAACCTCACATTCTTTTTTTCTTTTTTTTTGGGTGGTGAAAGTTCATCATTTTCAACATAACATTTTGAATTCAGAACAGAACTTCTGGATTAAAAAGAATGGTGGGGCTGAATCAGTGTCATAAATTCTGCAGTTTTTTTCTTTACTAATCTATTTTAAAAATTACATATGGGAGTAGTATATTAGATTGTATTTCAGAATGTGTCTTTACTCTGTTTGAAGGGATCATTGTGGAAACATAGTCAGAAGAGTTTCTCACCCCAGTAGTACAAGTATAGTTCCAGAATAAGGAAAATTGTTAGGTAATTAAAAATAGCATAGGAAAATATTGGGTCAAGAATACTGAAGCAAAAGGGTGTAGGATGGGAAATATGGGGACCCTGAAAGCACACAGTTCACTAGAACTCATGTCAAAACAGCTACATTATTTGAAATTGAAGAGCCTCTACTAGAATGGATGTAATGGAAATACATTGTTTATGTATGAAGCAGATTAACATGCTGTAATTTTAAAGCCATGTGAAGATAAAGATGAAAAGATAAGACTTTTCAAGATTCACATTCTTTTAAAAAGAAACTGATTTTATGTTTCTTCCTACGGAATTGCATCAGGTATGTTAACTGAAGTTATTTCTAGGTGATTACAGCAGAAATTAAATTGAATATTAGGGAGGAAAAGATCCCAAGTATCAATAAAACAAACTCTGTTGTCAGCATAATTTTAGGCCAACTGATATAATATTACCCAGGCAAGTGTGATGTTTTTAGTGCTTTGTGCAATAATTTTGTGTGTGGAGGTCTATGTAGATATTAATGTGGGTTTATGTTGACAAAAGGAGAGATACTGTTTATTGGATTTCTAGTTGAAGGCACTCCTTACTTTCAAGCTACAGGAATCAAAATCAAGATCTCAAAACAATATTTGCACTCCCCTACTCATTGCAGCATTATTTATAATAGCCAGGATGTGGAAGCAACTTAAATGTCGATTGGCAGTTGAATGGATAAACAAAAATAAGGTTTATATTTGCAACAGAATATTGTTCAACCTTAAGGAAGAAAGACCTCCTATAAAACGTGATGACTTAGATGAACTTGGAGGATATGAAGCTAAATGAGATAAGCCAGCCACAGAGAGACAAACACTGCATGATTTCACTTACAGGAAGTATCTACAATAGTCCAGCTCATAGAAGCAGCGAGCAGAATGGTGGTTCTGGGGCTGGTGTTGTTCAGTCACTAAGTTGTGCCCAACTCTTTGTGACCCCATGGACTGCAGCATGCCAGGCTTCCCTGTCCTCCACCATCTCCTGGAGTTTGCTCAGACTCATGTCCATTGAGTCCGTGATGCTGACTCTGGAGCTGGAGGGAGGGGGAAATGGCAGTTGCTGATCAAGGGATAGAAAATTTCAGTTATGCAGGATGCATGAATTCTAGAGATTGCTGTACAACATTGTAACTAGAGTTAATACTTCACTGTGCTCTTAAAAGAATTGTTGAAAGGGTAGGTCTCATGTTAAATATTCTGACTCCAAAGAAAAAAGGAAAAAGTTTAGAGAATCAGTATTTCAGATTTGCTCCAGTTAGAAACTGACAATAATAAGTAGATTGAGTTAGGGGAGGGAGTGATAAGCGTTTGGTACCCTCTATCAGAACCCCAGGACCTGCGCGTTCACTGATGTCAGCTCTTTAGCTTTTTCAGTGTCCATTGAGGGAGGGTGACCTGCTATGTTACAGAGCTAGTTCTCTGTGGAGTCAGGTCTGGAATAGTGGTTTCCCAATTTCCTGACCATTAGTTTTCCATTAAGTTGTTACACAAAGATTTCAGGTACATTAACATTTTAGCAGATCTGTGAATGGAGCAAAGTCATTTGATACACACACAAAAAAACTACCTTTACTGGGAGATAGAGGGTTTTTTTAGATTTTTCCGTATTTATGCAGTAATTGAAAACTGGGCATGACAGACTTAGTTCCTGTGTGCGTCTAACTTTCACTGGAAATATCCTCTAGGAATTTTTCTAAAAGAAATTTTGTGTTAGTTTATGAGGCCGTGTGTATAGTTTTAGGCCTTAATTTTCCACAGAGGCCAGATTAAAAATACACAATTTTAAATTTAATATTTTTTTAAATTTAGGATATAGACTTAATATTAGTAGAAAGCAATGTTTCATTTCTAACATGAAGACCAACAGCTGGAGAATTTTAGATTTAATGAAACCATCAAAAGTGAGCTATGACAAGATTGTGAAAAAATCTCACTTTTAATAAATTTATTTAGTTTAAATTTAAGGATAGTTACAATATTGTGTTGGTTTCTACCATAGGTCAACATGGATCAGTAATAGGTAAAAATCTCATTTTTAATACTACTCTTAATTTTTCCTACTATAAAGACCTGGAAGTTCTTGATGGATATAGTTTGAAAAGACAGTGCACGTGTTCTGCAGTTGGTATGAGATTGTGAGAAAATTATATCCTTTTCCCTCCAACCAGGTAGATTGGAGCCAGGAGATAGATTCCTTGTCAGATTAAGTGCTATGTAATTGCAAAGTCATTTTCTAGGTACAGGGGTGAGGTCAGTTGTCAGGTTTGGGGAGTTTTGAAACACATAAGCATGTGCCCGCAGTGTTAGATGGGAGTTCAGTTTCAATTCTAGGTTTTGAGGAGGGAACTAGCATTGGCTTATGTTTCCTTCAAGTACCATGCATCCTTTGCTCAGCTTGGTGGGAAGAATTCTTTTGATCCTCTGACACATTGACTTAATGAAGCTTCAGCATCGTGGAATTTGTGAACCAAGTTTGGCAAATTTACCAAATGAATTCACGTTGGGTGTAATTGCCTTACCAACAGCTTCCCAAGTACAACACCTTCTTTCCACACATGCTGTTGTTAGGAAAACGCTAGGCTGTGCCTCATTGGATAACTGGAGTGAAGAGAGAAAGATCATTATTTTTTAAAGTGGAGAACAAAAATTTTTACTGTGAGAACTTCTGAAGCTCGGAACTGTGGCCACTGATTTGTATCTTGTGGCGGACAATCAGAGCGCTGACCACTAAAATACGGTCTGGTTGCGTTTTCGCATCCAGGGTTTCTCTGACGCTATCTGTGTGTCACATTCAGTGCCAGGTCAATGTTGTGCTCACGTTGCTGCTTTTAATTTTTAATTTTATAAAATGTGTTGGTAAGAATGGATGGTGAAGAATTGAGTAATCTCTATGGCTTTAGTCTTATTCTGGAAACCAAAGAATTATGTAGGATATTTGAAATAAATTTAAATATTTTTCCAGTTTTTTAAAACAAAATAACCTACAAAAAATGTGAAGGATAGAAGGGATATTTCTAAAGCATATTAACACATTAACAAAAATTATTGAAATTCCATAAAAAGCAATCGTTTACTTCATTATGTTTTCTTCAACAGAATTTACACTAATTAGATCACAACATTTTGCAAGTTTACCATGCAGTAATTCAAGATGGAGTGATGAGCTGAACCAAATGATAAATAAATTAACTGTTAGGACTGAAAGATAAATTAACCATAAAGATTCTATCTGGTTATGGGCAATATACTTTACAAGGAGAAAAATTCCTTTTTCAAGCAGAAAAGCCAGAATGGTAAAGGGAAAAGAACTATTTCCCATGAAGGATGTTTGAGGCACAAGACTGTTTACCATAGACTAGACTCTAGTTAGAGTAGAAATGTGTTGCCATATAGTACGTACACAGCAAATATTTGTTGAATGTGTGAAAACCAGTCTTCATAATGCTTGGGGACTGTCATGTGAAAGGAATTAGATAGGTTTGTTCCATAGATAGAGTTAGGATCCTGTCTACTCAATAAAAGGGAGAACTTCCAACTATATAAAGAGGGACCAGCATCCTCTGGGTGAGTTTGCTGAGTAGTACAATCTGCACGGCCCTTTGCTGTGGTTGCCATGGAGAGGATTCAAGAAGTGCATGGAAGATGGGGTCAGGGGAGTTTGCTGGCTTTTTCTTTTTTCTTTTGATTCTGACATGCTGTAAAGTGATCTTCTGTGTTTGTTTGTTTTTCTTGGCTTCCTACTCAATTTCCTCATTCTGTTTTGGCCAATGTTGAGGTTTTATACCAGTGCCTTTGGATTTATTGAAACAGAACAAAACAAAATGAAAAAGCCATGCGTGAGATGAGGCAGGCCTGGGTGGCCTTCACTGGATCTTCTCTCCAGCAGTCCCCAGCATTTTCGGCGCCAGGGTCTGGTTTTGTAGAAGACGGTTTTTCCATGAGCCGGGGTGAGGGGGGGACAGTGGGGGATGGTTTTGGAATGATTCAAGCACGTTACATTTATTGTGCACTTTATTTCTAGTATTACTCCATCAGCTCCACCTCAGATGATCAGGCAGTAGATCCTGGAGGTTGGGGACCCCTATCCTATACGCTGTATGTGTGGCAAGAGGAGCTCATGTTTCTACTCCATTTTAGTGTTTAGAATTGTTTTTATAAACTCTGGTGGAGTTTAAAATTCCAATTACATTTTAAAAGCTGCTTACTTTCCTCTATTAGGTAGGTGAGAACCACCTTGAAAAGCTGTTATTTTTAAATCCCCTGATATGGGTTTGACTGTGTCTCCCCTAAAGTTCAATTGATGAAGTCTTAACTCCTAATACCTCTAAATGTGGTCTTCCTTGAGATACGGTCTTTATAGAGGTAATCAAGTTAAAATGAGCTCATTAGATACAAATACAATACAACAGTGCGTGCTCAGTGTCTGACTCTTTGCAACCCCTTGGACAGGAGCCTGCTAGACTCCTCTGTCCATGGGATTCTCCAGGCAAGAGTACTAGAGTGGGTTGCCATTTCCTCTTCCAGGGGATCTCCCCCAACCCAGGGATCAAACCCACATCTCTTGTGGCTCTGGCACTGGCAGGAGCTCATTATGGTGGGCGCTGATCCAAAATGACTGGAGTCCTTATAAAAAGAGAAATCCGGATAGAGACACATGTACAGGGAGGACACCAGGTGAACGTGGAGACGGACATTTACAAGCCAAGGAGAAAAAGCTGGAATGGGTCCTTTCCTCACTGGCCATAGAAGGAATCCATCCTGTGAACACCTTGGTCTTGGACTTCTAGCCTCCAGAATCATCAGACACTAAATCTCTGTTGTTTAAGCCATTGAGTTTGTGCTACTTGGCTAGCTACTTGTGCTAGCAAAGTAGTGCACTCCCTAAAAGACATTACTTTACATCTCTACCAGGTCCCTAACAGGAGAACATATTTGGTAGATAAGAGAAAACAGTTGCTTCATATGAAATATTTATTTTCCTCAGATACACCTGGCTTTAATTTTTCTCACAGTCCCGTTTACGTTAACACAACTCATTGCGACTTTTGTCGCTTTCATTAAACAGTTGGGAAAAGAGCCACCAGCAAAGCGTGAAGATCCCACATTATACTCTGTGCTGTGTTCTGTAAACGAGGCACATAATTTTCACACTTATGAGATACTTTCCATGCCGGGCACACACCTCTTGTCACACATCTGACACTGTCCGTGTTCAGGTTTCCATTTACGTTTATATGTGAACAGTATTTGGGCTGGCTGATAAACACACAGTGGAGGGAAGGAAGTAATTTACGTGAAGCATTTAGTCCTTTGCAACTTTTATTATTCCTAGCTGATCCGCCCCATCAGAGTAAAAACAGGAGAAAAATGTCCCTTTTCAGCAGAGACTTTATTCAGGACATGGCTGGGTCTCGTGCCGTGACTGCACTCCTGGGAGCAGTTGTCAAGCCGGGCGATGTTGTGTGTAAGCAGTGCCCGGGGGATGTGATTCTCCAGCAGTGCCCCCCCCCCACCCCCGCCACCATCTGTTGTGCAATGAATCGCCCACAAAATTGTATTCAAGCATGGAACTGAAATTTGTCTTATTACCAGTATTTTACTATGAGTGAGACACTTGCTGGACATGTCAAAGTAACACCAGATGATCTTTGAAATTCAGATCACCTACTAGTCCTTTAAATCAGACCTTTGCACACTGTCCTGGAGTCGCAGTCTTATGATATGGCCTGAGGTCCCTGAACCAGTCATTTAGGGGAGGGTCTGACCTTCATTTTCCTCCATGCCACAAAGATTTGATCAGGATTTGGGGCTAGGCCCAGGGGCATGACCTGGGATGGGTGTTCTACCAAGGGGAGACAAGGAAGAAAGAACCGGGGGGTCCGTAAAAGTCAGAGGTCTTCATAGGAAATTAGACCTGGCTCTGGAGTGACCAGATATTCTCACATGGAAAGTGCAAGTGAAGAAGGTGAGTGAAGAGATTGAGGACTGATTAAGTGGAAGCTGGTTAGACGTACCCAGGCAGCGGGCATGCCTGATTCTTTGTGACCGCATGGACTGTAGCCTGCCTCTGGACAGGCTTCTCTGTCCATGGAGTTTCCCAGGGAAGAATACTGGAGTGGGTTGGCATTTCTGCCTCCAGGGGGTCTTCCCAACCCAGGATCAAACCCGTGCCTCCTGCTTGGCAGGGGGATTCTTCACCACTGAACCACCAGGGAAATCCACCCAGAGAGAGTGAGGGGCAATCACCCTGACCTCAGTGAGGTGTTCCACGATAGGGATGGACTTCTCTGAAGACTAGAATGGAGCCAGGCAGTCCTCAGCTTTTCTGCTGCTTAAATTATTTATTTAGGAGGAACAGAGACTCCCTGAAGTCACCTGGAATAGTACAGTCTCATTATAAGGTTCTGGGACAGGAATCTCACTTCAGTTGCCTAGACCTCTGGGAACAGTCATACAAATGTCATTTGGGAAAAGGATGGTTGTCATCAGGGCTCTAAGGCAGCTGGGATTTCTGATTCTTTTCCCGCCTCCCCAGCTCACCAGACTTTAAATAAATGTCTATTTTCTCTCCTGTTCAAGTTCTTATTGAATAAGTAAGTTTTCTTATTTAATAAATCCTGGAATGCAAAGTCAAGTGGGCCTTAGGAAGCATCACTACGAACAAAGTAAGTGGAGGTGATGGAATTCCAGTTGAGTTATTTCAAATCCTAAAAGATGATGCTGTGTAAGTGCTGCCCTCAGTATGCCAGCAAATTTGGAAACCTCAGCAGTGTCACAGGACTGGAAAAGGTCAGTTGTCATTCCAATCCCAAAGAAAGGCAATGCTAAAGAATGTTCAAACTACCACACAATTGTACTAGTCTCACATGCTAGCAAGTAATGCTCAAAATTCTCCAAGCCAGGCTTCAACAATTCATGAACTGTGAATTTCCAGATATTCAAGCTGGGTTTAGAAAAGGCAGAGGATCCAGAGATCAAATTGCCAACATCCACTGGATCATTGAAAAAGCAAGAGAGTTCCAGAAAAATATCTACTTCTACTTTATTGATTATGCCAAAGCCTTCGACTGTGTCAGTTCAGTTCAGTTCAGTCGCTCAGTCGTGTCTGACTCTTTGCGACCCCATGAATTGCAGCACGTCAGGCCTCCCTGTCCATCACCATCTCCTGGAGTTCACTCAGACTCATGTCCATCAAGTCCGTGATGCCATCCAGCCATCTCATCCTCTGTCGTCCCCTTTTCCTCCTGCCCCCAATCCCTCCCAGCATCAGAGTCTTTCCCAATGAGTCAGCTCTTCACATGAGGTGGCCAAAGTATTGGAGTTTCAGCTTTAGCCTCATTCCTTCCAAAGAACACCCGGGGCTGATCTCCTTTAGGATGGACTGGTTGGATCTCCTTGCAGTCCAAGGGACTCTCAGGAGTCTTCTCCAACACCACAGTTCAAAAGCATCAATTCTTTGGCGCTCAGCTTTCTTCACAGTCCAACTCTCACATCCATACGTGACCACTGGAAAAACCATAGCCTTGACTAGACGGAGCTTAGTCGGCAACGTAACGTCTCTGCTTTTGAATATGCTATCTAGGTTCATCATAACTTATCTTCTAAGGAGTAAGCGTCTTTTAATTTCATGGCTGCAGTCACCATCTGCAGTGATTTTGGAGCCCCCCTAAATAAAGTCTGCCACTGTTTCCACTGTTTCCCCACCTATTTCCCATGACAATATGGGAACAGATGACTGTGTAGATCACCACAAACTGTGGAAAATTCTTCAAGAGATGGGAATACCAGACCACCTTACCTGCCTCCTGAGAAATCTATATGCAGGTCAGGAAGCAACAGTTAGAACTGGACATGGAACAACAGACCGGTTCCAAGTCGAGAAAGGAATACAACAGGGCTGTCTGCTGTCACCCTGCTTATTTAACTTATATGCCGAGTATATCATGTGAGATACTGGGCTGGAGGAAGCACAAGCTGGGATCAAGATTGCCAGGAGAAATATCAATAACCTCAGATATGCAGATGACACCACCCTTATGGCAGAAGGCAAAGAAGAACTAAAGAGCCTCTTGATGAAGGTCAAAGAGGAGAGTGAAAAAGTTGGCTTAAGACTCAACATTCAGAAAACGAAGATCATGGCATCCAGTCCCATCACTTCTTGCAAATAGATCGGAAAACAATGGAAACAGTGAGTGTCTTTATTTTGGGGGGCTCTAAAATCACTGCAGATAGTGACTGCAGCCATGAAATTAAAAGACGCTTGCTCCTTGTAAGAAAAGCTATGATCAACATGGAAAGCATATTTAAAAGCAGAGACATTACTTTGCCAATAAAGGTCCATCTAGTCAAAGGTATGGTTTTTCCAGTAATCATGTAGGGATGTGAGAGTTGGAGTATAAGGAAAGCTGAGTGCTGAAGAATTGATGCTTTTGAACTGTAGTGCTGGAGAAGACTCTTGAGAGTCCCTTGGACTGCAAGGAGATCCAACCTGTCAATCCTCAAGGAAATCAGTCTTGAATATTCACTGGAAGGACTGATGCTGAAGCTGAAACTCCAATACTTTGGCCATCTCATGTGAAGAATTGACTCACTGGAAAAGACCCTGTAAAGATTGAAGACAGGAGAAGGGGATGACAGAGGATAAGATGGTTGGATATCATTACCAAGTCAATGGACAGGAGTTTGAGCAGGTTCTGGGATTTGGTGATGGACAGGGAAGCCTGGTGTGCCACAGTCCATGGGATTGCAGAGTTGGACACAACTGAGTAACTGAACTGAACTGAAAATAATGAAAAAACAAATGGGGCGCCATTGATGCAGTTCAAGTCTGTCTCTGATTCTGTTTTCCTTTATCTGTTTGGCTTCCATTGCCCCCAGCAATTACTGATCTATCATCATAGGTCTCAAGTTCATACTCCCACAAAGCAAGGGTGGTGTTGGTTTAGTTGGCTTGACTATCACCTAGTTGCTGTCCAGCACGAAGGTGGGCTGACCTTGGGTCAAGGACCCATCTCTGGCTGTAATGGAGTGGTCACCTGTGTGGTGCTTGTGACAGGAGCTGTAGGTTGTACCATCCTGTGACCCAGCCACCCAAACAGAAGCAGCACCATCAGTCACAGTGTGCATCAGGTCTGGACTAATGCATTCCCCAAACATTGTTTTTATTTGAATCTCCTCTCATTAAAAAATCCTTATTTTCATTACTGTTTCCCAAGGATCAAGTTTGCACTTTTTACTTGGAGTACAAATTCTTAGTAATCTGACCTCAGACTACTTTCCTTACCTCCCCTTCCATAACTAGTCTATTTTGACCTTCCCTCATATCTTGAATTGCTGTAAAATTTATTTCCCTAATAATTGTACTCCTGAGCCTCTTTTTTAAAGAAATGTGGTAGGCACAATGCTAGAATTGGCCTCTTAAAAAAAAAAAAAGCAACAATACTGGAGAACAGAGGAAACTGCTGTGTGATATTGGATAAGTTACTAGTCATCTCTGGGCCATTGTCTCATTTACAAAATATACTAAAGTACATCATGTTATCTAAGTTTCTTTCTTCCTCTTATATCCCGTGGAGGGCTGAACCAGTGCCTGAATTCAGTCTTATCTCTCTTTTTATTTTCTGATGTCACTGCATTTGAAATCTCAGCTTTTGTTGAAAGTTCATTGTGATGATATTTTATAGAGTCACTTGCTCTATAACCTGCTCCCTCACTCCTGCACTCCCTCTAGTGGCTGTGCAGTGCAGGGGAGCCCTGTGAACCTGTAGCTTTTCTTCCCTGTTGAGTGCCCTGAGCCTCTTATTAAATGCCTTCTTTGAGCCCCATGCGCTGGGAGACCAGTCTAACCCACAGGCACGGTCTAACACCTTCCTGGCCAGTTAGATATTTGGGCGCTTCCCTGGTTACGCATGCAGGGATTATTCTGTACTCCTAACAGCTCTCCTCTTCCATGGGCATACTTTAGTAACTCATTTTCTCCTCGTGATACCCTATTCAGTCACCACTAGTCATGTGACCTATTGTCTGGGCTCAGTAGCCTGATACTCCATTAAATGTTTTTCAAGTGAATTAACTAACACAAGAAAAGAAAAAAAAATTGAATGCAAAGAAAGTAAAGAAAATTAAGAGACACAGGGGGAGATGGAAGGGGTAAGGAAGAAGGGGAGGGAAAGAGTAGAGAAGAGGGAGAGGAGGAGAGGCCAGAGGAAAGGAAGGTGGCAGAAGAGGCAGGAGAGAAGGAAAGTGTGAGACTAGTTCTTTGCCTAAATTACACATTTTTCTCAATCAGCGCTCCATAGCTGTACTGCCCATTCATATTTATCCACTAAGTGACTATCCATCTGGTCTTCCCTCCTTTACTTCTCCGGGCAATTGCTCTACAGAATGGGAGCATCAAGCCCCAGAAGCAGATTAAAATATGTTTTAAAAAGACATGATCAGAAAAGGAGCTGCTAATGTCTGCGGAGATGGAGAAGTGCTCGATGAAGGAGATGACCCTGGGTGAGCCCAGCAAGATCAGCAGGCTGCGTTAGGCAAAAACGGAGGCATCTGAGTTGAGTCTAGCCTGCAAAAAGATGTGTGTGTGTGTGTTTGTGTGTGCTTAGTCATGTCCAACTCTTTGTGACCATGGAATGTTCCAGGCAAGAAATACTGGGGTAGGTTGCCATTAATGACTCCAGAGGAATCTCCCCGACCCAGAGATCAAACCCCCATCTCTTGCACTCCTGCATTGGCAGGTAAATTCTTTGCTACTGGGCAAATAGATGAGCTGATACAAATGCAGGAACTACTATTACATACAACCCTGTGGTCTCAGAATCTCGGAAACACTGTTTGAGTCAAAGCCAGACACAAAAGAGGCATTCTTATGACCCCATTTTATACGGATGCATGCCTGCTCGGTCGCTTTAGTTATGTCTGACTCTTGGTGACCATATGGACTGTATGTAGCCTGCCAGACTCCTCTGTCCATGGGATTCCCCAGGCAAGAATACTGGAGTGGATTGCCATGCCCTCCTCCAGGGAATCTTCCCAACCCAGGTGTCTTCTGTGTGTCACGCATTGAAGGGGGATTTTTTACCCACTGGGCCACCTGGAAAGCCCTTTATAAAGGTGAAGAACAGGCAAAACTAATCTCTGATTTTAGAAGCTGTAAAGTGATTACCTGGAATTGAGGGTAATAGTCCATGGGACAAGGAGTACTAAAAAACTTTCTGTGATGTTGTAAATTTGCTATGTGTTGATTTGGATAGTGAGGAAATGGGAACATGCGTATGTAAAAAGTCATCATTCTGCACACGTAAGGTTTTTGCTTTTCATTATAACTGAAATATACTGCAATTAAAAAATACTAAGTAGAAGAAAGTTTACATATAGAATTGTACATTTAAAATACCAACAAAAAGTCTATTAGACAACTAACCCTGATTTTAAAATGTATATTTCTGGTTTTTTGAAGCTTGTTGAAATTTAAAATTAAGCTGCATTAGTGCCGTACAAATACATTATAGTTCTGATTTGAAGGTTAGATTTAATAAACGAGTACCTTTAAATATTTATCAACTTAAAAATAGATCACTGGTAATGTTTGTCTCATGCCATTTGGGCACCTGTTTTTTACGACTTGGGGAAAAGTACTCATTTTTATTTATATCAACAACTAGTAAAATTGAAAAAAATTGTTATTTTTATTTATTTGAGGAGCAAAGTATCCATTATTTCATTCATGACTGTGAACTTGTTTTTATAAACGCCCTGCAGAAATAGTTGAGGAATTTGCTGTGCATGCTCTACTAGCAAAATCCAAATATTAATAAATGTTTAGTTCTTTGAAATATGCCTGGGGTGTGTGTCAGTATAAACATACTTTCCTTAACATAGTGATGTGAAAATATTGGCTGGAAAGTTTCATATTTTTTGTGAACTGAAAGTGTATACATAAGTATTTTTTTAATAAATAAATTATAGTAGGCATAGTTTGAAATATACCAAAGACATAAACAGTTTCTTCACTGGAATTCTGTGGCTCTAGACCGAGGTCATGACTTTAATCTTGACTTCTATGTTGGTAAGAGAAAATGCTGCAAAGGTCCCAGGGGACTAAATAACCCAATGCATTTCCCCCTTTCCCTTCGCTATTAGGAAGTTCAGATATAAATGCATGTTCACTTAAGTACGTAATTCATTCCAAGTATATGGTGAGTTTCTATTTATTTTTTTCACTTTAGATTCCCAATTTTGTATATTTCTTTTAAATACGAATGAGGAAGAAGTTACTTGTGAATGATTTGAAAGGACATCTCCCATTTAACTGTGTTTTTACAAAAAGTTTCAACGTCCCTTGTGTGCTTATTGCTTCATTCTTGTCTGACTCTTCGCAACCCTTATAGACTGTAGCCCACCAGACACCTCTGTCCATGGGATTTTCCCAGCAAGAATACTGGAATGGTTTGCCATGCCCTCCTCCAGGGGATCTTCCCAATCCAGGGATCGAGCCTGCATCTCTTTACATCTCCTGCATTGGTGGGTGGGTTCCTTACTTGCTGTGCCATCAGGGAAGCCCCAATGTCCTTGAAGGATGAAGTAATTTAAAAAACATTGGCGAGGGACTTCCCTACTGTACAGTGGTTAAGATTCTGTGCTTCCAGGGCAGGGGGCCTGGGTTCACTCCCTGGTTGGGGAACTAAGATCTCACATGCCTTGTGGCTGAAAAAAAAAAAAAAAAGAAGACCTCATTGTTGAGCCATGGAAATGTACCATGGAAAAACAGGGATTCGTATTTGAAGAGATGAATCCCTGGGTAGACACGTGTTGCTTAAATGACTTACTGAGAAATGGAATCCCAGCTCCTAGTACCTGCCTCGATGTGTAGCCTCGTGAGATGCGAATGCATGACAAGCTATAAACACAGGGTCTGGCATATGATAGGTGCTCAATGAATGCTTCTCTCCACTCCTCCTTTCCTGCTTTTCCAGGAATTCCACAGCCACTGTGATCCCTTTATTAGCTATACGTACAGTAGCTTTGGGGGCTTCCCTGTAGCTCAGATGGTAAAGAATCTGCCTGCAATCTGGGAGACCTAGGTACGATCCCCAGGTCAGGAAGATCCCCTGGAGAAGGGAACAGGTACTGGCTACCCACTCCAGTATTCTTGCCTAGGGAATCCCATGGACAGAGGAGCCTGGCAGACTACGGTCCACAGGGTCGCAAAGAGTCGGACACGACTGAGTGACTAACCCTACTACTACAGTAGCTTTTAATAGTTCTGTTCAAGTGCCATATGGTAATTCCAGAATATACATTAGTAAGAAGAGAGTGAGTGATCTTTGGTTCAGATAGTTTTTCTACCTTGTTTTCAGTGTTAATAAATACATTCAAGTGGGAGGGACCTAGCAAGTTGAAGCTATGGGATTCAAGTTTCTCATCTGTGAATTTGAATAATTGGAATCATGTGGCTTTCTCTCTTCATCATCTGAGGGATACTGTAGACTGTCTTTTCCTGAGCAACTCTTACCTGGTGTAAAGATGCTGTTCCCTGTAGAGTAGATTTGCATAGGCTATGGTGACCCAAAAACATATTAAGAAAAATTAATAGTATGTCTTGAAAAGGAAGCGAGAAACACAGGAACCTCAGTTGAAGCAGCATCTCCTGTGTAGGCTGCAGGCACAGCACTGGCCGCCATGCCACGAGGCCCCACAGGACTGAAAAAGATACCTGGGAAAAGCAACTTTTCAGATTCATTGGCCTTTGGAATTGGTTTGTGACTTATAAACTCAACTTAGAACATAATTATGTCATTTCCATCTTCGCAAATGCGGCATGCTCTCAAATCTAAGCTGCGGGGACTGCTTTATGAAATGAAATTGCTCCATAGTGCTTTCAGTGGAAATTGCTGCGTCAGCCACATGGTAGTGTCTATTCTGGAAGCTAATTGAAATTGCTCCGGCAGATGCTGGAAACAAATGCTGGGATACATTAGCTTATGGGGGTCACTTTCTCCACTGTCACATGTAAAACTTGTCAAACTGGCCTGGATTCTAGGAAAGCACACAGGCCTTGGAGAAAGGGAATTTGGCTTCTGCCTTCCATACAATGCATACTTCTGGTGGCATTCCAGCCCCGTGCCTCATACAATAATAATACCTACTTCTCATCATGGGGCTTCCCTGATGGCTCAGATGGTAAAGAATGTGCCTGCAATGCAGGAGACCCAGGTTCAATTCCTAGGTCAGGAAGATCCCTTGGAGAAGAGAATGGCTCCCCACTCCAGTATTCTTGCCTGGAGAATTCCATGGACAGAGGAACCTGGCAGGTTATAGTCCAAGGGATTGCAAAGAGTCAGACATGACTGAAGCGACTTAGCATGCATGCATGCACTTTCCATGATTGCCACACAGATTTGTTGACACAGATTGTATAAAAGGCAAAGCCTACTGGGCATGTGTGTCTTGTACTTCTTAATATTGATTTTGTCATTATAAAGTGAAAGTCACTCAGTCATTGTCTGACTCTCTGAGACCCCATGGACTATACAGTTCATGGAATTCTACATGTCAGAATACTGGAATGGGTAGCCTTTCCCATCTCCAGGGGATCTTCCAATCCCAGGGACGATAATGACATTATATTCATTATATTCCTTTGTCATTATATTCACAGTCATTTATTCAATAAACCTTTATCAAATGCCTAATAATTTGGTTACTTATTGCGTGCTAAATAAAAATGGTTAACTTTTACTGAATGCTTAGAATATGCTAAGACATTATATTTTTTATGTTTTAGCTCACTTAATCCTCACAATAGCCCTATAATCTCTGTTTTATAAGTGAGAAAACTGATATAGCTGAGGCACAGAGGTGAAATGATTTGATCAGCATTTGCTGAGTGCTTTAAATCTAAAGCACTTTAAAAAGTGCTTTAAATATAAATAAAAGCAGCGTTTTTTGAGTGCTTGCACTGTGCTGGGTGGTAGGAACACACAGGTCAATAAGATACAGCCTGAAGTATGAGAACATTAAAGCCTAGTTGTGGGGAAAACAAGAGTAGGAAAACTGATGGGCCTGAAGATGAGAACTGGCTTGGTCCTCGAGGAGCTCCATGGAGGGACACCTGGAAGCATTTTGGACCAAACAATGGGGAAGGGGAGTTCCAAGGGCTTGGGAGAAAGCTTGGACTAAAGGGAGCCTGGAGCATACACCGGGCAGCTGGACTTTGAAGCCAGTGGTTAAACTATCAGAAGTCAAAATAAAGTGAGCTTTACATTTTATCAAGAACTAAACAGACAGAGCAAGGTAAGGTCAGAAACTCGGGGGGACTGTCCACTCCCAAAGCCATATATGAAGAGACAGAGAGGACCCTCTGCCTAGACAGTAATGGGGAACCCATTTTCTAGGGAGCCTGGAGAGCTTCGGTTTCTGAGGAAGCTTAGAACCAATGACTTACTTTGCCAATGTGGGATGTGTCCCTCAGGGTACCTGGATGTCCAAGCTTGTTCTTCTGAGCTTCTCATTTTTCAGTTTAAGCCATTTGAGCAACATGAGTCTGCCTATAGGATTCATCTCTTTCAAGTATTGTATTCCTTTGGTACATTCCCCTGACTCGACAATGTTTCTCAAGTTACTTCGTCTTTTAAGGAGATTGTGCCTCTAACTAGAAAACTGAAATTCTTTGCAAAAACATAGTTAAATGGAAGCTATGCTTTCACACCATTCAAAAATAACATCTTCCCCATTCTTATTTGAGAGAAATATATGAGATTGGAAAATTAAAATAAAAATAATAGAAAGTCATCATGTGCTTGAAATGAATTAAATACTTAATTGAACATTTCATTTATCACTGAACTTTCTAGAAGCCAAAGTATAAAGGCAAATGCTCCGGATCCTTTAGTTCCTATAACCTGACAGAAAAGAAGCATAACCCCTGATCTGGAGAGAAACTTTCCTGAGTTCTCTGTAAGCATTTTCTCTACAAGCATGGCGGGTATGCTACTCTTGAGGATACTTTCAAGAAAAGATACTCCTTGCTACTCCTAAAGTCACAAATTAATACAAGACGAGATGCCTGGTTTTTGTCTCTAAATAAATGAATTGGAGGGGAAATCGGACCAATTGTGTTTCACTGTGTTTTCTAAGAATGAGGGAGAATAGCCTCCTTTAGAAATTCTTGAGGAACAGAGCAGACAGGGGAGCTATTCTCAGTATCAGTGACTAGAGACATCTGTGTAAGTGCGGTTGGCTGCAGGCGTGTTTGGACCATAGTCACCGCTATCCTCAGTCTAGAGGCCACTCGCTTCTCAGCTAAGCTGCCTAGCAAAGGAGGGCGCCCTCTTGTGGTGATTACCCAAAAGACTGACACCCCGGCATTAGGGTTCCAGGAGCCCCTGCAGGTTTATGCCCCCTGGAGAGTTCTGGTGGAGTCCTAGTAGACTAAGGAAGCTTCCACTGCAGTTCTTTGCTGGTTAATGGACAGGTGATACGTGATCACCGTTTCAGTTGTTGTGGATTCTGTAGGAAGTATAATGTTATTTCATCAAATCAATTGAGTGTTGGTGTTTCCTCCTTTAAGCCACATGTACTCCTTGCGGGAAAGAGCCAAGGCGCCGTGCTCTTCCTTGGCCCCAGACCACCTTGTGGGTCTCATCCCTTCTTTTCACTAACTGCCCTGCCTCTATCCAGCCTGCTGTCTGCTCCCCTTCAACTTGGAGCTCAGCCTGCGTGGCTAAACTGCCCCTTTTCTTCTCAGGACTCCCTCCTCTTCTTCTCACAGATTCCAGCCTTAGCCTTCCTCCTGGCGGACCCCTCAACCACAGATTTTGCCCACTTCCTACTCAGCTCTGCTCTCAGAACCAAGACCACAGAGCACAGTGCTTGCTTTGCACGTTCATTCCTGTAACCTGAGCAGGCATCGTGGGCGGAGCCTGGTGGGCGTTCACCATGGGGGAGATAACATACGGGAATAACTAATGCGGGTTCGAGGCCGCAAGAGCGTGTAAATCGCGTGCCCCACGTGCGTGTACATTACAGAAGGCGAAACACTTGCAGAAAGACCCAGAGAAACTTCCTGAAGGAAACCGTGTTCCTAAAGCAGAGAGCATTCTTCCCCTGGTTGCTGCAAATAGGATACAGGTGAGCTCATCTCTTGTGCTCAGCCCACTAGAACGCCCGGAGGTAGACCAGTTTTCCTCCGTGGACAGTAAAGAGTTATATTTTCCTGCGTGTATCCTGATGGGAAAGTGGTAGGAACTTTTTATTTTTATTTTTTTAGAGGAGTTAGATTTGGACGTCGGGATTGTGGGTCTGAGGGAGAGGTCCAAGGGAGGCGAGGTTGGAGGGAGGCAGTAGAGACTCGTCTGTGTTTTTATCTTTGTGGATATGGCTGGGTTTTTGTGTGCGTAGCAATAGCCAATGAGGCTAAAAAGATGGATCAGTGCGCCATCATGCAGGGCTTTCTTACACTCCAGGGTCCTGAGCTTGACTTTTACTTTGAAGTCTGGGTTGTTGGTGAAGTTTATGCCTGTGGAGAGTGATAATCAGAGCGAAGCTTCTTAGATACTTATGTATTTCTTGGGGTAGAAAGGAAGATGGGCTGGAGAAGTCCTTGGGGGAGGTTTTGAAGTTTTGTATATAAGGAATAAGGTAGGGTTGAATTGCCAATGTCAGCTGGATCACCGAAAAAGAACCAGAGTTCCAGAAAAACATCTACTTCTGCTTTATTGACTACGCCAAAGCCTTTGACAGTGTGGATCACAACAAATTATGGGAAATTCGTGGAGATGGGAATACCAGACCACCTGACATGCCCCTGAGAAACCTATATGCAGGTCAAGAAGCAACAGTTAGAAATGGACATGGAACAATAGACTGGTTCCAAATTGGGAAAGGAGTACAACAAAGCTTTCTGCTGTCACCCTGCTTATTTAACTTATATGCAGACTACATCCTGCAGGATGCTGGGCTGAATGAAGCGCAAGCTGGAATTAAGATTGCTGGGAGAACTATCAATAACCTCAGATACGCAGATGACACTACCCTTATGCAGAAGGCAAAGAAGAACTAAAGAGCCTCTTGGTGAAAGTGAAAGAGGAGAGTGAAAAAGCTGGCTTAAAACTTAACATTCAGAAAACTAAGATCATGGCATCTGGTCCCATCATTTCATGGCAAACAGGTGGGGAAATAATAGAAACAGTGACAGACTTCATTTTGGGGGGCTCCAAAGTCATTGCAGATGGTGGCCGAAGCCATGAAATTAAAAGATGCTTGCTCCTTGGAAGAAAAGCTATGACCAACCTAAACAACATATTTAAAAGCAGAGACATGACTTTGATAACAAAGGTCCATCTAGTCAAAGCTATGGCTTTTCCAGTAGTCATATATGGATGTGAGAGTTGGACTATAAAGAAGGCTGAGTGCTGAAGAATTGATGCTTTTGAACTGTGGTGTTGGAGAAGATGCTTGAGAGTCCCTTGGACTGCAAGGAGATCCAACCAGTCCATCCTAAAGATCAGTCCTGAGTGTTCATTGAAGGGACTGATGCTGAAGCTGAAACTCCAATACTTGGGCCATCTGATGCGAAGAACTGATTCATTTGAAAAGACCCTGATGCTGAGAAAGATTGAAGGCAGGAGGAGAAGGGGACAACAAAGGATGAGATGGTTGGATCTCATCACCGATTCAATGGACATGAGTTTGAGTAAGCTCTGGGAGTTGGTGATGGACAGAGAAGCCTGGTGTGCTGCAGTCCATGGGGTGGCAAAGAGTCAGATGCAACTGAGCGACTGAGCTGAATCCTTCATTGTCAAAGGCACCGGGAAACTTTTCCTATCTCTCTTCTCCAGAGACCAAACCAAAGGAATATAGTTACTTGACTGCAATCTTGCATTCTTGGGCAGACGGTCTGGCTTGGTGTAATTCACTGCCCAGGATGGTAAGACCACAGTTTACAAGGAGGGCAGCTGTATGTGTGTGTGGATATTGGGGAGAGGGGGTCGGGGGCAAGCAGGAGGGGTCCTTGTGAGCTGCCCATACGCCCAGAATAGGTGTACTGTTCTTATATGCTCACTGTTTACTTGGTTATTAGTTTTCAATAACCCCTCACACACAATAGGATTCTTAATGGCAAAGCTTTGCCGCCTATGGCAAACCATTTTAATGTTAAAATCATTGTTCTGATTCCAGAGGACTTGGACATAAAAATGGTATGCCCATATTTTAGGATATATGCTATGCTTTTGAGCTGTAAGAATAGTACATTAGCATTGTAAGCGGTGACTGGCTCCTTTCCCACTGAAGATAATACAGGAAGGGATAGGGTAGACGGAGTAATGTGATATTATCTTTGCTGTTTCCATGATTTGTTTTCCTGTGAGAACATTTTCATCGGAAAAAAAAAAAAACCAATATAACTCAGCAGATCCTTGTAACAATTCTTCCTAAAAACAGTGTACGTTGTGGAAAAATAAGCATTTGCTTGTCATAACTCTGACCGCATTATGCCTAGTGTATCTGAAGACTTATGATCTCAAAGGGCCATTAAACTTAAGTAAGATTGCTCACATTAGAGAAATGAAGGATCGGTAAATGGTAGCTGCCAATTTCAATTAGACTGAAGTTTAACAGAGGGCATGTACATTTGTTTTTATTGTGTTTATTTCCTGGCTAAATTTATTTTCTGAATTTTTGTAGTACTGAAATCAAAGGAGAGGGAAGAATATAAAAACCCCCAATTAGGCTTACGAGGAACCTGAATGTGGATCCTAGCTTGGTGCATGCATTCCTCCTCCTCGTCCTTGAGGATCCGGAGATGCTAATAACGGGGTCCTTTGGTGGGGCCTTGGGAACCAGGGTTCATCTGCCTGGGGCACTGGTTTTACTTAATATGAAGTCATGAAAAACATTTTTATGTTAAAGGGATACCTTATGTGTAAAATAGATAGCCAAGGGGAAATTGTAGTATGACTCAGGGAACTCAAACAGGGCCTCTGTAACAACCTAGAAGGATGGGATGGGGAGGGTGGTTCAAGAGAGAGGGGACATATGTATACCTATGGCTGATTCATGTTGATGTTGGGTAGAAACCAACAAAATTCTGTAAAGCCATTTTTCTTGAATTAAAAAATTAAAAAAAGAAAACAGGGATACATTATAGAGTGAATACAAGAAGCTCTTGATTTTTGTGTTTTTTTAAAATTAAACTTTATTAAAATTAAAAATTGTCTGTTTAGGGCACGCCTCCCTTGGTTGGACATTGTGGTGCTGGGAGTTGTAGGGAAGTGGAGAGTTGGAATGAGATTCAAGTTAGGAGACTGAAAGCAATGGGTAAATTATTTCAGACCAAATATTCCATTGGTGTGGATTTTATGGGGGAGGGGGCATATGTGGAGAGTCTGTGTGAATACCAGGGAATATCCGTATGAATATTCCATGTCTGTGAAGGGCTCAGGGTCTCCCAAGGATTGTAGAATCAATCTGATAATATTTTCTGGTTAATATGGATGTATGGTCCCACAGTTTGGGCTTTTAGTCATCATGATAAATGCTGCTGCTTTTATCTTTTATGGGTTAGAATCACTCAGGGTTGGAGCTGGCAGGGACTTGGGACTTTTTTGGTCTCTTACTCTGCAGAATATGGTCTGGTTGAAAGAGTTAAGATTATTAGGTGAGTTACTGAAATAATTTAGCTATTAAGTCACTCAGTTATTAGTTAATTTATTAATAAATTTATTAGGCTAGCAATTTGGTTTTCCTAACTTACAGTCTTATTCCTTTTGAGAAAATAAAAGTTTAGATATAGGGATATGTTAATGCTTCTAAATGGTCTTAATTGAATTTCTTCAGTGCTGTGTTTTATATCTGGATCCTTATCTGAAACCTCAGGCAAAGTACAGTCCCACTTATACCTGATTTTCAGATAGCTCAGGAACTAAGAATATTTTGTTTGTTGTTGTTTAGTTGCTGAGTTGTGTAGGGATCATGAAAACAAAAACAAAACAAAGAGGAATATATGTCAAACAAAAACAAAGAGGAATATATGTCAAAGATCATACGTGGCCCTCAAAGTCTAAAATATTTACTCTTGGTTTCTTTATATGAATAAAGACCCTGAAGGCAGATGTCCAACTGTGTAACTCCAGATCCAATCTCAGCCTTGCTAACAAAACCCCACTTTAATTCCAGGCAGCAGGGTGTGCAGCTCCAGACAACTTGTCACAAATCATCCAGTCAGTCATGATAATTCTGTTCATATTTCTCAGCCTGTTTTGTTGTTAAAAATAGACGTGTAACTTAGTTCTGTCTTTTGAGCTCTAAGTGGAAATCTTTGGCTTGGGGGACTGGGAGTCTTTTGAGGAAAGCTTTTGCTTTTCTGGTGTATTAATTTGACAACACCTGGTTCATGTCTTTGAATGTGATATGATGGCTGGTGTTGCAGCAGCTCTCTTGTTACAGTGAGGAAATGGCCGCAAGGTTTGCAGGGTCATTGGCCTTAACATTATAAAACTAAGAGCAGCAACCACCTATCTCAAGATATCTTGCTATGTGTAAGGAAATTAAATCTATGTTTATTTAAGGCACTGAAATTGTTTTATCTGTTATCAAGTATCTTCCTACTGATAAGGGCACTATCCAGACTGAAAAATTTCAATTGTTTCCAGTTTTTTTTTTTCCCAAAGGAAATGGTTTCTGGTCAATCAAGAGTTATTGGACTTTTCTTAGCCTCTGTTTTTATCCATGATTGCCCGACTTCCTTATTACTTAACACTGATACAGGTTTGAAGTTGAAGTGAAAGTCACTCAGTCATGTCCAACTTTTTGTGACCCCCATGATGATAAGGTCCATGGAATTCTCCAGGCCAGTATACTGGAGTGGGTATCCTTTCCCTTCTCCAGGAGATCTTCCCAACCCAAGGATCGAACCAGTGTCTCTTGCATTGCAGGCAGATGCTTTAACAGCTGAACTATGGGGGAAGCCCAAAAGTAGTTGCCTTTGCTGAGGGAAATTAATTCTCCAGGCGAGAATACTAGAGTAGGTTGCCATACCCTCCTTCAGGGGATCTTCCTGATGGAACCTGTGTCTCCTGCATTGGCAAGAGAAGGTTTTGTTTTTTTTTTCTTTTTTCTTAAAAACCACCAGCACCACGTGGGAAGCCCAAGCTGAAGGCAGGAAGTAGAAGCTGCAAGCCGAAAAGGATGGGATACAAAGCCACGTGTGCAGAGCACAGTGGATTAGCAGCAGTCCATCACCTTAACCACTCGGCCACCTCGTCCTGGCAAAACTGACGTGAAAGTTGCTCAGTCATGTCCGACTCTTAGTGACCCCATGGACCATAAAGTCCATGTAATTCTCCAGGCCAGAATACTGGAGTGGGTAGCCTTTCCCTTCTCCAGGGGATCTTCCAAACTCAGGGATCGAACCCAGGTCTCCCTCATTGCAAACAGATTCTGTACCTGCTGAGCCACAGGGAAACCCAAGATACAGATTTAGCCTTTGTAATTTGTATTAACTTATGCATTTTAAATGAACTCCACAACCTTGGAAAATTACTTATCCTTTCAGTTTCCAGATTTCTAAAATGGGAAAAATAATAGTACCTACATTATAAGGTCATTTGGGGCTTAAAAATTAATACATATAAAACATTTAGCAAAGTGTCTGGCACATAATTAGGGCTTCCCTGGTGGCTCAGACGGTAAAGCGTCTGCCTGCAATGCGGGAGACCTGGGTTCGATTCCTGGGTCAGGAAGATCTCCTGGAGAAGGAAATGGCAAGCCACTCCAGCACGCTTGCCTAGAAAATCCCATGGACGGAGGAGTCTGATAGGCTACAGTCCATGGGGTTGCAAAGAGTTGGACATGACTGAGCGACTTAACGTTACTCTGGCACATATTTACTGCTCAAATATGTGTGTATTGTTGCTGTTGTTTTATTGTTATAATTCTTCAGTTTCTCTTCCTCTTCCTCCTCTTTCTTTCTCTAGGTCTTCCACAAAAAATAAACATTTTAAGTTAAATATAGAACTGTACCACTTCACTAATAGTACAAATGGCTTTAGAACTACTTAGGAAGTACTTACATAAGGAGGAGAAACTTGAATCTTTAAATTCAGTGTTGGAAAAAGCCTGATGGTTTCTCATTCCTGATGTAATTTGAATTTGGGTTTTTGATACTGGACAGATTTGGAGTATAATGACAGCAACGGAAGCATTTCTTTCAGGTTTGAAAGTTACCTGGGTAAACTGGAGAAATTTATAAAAGCACCTTATTGCTAACTGAAGGCCCCTGCTTATGTTTAACACAGTTTGATTTTTTTTTAAAGGATCCATGTGATGTGTCACCTGAGTGATATACATTTTGTGTAGGATTTTTTTTATCATACCAATTTATATTTCTCATAAAGTACCCTTGGGGTTTTGACAAGGAAGAGAATCTATTTAGTAAAATTAGGTACAGGGGGTAAAAAAAAGTGCCTCTTTTTAAAATGAAGCTTCAAAGGGAGGAATATTTCTCTTGCAATAAATTATTTTTTGATTGCCTCTATACCTCTTCCTGCTCATATCCCCATTCTGAATGGCATCATTAAACAGTGCCCGATGTGAATATTAATGTGAGTCAGGTGAAGTCTGCCAGCCACACACAATGCATTCAAATGTTGGCTTTACATAATTATCCTTCCTTTTTCCTGTGTTCTTTATGATGCCCAGTCTAGATTTTGCAGTGCTATCTAGTAAATCTGTAGTGAACATTTCTTTGTATTTGGATGGCAGACGAAAGTATTGCCAGTCTTATACTTACATGAAATTTGGCTCAAAAGAAACCAAGCTATTTCTTGTAAGCTATTTTGCCATTTTCATTGGCAAAAAATGAAATTTTACCAGAGTTTTAAAGACACTGTTCACATTTCACTGATGTTTTATTTCCTTTTTTTTTTTGTACAGATATTCCCTATCACTCGATTATTGTTCTACATTTTTGATATGTGCAGAAAGGTTGATAATGTCAGCCTCCTTCGCCCAGTGCCTGGGATTTGTTCAGAATAGTTATGGAATATTGAAGGAAAGCCTAGTAAATATTTTTAGTCTATGAAGATGTATAATTCCTCATGAATTAAATTATTATTATTGTAGGCCATTTGATAATGCTGATAGATGTGCTTGTTGTTTGATTCCTGAATGTTGATGAAGTTTCTTTAATCTCATTACAAGTCTTAGGTAGAGGAATGAGGCTCCAAATACAAGGAGATTATACGAGAGCTCCTGACTCCTTTAAATGACTTTCACCCTTTGGTAGGAATGATTTGCAATCTAACATACTGAAATAACTTGAAAATTGCATTTTTACACCATTACTGACCATTTTTAAGAATTTGTATAGTATTGAAATAGTATAGTATTGTATAGTATTGAAATAGTATTGTATAGTATTTGAAATAGTATTAATAATTTCTAAAATTCTATGGCTTGGCAAATGTGTCCCCAAATTTTAAAAATAATAAACTTAATGCTCATTCCAGTAAGAGGGTTCCTTAAACAAACATATTTGGGGAATTAAAAAGAGAAAAAGAAGCCGATCACCAGGAACCAACTGAACTTGGGAAGATGATTTGCTTTGATGGTAGGATTAGGGAGTGCTGGTGAGGGGAGGTCAGAACAGGCTATCTGAATTTCAAAAGATATTTGTCAAAAGGATCTCATAATCCACTCATAGAAAATAGAGAAATTTGGTCTAAATCAGTGGTTTTCAAAGATTTGAACACAAATGATTTTTTTTTTTCAAACAAAGCATCATGAGGAAATACAATATGTGAAAAAAAAAAAGGAAGAAAATAAATGAAAAAGAGTTGGCTTAGGGAGATGAGAGAGTTCCCACCCTTTGCTCCCTTCTCTTCTGCAGTCCCTGGAACTCCTAATACTCTACAGAGGATAGATGGGAAACCACTGGCCTACAGAATAACATCTCTGGTTGGGTTCTAATTGGTTGAATGACCATATCCAAGTAGTGCCCATTGCTATCTTGAGGACATTCTGGAATACGTCCTATAGTGGAACATCACAGAGATTCATCGTCTGTTTCTCATGCTCCCCATTTTCTAATTTTCTTGGGTAGATAAAGGTATTTGTGATGGTCAAATCCCTGAATATGATGCTAGGGAAAATATTAATATATTGGATGACAAAATCAGACTCTAAACAGCTCTCCAGGTGTACAGTGACAGGCAGTCCAATAGAATGAAATTAAGTGGAATAGAGGAAAAGCCCCGCATTTAGGTTATTAACGCCAGTCACATGCCTGCAAGACACAGGGTGTAATTTAGCAGTGAAGTGTGAAGAGGTTTGGGGGTTTCAGTCCATTTTAAAATGACTACTAGTCAAAAGTAGTAAAATAATAATGTCTAAAAATGGACAGCACAGTGATCCCATACTGATTGTCAGAACCGATCTGAATTGTGGGGTTCAGTGTGGTCATAATGGTTGTTAAATGCTTGCTCTGTGTCAGACTTACTTTTACTTCACGTGGACTGTTATCCCTGGCTTTCTGACCCTATGAATTCTTCTTGTGTGGGTGCATCGGGAATCTCCTGTCCCCTCTTCTCACAGCCCAGAGCGGGTATGCAGGGGATATCCTGGGTGCCATCCTAGTCACCAGCAGTGGGTGCCCTGAAAGATCCAAGACCTACTCCCGTCCACTGAAGAGTTTTCAGTGAGTTCTGATCCTTTGATTTTCTTAAGACAAAGCTGGCGTAGTTTCCCCCAGTTCTAAAGAAGAAGAGATCAAAGGATCAGGGATGACTCAGACTATAGGCTTGATATGGGTCCTGTGACAACAGACTGCTCTTGACTGCTCACTTCTAATCCAGCCCTGAGTCATAAAATTTGAAAGCATTTGTCAATGGCTAATGCTCATTTAAACATAATAAGCCTTAAAAATAATACTCTTTCCTAGTTCAGGCTATGGAGGACATTAGATCAGTTCCACTATTTACACCTCATAACTTAAATTTTTAACAGGCTATTCTAATTAAAATCTTTCATTTATATTAATTCTTCCTTTCTCTTTTTTACATTCTTCCCTTGCCACTGTCTTAACCTCCTTCCTTCGTTCAACACATATTAAGCATTTCTATGCCACAGGTTCTAGAAAACAAAAAGAACAAAGCATGGTCAGTGAGTCAGCATTCAGGTGTAACCCATCGTCGCAGCAGACAGTTGAATGAAATGACAGATAGAAGGCAGTTTTAGTTTTTGGTTGTTTTCTTAAAAGAGACCATCTTACTCCATGCCTAAGGCTCAATGACGTTTCTTCCAAAATGCACCAAATACAGCATTTTGGGGGCAAAGTGCCTAGTTCTTTATTTTAAAACTGTAGTAATTATTGCAGATAAACTCTCATCAGGGTTATACTCTTTTTCCTTTGAGAATATGGAAATTTCCAGCTGGCACCTCCTGCTCTGACTTCTCTTTATGAGGTTTCCTGACCCTTAGGCCGCAATTTCTTATTCCTTCTGTCACCGGGGGGAAGTGGCCAATGACAGCATTAGCTTTGCCGGTTGCTGAGTGGGTAGGGAGTGACGGGGGACATCATCTGCTTTCACGAGTCTAGCCTTTTGTGGAGACCCCCATGAGCTGACAACTGCTACTTTCCCAACTGAAGTTCTGATATCTGTATGGAAATAGTTTTCTCTAGAGGCCAATGCACAACAGCTTTTATGCAAAGCATGTAACTTGATCTGGTAATTTGCATATAATTTGAACATTCCAGATAATTTTTTGACAGCATTCCAAAAAGTTATGGTACTGCTGCTTCTCCTCCTTCTTATTCTTTTCCCTTTCCTTTGCTTCATTTTGAGAAGTTTAAAATTATTGGTGCAAACTGTGTTTCCCCCCTTTATTTAAAAATAGTATTATTGAGATGTCATCCACATACTATACAATCCACATACCATTCACTCATTTAAAGTATACAATCCAATGCTTTTTGGTATATTCACAGAATTTTGTAACCACAACTCAGCCAATTTTAGAATACTTTTATCACCTAAAAAATTAATCCTGTATGTGTTGGTAGTCACGCCTTATTTATTCTCGGCTCCCATCTACCACCAACCCTCAAGCAGCTGCTAATCTGCTTTTTCTCTCTAGAGGTTTTTCTGTTCTAGAAATTTAATATAAGTGGAGTCATTTATCTGGTCTTTTAGATGGTCTAATAAATGGTCTTTTATAATGGGCATCTTTATTCAAAATAATGTTTACAAGGTCCATTCACACTGAAGCATGTGTCAATGCTTCATTCCTTTTTAATGGCTGACTGATATTCCACTGCATAGAGCTTACCCTTTTCCCATTCTCTCATCTTCTTGAGACATCGAAGATTTGGCTCGTTTATTAGATTCAGTTCAGCTCAGTTCAGTTCAGTTCAGTCGCTCAGTCGTGTCCGACTCTTTGCGACCCCATGAATCACAGCACGCCAGGCCTCCCTGTCCATCACCAACTCCTGGAGTTCACTCAGACTCGCGTCCATCAAGTCAGTTTATTAGATTACAAGTACTTTAAGAGGGCAGATTCTTCTCCTATGAGGCTTATGTGTTCTCCAGCATACAACAGAACACCTGCCAGTTCAGTTCAGTTCAGTCACTCAGTCTTGTTCGACTCTTTGCGACCCCATGAATCGCAGCACGCCAGGCCTCCCTGTCCATCACCAACTCCTGGAGTTCACCAAAACTCACGTCCATCGAGTCCGTGATGCCATCCAGCCATCTCATCCTCTGTCTTCCCCTTCTTCACTTGGCCCCAATCTCTCCCAATGTCAGAGTCTTTTCCAGTGAATCAGCTCTTCTCATGAGGTGGCCCAAGTATTGGAGTTTCAGCTTTAGCATCAGTCCTTCCGAAGAACACCCAGGACTGATCTCCTTTAGAATGGTCTGGTTGGATCTCCTTGCAGTCCAAGGGACTCTCAAGAGTCTTCTCCCAACACCACAGTTCAAAAGCATCAATTCTTCGGCACTCAGCTTTCTTCACAGTTCAACTTTCACATCCGTACGTGACCACTGGCAAAACCACCTAGATGGACCTTTGTTGGCAAAGTGATGTCTCTGCTTTTGAATATGCTCTCTAGGTTGGTCATAATGTTCCTTCCAAGGAGTAAGTGTCTTTTAATTTCATGGCTGCAGTCACCATCTGCAGTGATTTTGGAGCCCAAAAAAATACAGTCTAACACTGTTTCCACTGTTTCCCCATCTATTTCCCATGAAGTGATGGGACCAGATGCCATGATCTTCGTTTTCTGAATGTTGAGCTTTAAGCCAACTTTGTCACTCTCCTCTTCACTTTCTGCCATAAGGGTGGTGTCATCTGTGTATCTGAGGTGATTGATATTTCTCCCGGACATCTTGATTCCAGCTTGTGCTTCTTCCAGCCCAGCATTTCTCATGATATACTCTGCATAGAAGTTAAATATGCAGGGTGACAGTATACAGCCTTGACGTACTCCTTTTCCTATTTGGAACCAGTCTGTTGTTCCATGTCCAGTTCTAACTGTTGCTTCCTGACCTGCATATAGGTTTCTCAAGAGGCAGGTCAAGTGGTCTGGTATTCCTATCTCTTGAAGAATTTTCCAGTTTATTGTGATCCACACAGTCAAAGGCTTTGGCATAGTCACTAAAGCAGAAATAGATGTTCTTCTGGAACTCTCTTGCTTTTTCCATGATCCAGTGGATGTTGGCAATTTGATCTCTGGTTCCTCTGCCTTTTCTAAAACCAGCTTGAACATCAGGAAGTTCACGGTTCATGTATTGCTGAAGCCTGGCTTGGAGAATTTTGAACATTACTTTAGTAGCATGTGAGATGAGTTCAATTATGCGGTAGTTTGAGCATTCTTTGGCATTGTCTTTCTTTGGGCTTGGAATGAAAACTGACCTCTTCCAGTCCTGTGGCCACTGCTGAGTTTTCCAACTTTGCTGGCATATTGAGTGTAGCACTTTCACAGCATCATCTTTCAGGATTTGAAATAGCTCCACTGGAATTCCATCACCTCCACTAGCTTTGTTTGTAATGATGCTTTCTAAGGCCCACTTGACTTCACATTGCAGGATGTCTGGCTCTAGGTGAATGATCACACCATCGTGATTATCTTGGTTGTGAACACAGTACAAATTCAGTAGTGTTGAACTGATGCTATAGAAGTAGATGTGGAAGAAATGAGTTTGTTCTTTTAGTTTTGACAAAATGAAGGTTGTGAAGAAATGATATAAAAGGGACCATGAGAGAAATTATTTGACATTGTAGATTGAATGAGTAAGAAATTTTAAAAAATTATAATAATATAAAGAAGAGGGGCAAAACTCCTTAGAGGGGCACAGAGGGATTTGGAAAGAGGACTCAAAGAGTGGGAGTAGCCAATTAGAGACACATGTAGACACATAGGAGCAGTTTGAGTTGAGCCAAAATTTTAGAATGTTCGTCACAGCTTATGGGCAGGGACAACTGCCAAAATTTTGCTTTGCTTTGTTTGTTTAGTTTTGTAGATATCATGAAGTTGTTGAAATTGCAATTAGTTCATTCATGAATAATTGAAATTTTTTGTGCCTTGTCACTGTCATCACCGCTGCCATCATTGACATCGCCCTCATGTCACCCCTGTTACCACCACCACCTGCAGCTGCAGTATCATGCTTATCGAATGCATATTTAAATATATTGAAAATGACCATTGCTTGGTGTTTAGGATGCTAGGCTAAAATATTTTACATGGATCATTTTATTAGTCTTCCTAACAGTTCTGTGAGGTAGGGCCTATTAATATCCTCAGTTTTATTGATACATATGAGAAAAGTGAGGTTGGATTTTTAACTAGATTTGAGGGACTCTGATATCCATGCCTATTTTAAAGTAATTTCTAGTTGCAGCTCCTAACCTTTTAGTCTAACTTCTGTTTCAGTCCCTTTTTGACTTGGTGATGATTTCATAGTTATGGTATAATAACTAATAATTTCATAGTTATGGGTACTTGTCAGTAAATGTTCACATCCCTCCTGCTCTCCCTGCGGGTGGCATGCGCTTCTCATTCCATTAATTGGGGCTCATGTGACTGGCTTCAGCCAATGGAATGTTAAGGGACATGACCTAAGCAGAGGCGTTAAATGTGCTTACACTCTTTGAACTTTCATGCACCATACATCCACCACAAAAAGAGAATGCCCAAATAGCCTCTGACCCTTCAAGACTAGGGCCAAAAATGAATATGTATGGAGCAGACCTGAGCAGACCTGTCTGGCATCACCTCCAGCTAACCCTCAACCTGAAACCCACCCAGATCAGCTTAACTATGCAAATCTAAGAGCGAGAGACTAAATGCTTGGCGTTGCAAACAACCAGGGTGAGGCGGCTAGTTACACTGACTTACTGTGGCAGTATTGAGTATTATAACAGTATTCACTAGTTTCATCAGTTAGTAATTGATTTAACGAAGGCGGATTTGTTTGTCTACCTTGTGTCAGTCACGGTAGCATGTGTTGGGCTTATAAAGATGCATCCAGTAAAGTCTTTATTGTCTTGTCTTTGGAAAGTCAGGAAAGATGATGTGTCCATAACATTATTAGAAGACAGGATAAAGTGCCTGTCAGTGCCCAAGCAAGTAGCTAAGTCTATGCTCTAGAATTTCCAAGAAGAGGATATTATGACTGATTGGAATAATCCAGAAAGGCTGGGGGACTATGAGAATACAAAGTAATGTATGTAAGAACTAAGAGAATTAAACTCTGCTGAACACCAAGAAAAGTACACATTCGTGAGGTTTGACTGTCATGTTTTTAGTAAACAGAGATGACATGCTCACCAAAATTCTAGAAATTAGAAAGCTATCAGTAAAAATTGAGAAATTGAGATATCTCCCAAGTGTTCATTTGTATCAACATATGATTGAGGTACTTGCGTGAAACCGTAGGGATGAAATATGAAATCTCATTCTGTTCTTTTTATGTCACTTGGCCTGGATCATAAAAAGAAGATACCTGTCATTGGATTCCTGCATCTGTCACTTCTTGCCAATTTTTTTTCCTGTGGCCATTGCCTGGCATGATGTTGCCCAGTGGTTAAGCATTAAGATGCTGGGGCCAGATAAACCTGGGTGAAGGTCCAGCCTTTCTACACCAAGTAATCTTCATAAAGGGTCAGTCATGTGGCAGAAAATTATCAGATATTAAATACTATTATTCACAGTATGATCTAAACCCTTGATCAACAGCTCCCAAGACACATGAGTCCCCTGCTGCTGCCTAATGTTCTGACATGCTCAACAGACAAATTTTAAATCTATATTTAATTCAGATGCAAAAAAAAGATTTAGGGAAATTTTTTTTAGAAAAGATGTTGACTTGGGTGAATAGAAGAATGTGTGTGAGAATCACTCATCCCAGGAAGTGATCCCCCACCCACGTGAGGACAGCAGAGAGAGAAGTGGCAGCAGCCAGGAGTCGGCTGAAATCTGGGTGTTGGAAAGCCCACGGAGGACCGCTCACCTGGCACAGACAAGCCCAGACACTGGCCAGCCTCCATTCTCTGGGACCTGCTGAGATACTCCAGGCAGCACGACTTCATCTAAGCCCTCATTATATTATGAGAGAGGAGATTCCACCACAACAGGGGGAGTCTAAGTTGGATGAAGAGTGCCTCCCATAGTCAGCTCAGCACCTAAGGGTCTCTGTCAACCTTGCATTGAAGGAGTAAACTCATTTCAGCTCCAGATCCCTGGTGAATGTATGTCTTCATGGGCAAGTATGTCTTTAGTTCTCTGAACCACAGCTCTTCCTCTCTGAAAAATGGAGAAAATATTACCTACCTATTGTCCTTTGGGTTATTTCAAGGTTGGAATGAAATACTGCATTTAGATGGACTTGAACTGAAACCCTCATGTGATGAGCTATGGACTGAGGTTTGTGACATTGTACAGGAGACAGGGATCAAGACCATCCCCATGGAAAAGAAATGCAAAAAAGCAAAATGGCTGTCTGGGGAGGCCTTACAAATAGCTGTGAAAAGAGGAGAAGCAAAAAGCAAAAGAGAAAAGGAAAGATATAAGCATCTGAATGCAGAGTTCCAAATAATAGCAAGAAGAGATAAGAAAGCCTTCCTCAGCAATCAATGCAAAGAAATAGAGGAAAACAACAGAATGGGGAAGACTAGAGATCTCTTCAAGAATATTAGAGATACCAAGGGAACATTTCATGCAAAGATGGGCTTAATAAAGGACAGAAATGGAATGGACCTAACAGAAGCAGAAGATATTAAGAAGAGGTGGCAAGAAAACACAGAAGAACTGTACAAAAAAGATCTTCATGACCAAAATAATCACGATGGTGTGATCACTCACCTAGAGCCAGACATCCTGGAGTGTGAAGTCAAGTGGGCCTTAGAAAACATCACTACGAACAAAGATAGTGGAGGTGATGGAATTCCAGTAGAGCTATTTTAAATCCTGAAAGATGATGCTGTGAAAGTGCTACACTCAATATGCCAGCAAATTTGGAAAACTCAGCAGTGGCCACAGGACTGGAAGAGGTCAGTTTTCATTCCAAGCCCAAAGAAAGGCAATGCCAAAGAATGCTCAAACTACCACACAATTGCACTCATCTCACAGGCTAGTAAAGTAATGCTCAAAATTCTCTAAGCCAGGCTTCAGCAATACATGCACCGTGAACTTCCAGATGTTCAAGCTGGTTTTAGAAAAGGCAGAGGAACCAGAGATCAAATTGCCAACATCCGCTGGATCATGGAAAAAGCAAGAGAGTTCCAAAAGAACATCTATTTCTGCTTTAGTGACTATGCCAAAGCCTTTGACTGTGTGGATCACAATAAACTGGAAAATTCTTCAAGAGATGGGAATACCAGACCACTTGACCTGCCTCTTGAGAAACCTATATGCAGGTCAGGAAGCAACAATTAGAACTGGACACGGAACAACAGACTGGTTCCAAATAGGAAAAGGAGTACGTCAAGGCTGTATGTTGTTACCCTGCTTATTTAACTTCTATGCAGAGTACATCATGAGAAATGCTGGGCTGGAAGAAGCACAAGCTGGAATCAAGATTGTCGAAAGATAACAACACCCTTATGGCAGAAAGTGAAGAGGAACTAAAAAGCCTCTTGATGAAAGTGAAAGTGGAGAGTGACAAAGTTGGCTTAAAGCTCAACATTCAGAAAACAAAGATCATGGCATCCAGTCCCATCACTTCATGGGAAATAGATCGGGAAACAGTGGAAACAGTGTCAGACTGTATATTTTTGGGCTCCAAAATCACTGCAGATGGTGACTGCAGCCATGAAATTAAAAGACGCTTACTCCTTGGAAGAAAAGGTATGACCAACCTAGAGAGCATATTCAAAAGCAGAGACATTACTTTGCCAACAAAGGTCTGTCTAGTCAAGGCTATGGTTTTTCCACTGGTCATGTATGGATGTGAGAGTTGGAATGTGAAGAAAGCTAAGCACCGAAGAATTGATGCTTTTGAACTGTGGTGTTGGAGAAGACTCCTTAGAGTCCCTTGGACTGCAAAGAGATCCAACCAGTCCATTCTAAAGGAGATCAGCCCTGGATATTCTTTGGAAGGAATGATGCTAAAGCTGAAACTCCAGTACTTTGGCCACCTCATGCAAAGAGTTGACTCATTGGAAAAGACTCTGATGCTGGGAGGGATTAGGGGCAGGAGGAGAAGGGGCGACCGAGGATGAGATGGCTGGATGGCATCACTGACTTGATGGACGTGAGTTTTGGTGAACTCCAGGAGTTGGTGATGGACAGGGAGGCCTGGCATGCTGCGATTCATGGGGTCACAAAGAGTCGGACACGACTGAGTGACTGAACTGAACTGAACTGAACTGAACTGAACTGGAACCCTCATGTGCCTATTGAATGTAAAGCATGCACTTGAAAGCTCTTTTGCCATTGTTGATACCTCCCCAGATATGTCCAGGTATGAACATCTCAGCTGGCTTTTTTATTTTTTCAATCAGCAGTGTTCTCTTGAAAATGTGCAGTTTAACTGAAAAGTCTTAGCTGACACTTGTATGGCTTTTCATTTTAGAAAAAGAAAAAGGAACCCTCCATCTCGTCAACAGTTTTAGCTTCTCTAAGCACCCCACTGTGGGATCCAAGGCTGTTCACCATGATGGGGACATGAGGACTTATGTGTTCATTCTTACTCTTTGGCACAGCAGCTGTTTCAGGAAAATGGATAGGGGACTGTCATCTGAGTGCATTCCTGTGTGTGATTTAACCATCTTCCTTTTCATAGGCAATTTCTGCTTTTTTTAATTCATTTAAACCAGTTTAATACTTTTGTTCAGTACCAGCCATTATTAATTTCTATCATGTACATATTTTACATTCCTCACCTGACAGTTTTGAGAAACTAATGAAAATTAGAGTGTGTTAGCATATCACATCCCTACAGAGACCTGCTAATACATTCAATTACATTTAGTAATGGTAGTGGGACTACAGAGAAAAGCATTACCATTGATACCTGCTTGCTCCTGTGCTGTCTCTCAATCTCTCTCTCTGTCTTTCAACCAAATATTTAGAAAAAATATAGCATTAAGCAAAGGAAAAGCCAATTTGGATGTTATTTTAAAATACATTTATTTCTGAAAATGCTTTGCTCTTGATAAGAAACAGGATGGTTATAGCACATGTAACCTACTTGCTATTTGTCAGTTAGGAATATTAGTCCATTTATCTACACCACTGAAAATTTTTCTTTTGCTCACCAAAGGCTTCAAAGGAATTACATAAAGATATTTTTTTCTGCCAAGATATATACTTTGACATTTTGATTTTGTTTTAAAGTAGCGTAATTACATTTTCTCTGTCCATTCTGTGAATCACAGCTACCTTGGGAATTCCTTTGAAAAGCCTGATTAGGAATGTAAGATGCGACTGACTAGAATGTACTGATGTTCATCAGTCTCCTGAGCCAGGTTTGAAATGCAGCTCTGTCCGGCAGGGCCTGCCCCGCAGTGGATGACATCATTTTGAGAACTGTGGCCTGAGTAACCTTGCCTGTGCCACGGCCAACACATGTGGGTAACTAGTGTGGGGCTCCTCAAACCTTGATGCCAGTACTTTTATGGCTTACTTTGGAATAAATTAAATGCAGAATTTATTCTTCATGAGTCTGTCAAGTTCAAAATTTTCTATTTTAGATGGTAACCTTCTCTAAGTCAGGGACAATGCTGTTAAGTGTATTTGTGTCACCTGTATATGTATTTTGATTCAAATTTAATTAATCTATTCATTTACTAGCTAATGATTTGGTAGACTTGTGTTTTCATGTATGTTGATTAATTTGTTTCAGACCAAATACTGGCTGATTTTTCCCAGTAAGAAAGAATAGTTAGGGCACAGAGCTAGACATCCTTTGACCTGGGTATGTTGTGCACAGGCATTGTGCTGTGTATTCTGGTTTTAAAAATGTACAGGATAAAGTCAGTTATTTAAGATGAAAATTTCAAAAACTTGGCAAGTGAAAGTTATTCAGTTTCTAACCTTTTGTGAAATTTTTAGTCTTGGCATCCATGCCAGTATGCCAGAGTTTCTAACTTTGATGTGGTTTCAGTTCTGATCTAAGTATAATACTCTAGTCATATGAATTAGTAGCAAAATACAAAAGCACAATTAATGAGATTTGTAATATTAAAAATGCTGAACATTATCCAGTATTTGATCTGTGAAAATATATGTATATTCAAGGTATACTCAAGGTAAGGATATTCAGGTTTTATTCTGTGTAGCTAATGTATATATTTACAAGTGTGAACGGTATTTTCTTTTTTTTAAATTAAGGAATGATATTTTCAATATGAGATGTTGCTAAGCTTCATGTATAGCTCAGACCTCTGCTCAGCCTGCTCAGGAAGGATGGAGCTGCTGTTCTGGGCTCCCCCTGAGGAGTGATGGCTCATCATCTCAGCGGGCTCCATTACTGAAGTGTGGGTGCTACAGCCTCCTGCCAACAGTTGTCTTTTGTTAGCAAGAAGGCCTGGAGGAATAGACAGAAGAGAATAGGTTTCCATTCCCTCATAGATGCTGCCTTTCTAACTAAGAAGGATTGAAAAACATGCTTATACATGTTTCCTTTGCTTCTTTTTTGGAAGGATTTTCATATGTTCACTCTTAGAAAATCAGGAGATAATAGTTACTCAGATTCATCAATGTGAACATCCACTCTGTTTTAATTGGCTGCCCATTCCCTAAAAACTTCAGCATAGGTAATTTCTGATAACCATATGGAAACAAGGACAACTTTTAATCAAGGAAGTTATTGATGGATTGATTTTTACTAGGAAAGGTTGCTGCTGCCAATTGTAAAGGGCAAGGATATCTCAGAGTTTTTTATGAGCGTCAAGATGGGGGAGAAGAATAATTACTATTTGAGGCTAAGACTGTACACATTGCAGTTAAACGGATTAGAGGTAAGAGAGGATAAATGTAAAATTCAGCAGAGCTCTGCAAAATCTAGCCCAGTTCCAAGGAGAAATCCTAAAAAATGGTTAAAATTCTAAAATGTTCTCACGACTTGAAGAAAGGTACATTTTCAAACTTCATAGTTGCCCAGTAAACCAGGATTGCTTTGTTCATCCCATTTAAAACAGGTTCCATGTGAAGTTTCCTTATTAAAAGAAGTAGGATGTTATGAGGCCTTTTCCTTAATGGCAAAATGGAAAAGCATCTAGAAAAGTTGCCAAGTCAAATGGTCACTGGCTTTGTCAGATTTTTGCTTCAAAGCCATGACCTCCAAAGTTAGTTAGACCTGAGGACTTTCTTCAAGATCACTCAGATGTTTATCTCGTTGCTAAGCAGTTAAGCATTTTTTAATTTAATGTTAGCTTCCCTTGTTCTGCCTCCTCACCTCAAATATCCCTTTGAAGATTCATTGAACTCTTGTAGAAACTTTAAAATTGCATAATAGTAACTTTAGGCTCCTTAATCCTCTGTAAACCTGCTTTAACATCTGAGAGACATTACTAATAGTTGGACAATGATAGGTGGGAATTGCTTTGAGACTGGGGCGGGATACAGGATCTGAGAAATCCAGATTTTTAACCTGATTGCTGAATTCTTCTACCTATAATAACCCCTTCAGCACTCAGCTCTTGCAGCTGAAATATTTGTTGTTGTTGTTTTAAAAACTTTTAACTTTATATTGGAGTATAGCTGATTAAAAATGTTGGGATAGTTTCAGGTGGGCAGCAGAGGGACTCAACCATACATATATGTATGTATCCATTCTCCCCCAAAACTCCCCTCCCATCCAGGCTGCCACATAACATTGAGCAGAGTTCCCTGTGCTATGCACTAGTTCCTTGTTGAAAGTGAAAGTGTTACTTAGTCATGTCTGACTCTTTGCTACCCCATGGACTGTAGCCCGCCAAGCTTCTCTGTCCATGGAATTCACCAGGCAAGAATACCAGAGTGGGTTACCATTCCCTTCTCCAGGCGATCTTCCCGACTCAGGGATCAAACCCAGGTCTCCTGTATTGCAGGCAGATTCTTTATTGTCCGAGCCACCGGAAAAGCCCCCAGTTCCTTGTTGGTTATCTATTTTAAATCTAGCAATGTGTACATGTCAGTCGCAAACTCCTTAACTATCCCTTCCCCTAACATTCCCCCTGGCAACCATAAGTTGTTTCTTTAAGTCTGTTTCTGTTTTGTAAATAAGTTTATTTGTCTCATTTCTTTTTAGATTCCGCATATAAGGAATGTCATATGATATTTCTCCTTCTCTGTCTCCCTTACTTCAATTAGCATCACAATCTTTAGGTCCATCCACATTGCAATGGAGATATTTGATTCAAAGTTGGAGATCCAAGATTGGAAGGTTTCCTTCAAGAATTTCTTTTCCCGTGTCCTTCCGTTAAAACAAGCATCAGCAGCACGTGATGCAGTCAGTCCTCTGCCCGTTTGCTGGGGGAGGTTCTACTTAGATGCGAGCCGATTTGTTGGCTACAGTGAAGTCAAAGTTGGCTACCCACTGTGAAGCTCTCTTCACAGTGGGTTTGATGGAGCAAATCAACCCCATTGGGAAGATGGATCTTTTAAACATGGTAAAGGGCACAATTGGCAACCCACTCTAGTAATTTTGCCTGGAGAATCCCATGGACGGAGGAGCCTGGTGAGCTACAGTCCATAGGGTCGCAAAGGGTTGGACATGACTGAAGTGACCAAGTACAAAGGGCAGTGTTCAGGAAAGAGGCAGAAGAAGGGTGCCTTGCAGAGCTTCTGCAGGTCGGGCTGGTCTCTCCAACTTGGTTATCACCTTATGCTACTCTGACTCTCTTCCTCTCTCTGTCTTTTTGAAATTTTTGGCTCAAAAATTTAATGATTGGATGACGAGACTCTCATCATAAAATTTCAAAATGTCTATAAAGAATGTGTGTTTTTAAATGAGCCAGATCCTAAATTTTTAAGAGCTTTGTACGTGATTAACATTCAGCTGCCTCAGACTCTGCTGTAAGCTTTCTTTGGTATTCTGCCCTACATGCCACTGCAAGACTTGTGTGGTTACATTTATAGTGTTTGATGAGAGGCAAGCAGTATAGAATCTATTCATTTTACCTATAAACTTGAGATAATTTAGCTTTTAGAGTTTTGCAGTAAAATTCTTGCTTGTTTCACTGGAGTTTGGATTCATGATGTATTTACTAAAGTAAATGACTCTTAATTCAGTTATAAGATGCTTAGAAGAAAAATCATATTCTTGGAATACTTGTTTTTTTTTTGGTTATAGCAATGACAGTAGAACATAAAGATATTTGATTTGTTGTCCTGTTTGATTGTTCTATTTTAATTCCTAGAGTCTGGAAATAATGAATTACACCTTTTGTTAAAACTTTCTCTTTTGTTTCCTGTAAAGTGAAGAACGAGGTTATTATACACACATCACACAATGTGTTTTCTTTTTCTTTGTAGGAAAATAACAAGCTAGATTGTAGCTTACTGCAAAAATGTATGTGGCACTTGTAATTATTTCTTAGTTTAAAGAATCCATTTTCTTTTAAACTTTCTTGCTTTAAAGATTTGATAAAAGTTTTCAGCTTCCAGCTTTTCTCATTTTTATTCATTGTTGTTGGTGGTGCATTTAATTTCATGTATCACAGGCTATGAAAAAAGCCCTAAATAATATCCTTATTGGTAGAAATGTCAGCTCTCTGGACCTCAGCTTCCTTATCTATAAAATAGGAGGTATACCCTCGGTTCAGTTTAGTCGCTCAGTCATGTCCAACTCTTTGCAACCTCATGAACATCAGCACACCAGGCCTCCCAATCCATCACCAACTCCTGGAGTTTACCCAAATTCATGCCCATTGAGTTGGTGATGCCATCCAACCATCTCATCCTCTGTCATCCCCTTCTCCTCCTGCCCTCAATCTTTCCCAGCATCAGGGTCTTTTCAAATAAATCAGCTCTTCACATCAGGTGGCCAAAGTATTGGAGTTTCAGCTTCAACATCAGTCCTTCCAATGAACATCCAGGACTGATCTCCTTTAGGATGGACTGGTTGGATCTCCTTGCAGTCCAGGGGACTCTCAAGATGTACCCTAGATGATCCCAGAAATCTTTTGAAGCTCCAGTTTATTTCTTTATTATTTGTAAATTGACATTAACATAATAAATTGACATTTGCATATGTTAGGAAATGATCAACATGGTAAGTGTAATATCTGTATTACCCCTTAGAAAGTTATTATAATATTATTGACTATATTTCTATCGAGTACATCCCCATGTCTTATCTATTGTATAACTGAAGCTTATACAAATAGATCAGCCAGCTTGAAAAAGCTGATTTAAAACTCAACATTCAAAAAACTTAAGATCATGGCATCTGGTCCAATAATTTCATGGCAAATAGAGGGGGAAACAATGGAAACAGTGGCAGACTTTATTTTCTTGGGCTTCAAAATCACTGCAGATGGTGACTGCAGCCATGAAATTAAAAGACGCTTACTTCTTGGAAGAAAAGCTATGACCAACCTAGACAGCATATTAAAAAGCAGAGACATTACTTTGTTGACAGAAGTCCATCTAGTCAAAGCTATGGTTTTTACAGTAGTCATGTATGGATGTAAGAGTTGGACTGTAAAGAAAGCTGAGCACCAAAGAATTGATGCCTTTGAACTGTGGTGTTGGAGAAAAATTGAGAGTCGCTTGGACAGCAAGGAGATCCAACCAGTCCATTCTAAAGGAGATCAGTCCTGAATATTCACTGGAAGGACTGATGCTGATGCTGAAACTCCAATACTTTGACCAACTGATGTGAATAATTGACTCCTTGTATAAGACCCTGATGCTGGGAAAGATTGAAGGCAGGAGGAGAAGGGGAATACAGAAGATGAGACGGTTGGATGGCATCACCGGCTCGATGGACATGAGTTTGAGCAAGCTCCACAAGTTGGTGAAGGACAGGGAAGCCTGGCGTGCTGCAGTCCATGGGACTGCAGAGTCAGACAACTGAGCGACTGAATTCTACTGACTGAGGCTTTTATTTCTTAATCTCGTGTATCTATTTTACCTACTTCCTTACTCACCTCCCTTCTCGCAGCCATCCCTTTATTCTCTGTATCTGAATCTGTTTTCAGTTTGTCTTGTTTGAATGTTTTGTCTTTTAGATTCCCCATTGACATGAGATATTGTGGTATTCTTCTTTCTCAGCTATATAGTACTGTAGTGTAATAGGTTTATAATACTTTTCACATAAATAGTACATAAAAAGTGACTTGTGTGAAAAGTATTATAAACCTATTATACTACAGTAATAATACATAGCACAATAATACATAAAAAAACAAACATAAAAAATAAATATTTTTAATCTTACCATGCAGTACCTTGAATAAAGTACAGTTGTATAGTACAACAGCTGGCATACAGGGGCTGGGATCAAGTGAACAGGCAAGAAGAGTTACTGCCTGGAGGAGGGGTAGGAGGTGGGAGATGGTAGAACTAAGGGTCCTCTGCAGTAGGAGATGGAGGGCAAGTTGTGATTTCACTCATGCCTGACATTGATGGCACAGGTTCTGATTCCTTGCTGGATTCGATTCTGTCTCCGCTTTTGCTTCTGGACATCCTGAGCTTGAAATAAAGATACTGTCCTGTACTGTATGCAGTACTGCACAGTGATGTACACAAAAGCACAACCACTTGTAGACAATGCACACATGTGACAATGTATGCCAGACATGAAGTAACTTACACGGTTGGACATGCAAGCCCATGTCTGCGATCTTTGAAAGTTCACAACCAGAAGGTTCGCATGTAGGGGACGTACTGTGTTATGTTGAATTATAGGGCCTCTATACCCACTTTGTTGAATTTTTTATGATAAATGAATATTGAATTTTGTCAAAAGCTTTTTATGCATTCAACAAGATAACTATATGGTTTTATTTAGTTTGTTAATGTGATGTATCACATTGATTGACTTGTGGATATTAAACCATTTTGCATTCCTGGAATAAAGTCCACTTGATCTTGGTGACTGATCATTTCACTGTTGATTTTTCTTTGATAATATGTTGTTGAGATTTTCTTCTATGTTCACCAGGGATATTGGCCTGTAATTTTCTTTTCTTTTTTTTTTTTTGTGGTCTTTGTTTGTTTTGTGTCAGGATGATGATACATGGAATGAGTTTGGAAACATTCCTTTCTCTTAGAAATAGTTTGAGAAGCATAGGTGTTAACTCTTCTTTAAATGTTTGGTAGACTTTACCTATGAAGCCATCTGGTCCTAGAATTTTTGTTGAGAGTTTTGTTTATTACTGATTCAGTTTCATTATTGGTTACTGGTCTACTCATATTCTATATTCCTATTTCAGTCTGGAAAGATTGTATGTTTCTGGGAAATTTACTCATTTATTTAGGTTGTCCATTTTATTGGCATATAATTATTTGCAGTAATCTCTTATGATCTTTTGTATTTTAGAAGCTGTAACTTCTTTTATTTCTGATTTTATTGATTTGAGCCCTCCCACTCTTTTTTTTTTCTGATGAGTTTGACTAAAAGTTTATTAACGTTGTTTATCTTTTCAATGAACCAGCTAGTTTCATTGATTTTTCTGCTGTTATTTTAAGTCTCTATTTCATTTATTTCTGCTCTGATCCTTATGATTTCTTTCCTCCTACTAACTTTGTGTTTTGTTTGTTCTTCCCTCTTTAGCTGATGTAAGTGTAAGGTGAGGTTGGTTATTTGAGATTGTTTTTTCCTATGGTAGGCTTGTATCACTATAGACTTTCATCTTAGAACTGTTTTTACTGGGTCCCATAATATTTTAATCCTTATGTTTCCATTTTCATTTTTCTCCACGTGTTTTTTAATTTCCTTTTTGATTTCTTCAGTGACCCACTGGTTATATAGTAGTGTACTGTTAACCTCCAGGTGTTTATATTTTTTATAGTTTTTTTCTTCTACTTGACTTCTTGTCTCATGCTGTTGCTTTTGGAAAAGACTCTCAACATGATTTCAGCTATCTTAAATTTATTGAGACTTGTTATGTTTCCTAGCATGCACTCTATCCTGGAGACTGTTCCATGTGCACTTGAAAAGTGTATTTGGAAGTTGATGCCCCAGTTCAGATGACACTGTAATCATGGCAGCAATCAAGGTTAATAAGTCATTACAGTGACTTAATTACTCTGCTCATGCACTGCCTTTTAGAAATGTGACCTTTACATTCTAGCTGCAAGGTCCTCTTTTGCATGTTCCCCAGAAGATGTCCTCAGAGACATCTGCCAGCATTTAGTGCTAGCAGTCATGTAGCCAACCTTTTCATTTTACAGATAAGGTAAGCAAAACAATGTTTTATTAAAACATCAGTGTAATAGCAAATAAACTGACTTTTAAAAATTTTCTAATAGCTATGGGACCCTAGTTTTACTATAAATAATCCCAAACCAAGGTTGCAAAACCTCAAAGCCAATTCTATAGCATATTCCTACAGTCTAAGTCTTCCCACTGTCCTGGCTGCCCTCTTGCTTATCTGGGTGCAGGGCTCAGGGTGAATGTGAATGAGGTTGGCCCTACTGGTTAGTTGGTTGTCATCTGTACCATTATCACGCCAGAATAAAGTCACTGAAAAGAAACAGAAAACACAAACCACTTAGGGTTTTCTCACTCTGTGGAGATAATTATTACTTCCCCACATACAATAAATTTAGTCAATAAACGTATGATATAATAATTTTATTCATTGTTTTAGTGAGGAACACTTAGCTCTTTCATATCTGTTTCATGCTATCTATTCTGATACTTTTTTGATATATGGACATGTGAATAGTTACTTCTTACCTTTCATCTTAAAAGATTGAGATGTTTGGTGCTTAAGTTTTTTACATGCCAGAGATGTATAGTTTAAATTTAATGCTCTATGCCTAGTGCTGTGATAAACAAGAAAATATTAGAAGGATAGAATTGCTTGGCCTACAGAAATGAAGATATGATGGGAGAAGGTTTGGCAGGAGATGGGAATGGAGTTGTGGGATTGGATTTTTGTTATTCATTTTCTTTTAAGACCTTCAGATTACACAATGAGTATGACTCTGCCAGTTCATAAAACTGTTTGTGGAAACAGTTTTCCATCTTTAACAATTTTTGCCTGTGAATCTGACTTTCCTTTTAGGACATAGATCATTAGGTAGGACCTTGAGTTGGGTTGGGCAATAAATGATGACCTTTCCTCCTGTATCTGCAACTCCTTCCTACTGGAAATTTTGATTGGATTCTAAAGATATCCCCAGTCTGATTGATCTTTCCAGCTGGGATGAAAAAAAAAATCATAAAATCTTCCCATCTTCATAATGTTCTATTTTCCTAGTGTCAAATAAATCACTGTACTTTATTTGGTGAGGTTGATCCAGTGCCTTTCTGGCTGAAGCCCAGCATCTCTCTCTGCCAAAGAGTCAGTGACATAAAATTGCTTAAATAGTCATTTGTAGTGGGAGTTGTGTGAGACTTCAGGATGCCATCAAATGATACAGTATCTAGTATAACATGGCTCTCCCTAAATTGAAAGCCAAATTTTGTTATGCATGCTGGGGGAAAGGTCTGCCTGGGCTCATAGCTTTGAGAAAAATGTCCATAGTCTTCCTATGGAAGCAGGAGAAATGGAAATTTCTGCCCAATGACCAAAGTGTACGAATGGGGAAAGAGAAGAATGTAATGACTTGTGCAGTGTCCATGGGTAAGCCCTATGTGTTCTGTAAAAATATCCATATCATAGTTTTTTGTTTGGTAGTGATCAACACATAAAACCCAGGTGGTGCTGATGGTTAAGAACCCGCCTGCCAACGCAGAAGACCTAAAAGATGCAGGTTTGATCCCTGGGTTGGGAAGATCCCCAGGAGGCAGCATGGCAACCCACTCCAGTATTCTTGCCTGGAGAATCCCATGGACAGAGAAGCCTGGCAGACTACAGTCCAAAGGGTCTCAAAGAGTCAGACGTGACTGAAGCAACTTAGCACACATGCACACAGCACCGAAAAAGGTAAACCTCAGTGATTTCAATCAGAGCAGCAATGACTGGACGGAGGATTCATAATCAAGTGACCGTAAAACACCTATAATAAAAAGTATGAAATAGAGGCATTTTAAATGAAAGGTGCTCAGTGAAAGGTATGCAGTAGAATGACTGAACAGGTGCCATAATTATACTTGAGGAGTATTTGCAATGAGGCCGGAATAATAGCTTAATATTGTAATACTTTGAGAGGTCTCAAAAATTATTGCTAAGTTGAAAAGACCACATTTCATTCCATTTGTTAATAATTCTTTTAAAAACTGAGAATTTACTTTTATTTATAGCAAATACAGTACACATATTTGATTTTTATATGTTCTGTATTCTATATTTTTTCTCTATACTTGGCATATTTTTCTGAATGTATTTTTCTGTGGGATTTAACATTCCATTAAATTTTTAAGAGGAATTAAATATTTGCTTAGCAATTAGATGTCCTGTCTACAGTCCTTTAAATCTTGTGGGTAGGTTTTTTCTTAATTATCTATGCAATGGAGAAAAGATCAACTAACATACAGCAAGGAAGCTAATTTTATCCCACTGTGTAATATTAATAGTAGCTTTTTTCATTTATTCATTTGACTTGGATATAGTTTAAAGAAAAAAGTGGACTACTGGTTTGATTTGAATTTTATTTCTTTTACATTGTGATAACAATTAGAGGGAAAAAATAAAATCTCCAACTGGAAAATCATCCTAAATTCATTAGACTTTTCCCTTGTTTGCCAGTAAGAAGCAAATTCTGCCGAGGTAAAGTGTATAGTCTGAAGCATTTTGTTACACAGAATTTGGTGTATGTTTATGGAAGACTTTACTGAACAGAAAGGAAGAAAGAAATTATGAGTTTCTGACACATTAGCAAGGGTTTGTTTGGAATCTTAGCTTGCCTGGGGTTAACTAGTGTTGTAGGTCCAAAGTAACTGAGTTTAAATGTCACATATAATGACAAGTAGGAAAATTGGAGAGCTATTTGCATACGGATGGGGATAAAGGTGACTGGTCGTTGATTCATAGCGTGATGAATGTTTGCCCTTGGTGAAATGCTTTACCTTCCGTGAAATTATAAACAGTATTTCTTGCTGACTGTAAAATGTAGACACCAAGCCTGGAAGTGTTTGCTTCTGAAATGCTGCTCCAATTAGAAAACTGTTTTTTTAAACCCAATCAGAAAAGGCAAAGAGACTTGGGATTTTTCCCTTCTGAGGTTTAGACTTCTCTTAATGTCTGTCTTTCTCTTTAGGAGAAGTGAGAGAGGAACTGGACCGTATACACCAGAAAGCATTAGAGGTTAGAAGACCAAGATGTTTTGCATATGTTCCTTAGGAATGTTTTGGAAGTCTCTAGAAGAAATTAGGTTTATTCTTATATCATTTTGTTTTATTAAAATTCTTCTCTATTGACCTATGTGCTTTTTTATTTATAAAGTTAGCATCTTTTTGGAAATAAACACAATTCTTAACTGTGTAGGAACAACTTTTCCCCAACCATGTGTCAGTATCTCTTTAGGACTTTGATAATTAGAGCCTCAGAACTTGGTCAAAAAAATAGATGTTTCTTTTTTTGTAGAAACATTATCAAGTACTTTCATTGATTGAAAAAGATTGATTTCTTCAAAACCACTTTGCTTCATACTGCTTTCATTTCATTACATTAAAGTTAGAACTTGATTTTATAGGATATACATTTGGAAATTGTTTTATGTGCCTATGTATGTATGTATGTGTGTGTATCATATGTTTTATAACCCCCAAATTCTTTAAGGCATCAAAGAGAAATAAAATTCATAGAAGCCCCTTGATAAACCTCTTGGTCAAATAGTAAATTAGGATCAGGGTTAGAATTAGAGTTCACCAACGGCGCTGAATTTTAAGCCTGTTATTGAAACATACTGGTTGTAGTTTGATCTGCATAGAATTGTAGGTCAAGATGTTCACAGATGGATTTCTGTGTTCGTTGAAAAGACATAACAAAACCGAACATCAGAGACCGCCCGGGAAGCCCCCTTCATGTGATGTGAAACACCAGCATCCCAGGACTTGAGGAAGAAGATGCCGCAGTCAGAGGCTCCGTGGGGCTGCCCCGCTGGAGCGCCCCCTCCCGCTCCCCCGCACAACAGGACACCTCGCTGATTTGAAGAAATGCCACCAACAGCTGATGGCAAGTGTAAAGAGGGAAGACAATCCCCACTTGGGGGTCACTGAGCCTAACATCTCTCTTTCAAGAAATTGAGCAAAGGCCAGCTCCCCTGGGCTATGTGAGGTCAACATGCCAGACAGCACCACCTGTGGAAACGGGCTTGGAAATGGTCTCTAAAAAAAGCACTCTCCAAGTTCATTTCTCTAAGCTCAGGCAATCTGTTTCTAAAACAAAAGGAACATTGTCCCTTCCTCTGCTTTGAGGTGATAAAGCTGACCTGTAGGTTAGAATCAT